>NC_090251.1:18951247-18986247 GCF_037325665.1 Littorina saxatilis | reverse complement strand
GTGTGTTCATATAAGTGTACTTTAAGTGATTCAGTGTTATTCTCTTAGGTGACAGGAGGCTGGTTCCGTATAACTCTCACTTACTGTTGTTATATATATTTAGAGCGCTTACTTCCCTTTCCTTCTTACATTGACATGGTTATGCAGGACATATACAGGGTGGTCCCAAAAAAGCGCCCTATTTTCTTTTTGATCTCATTTTTGACTGCAAAGAAAGATTTTAAAAATGTCTTCACAAAACAATAGCAGAATAATGGGAGATTATGTCTTGCAAATTTGGTAGACATTGGTCTGTCTTTAGCAGTTTTAATATAATAATATAATAATACTAATAATGACAGCTTATATAGCGCGAACCACAGTAAACTATGCTCTCCGCGCTTTACATATTAAACATCAAATACACATACATTCTAACAAAATAACGAAACAATAAACTTACAGCAACACATTATCCACTTATTCTTTATCCAGCTTCCTCTTCCCTGGCGATATGCTCATTTCACGACGCACTGACTTGGCCACCCTACTCCCCTGATCTCATCCCACCCGACTACTTTCTGTGGGGGGTACCCAGGACAGAATATAATTATGGCAATAATCCCCAGACCCTGGCAGCTCTGAAGGAGGACATCAGAAGGGAAATCAGGCGCATACCAGCTGACAGGTCATGGACAATTTCAACGTTCGTGTTGCAGCAGTTCTTCTACGAATAGGAGCCTGGATAGAGCATATTATTAACTACTAAGGACAAACCAATTTCTAACAAATTTGCAAGACTATTAATCTCCCATCATTCTGCTTTTGTTTGGTGAACACAATTTCTAAATCTCTCTCCGCAGTCAAAATGAGATCAAAAAGAAAACAGGGCGCTTTTTTTTAACCACCCTGTATATGCAAGGCTGCTTTGCCTGTTTACATGTTGTTGGATGTTTGTTTTTCTCCTGAGTACACCCACCTGGATACGCATATGTTTGAGAACCATCTTGGAATAGTGTAAAACATGGCGAAGGTCAAAATACCAAGCATTGCTGGTGAAAAATAGACCGCAAGCTGACATTGGATACTGTAGAGCACAAGAGTAAGAGACACGGTTCTCTCTTCAGCGTTTTTGAAGTCAAAAGTTTTTCAAGTTGACCTTCCTTTAAAGTAAAGAAAACTTGGAGTTTGTGAAGTGCTTTTCATCTGTCGATGAGCGATAGGAACGCCCTCTATCAAAGCCTTACCCTCAAAGAAGGTGCTGACAGCCTGCTAACAGGTCTGCCTTGCCAGTCACCGACAACTCTGTCTGATCATAGAAAGAGCTGCTTATCTCCCCTCTTGATAATTACAAGAGGCTGTTGACATTCGATCTACAACTCTCGATTACCTGCTCTTGACGGAGCCGGAGAGGGTAAGAGTGGATTAGAGAAAGCATGTCCCTAAAGTCCTGGTTTACTTTTTTTTATATTTTTTTTTAAAGTGGATCGCTAATCGTACTTGATTGACGAGGACCTGAAAGTGTCCCGACTGCTGACAGACGACCCACCGAAGAACATATCTGCCTACTGATGAATAACATGGTAATGCACGTTGACCTGTATGAGTGAATGTTCTTCAGTGTATGCTTTACGGTTGTTTATCATTAACGTCATTTGTCTGTAATTGACTTTGAATGGAGTAGTTTTGTGCTCTCTCCCTCTCTCACATGTAAAATACATTAGTTGTTTGGTAATACTATTAAAGTCTTGTGCTTCTCTATTCTGGGCGATGGCTGGATGTAAACAAAATTATGAGAATGCTTATTCTATTACCTTCGAATAATAAAGATTTATCATTTATCCTTATCTCTGTGTATGTCTCTCTTCTGTCTCTGTCTCTCCCCCCCCCCCCCTCTGCCTTCCCTCTCTCTCTCATCTTCTCAGTCTCAAGATCTTCAAATATTCTGTGTTTAAGGCAAGTGGAAAAACACACGCTGGTGAAAAGGTAATTCTTAACTTCTAGCCTAGAGGAAAAACGTTTACGAGTGCAGTATTTGGTTGACTTACAACAGATTTTTTTCTTGTCTGTGCTTGATTGCTTGATTGATGATTGATTTATTGATTGATTGGATACTTGATTGTTTGATGGTTGATTCGTTGATCGATTGATTGGTTGATTGACTGATTGATTAACTCATTGATTGATTAATTGCTTGATATGTTTGTTCATTCGTTATTTCATTTTGATTGATTGATTGATTGATTGACTCATTGATTGACTCATTGATTGACTCATTGATTGATTAATTGCTTGATATGTTTGTTCATTCGTTATTTCATTTTGATTGATTGATTGATTGATTGATGTATTCATTCATTAATAGCTTGATTGATTCGTTGATTGATTGATCCACATGTTTACTTATCCTTTCTGAATTAATTCTGTTTTGTAAACTAAAATCATTTTCTTAAAATTGAAACTTAAGTACATTATCTCCTTTCCTTTTCAGTTTTATCATCCTTGTCTGCGTTTACAAAGGCCGAGAAGTACGATATGTTTGGACATTAGAATAAGATAATCTTTCTCGCTGGCTTCTTCCTTGAACAAAAAAATATTCAGAAGATGAGGATGAGCAGGAACTCCCTTTGGCCATGATGCTTCATTTGCACTGATTGTGTGTGTGTGTGTGTGTGTGTGTGTGTGTGTGTGTGTGTGTGTGCGTGCGTGCGTGCGTGCGTGCGTGCGTGCGAGTGTGTGTGTGTGCGTGCGTGCGTGCGTGCGAGTGTGCGTGCGTGCGTGTGTGCGCGCGCGTGCGTGTGTGTGTGTGGCGGGATGTGTGTGTGTGTGTGTGTGTGTGTGTGTGTGTGTGTGTGTGTGTGTGTGTGTGTGTGGGCTTAAGCTTAAAATAAACTTCATGTTTAATTCAATCAACAGAATTCTAACATGCAAGGGGTTCATAATTAGTGCAACCCTACATAAGATGACAAAAAGGATGAAAGTCAAAACCTGTATTCTCATTTTCGCGACTTGTTTCCGGACGGAAAAAATAAAAGTTAATATCGTTGACGACAAATTGTTCACATGCTCTGACAATGAAATGACTAAGCTCATTGCAACAGTTAGGAGTTTAAAAACCATCAACCAGCATTTAAGGTCATACGACGAAGACATTTTTGTGCAGACAATTAGGACAAGAAAAACGTAGACGACGACAACAACAACAACAACAACAACAATAATAGCAACAACCTAACAACAACAACAACAACCTACCCCTACAAACACCCTCAACCGACAATGGTTAAAGAACTACAGCTAGTACGCTTATCGCAAGGCTAGACCATTTGGATGTTCTCAGATTTTCGACGCGGGTGTCTTAACTGGGGAGTTCAACTGAACTTCCTCATTGAGGCAACAGCGATTGAAGAATGTCCAGCACAAGGAGGAAGTCTGAAAATGGGAGTAAATTGACAGAGCTTATGACAAGAAAATGTGAAAAAGCAAGGTCTTAAAATGGGTATGTCTTAACAAGATCCGACACCGATAATTGCACAGCCTGGCGGTGACCTTACGTTCGATTTTCTGTCGATATGACGAACTCACCGAGACACACTTCTTTTTCGAAATTCGTTATCAGTTCCTGGGAGATGTGACAATGTTTTACGTGACGTGATGCTTCGCATTCTGACGTCTTCTATATCTTTTCTCACTTATGACGTCAGAGATGTCACTTTGGAATACAGGGTCAAAAAGAGAAGTCTTGGGCGGTTCCATGGTACTCACGTTTGGCAGGAGCGTTGGGGCTGACGATGGCTTCAGGGGACACGCAGACGCCTCGCTCGTAGCGGGGCAGCTTGGCGCAGCTCAGGGCCTCGGGCCACGACACGTTATACACGTTCATGAGCGGCTCGCAGCCTGCACGTGCGCGCTCGCACACCCCGCGACACGGGGGGATGGGGTCGGGCTGGAAGGCCACAGTGCAGATAGGCACGTACATGGCGCACAGCAGGAAGAGCAGCACGTCGGAACAGTTCTGGTCCAGCAGCATGTGGAACTGGTCGAACGACAGGCGCGAGTTCTCCTGCGTGCTGCGGGCAACATTAATACACGTTATTCGATGCTCCGTCACTCTTTACTTGTTACCAACCCGAAGAAGGCAGCGACAAGCTGTCAAAATATTGATTAAGAATGTACCAAACCTGGTCACTGTTGTGTTCTCTTTTTGTTTGAACGTTATTTGCATTTATGACAAAAGTATATTTTACGCTGATCGAGACAGGTAATTTTTTCCCCGAGACAATGTTAGCGCTCGAGGTTAACAATGGCTATCGAGACCTGTGTCAAATATCATATTTTGGTCATAAGTACAAATAACATTAATGTATCGATCTATTTTAGTTAGAATTCTTATTTATTTTTAGATTGATCGCACACAAACAATCACTGGTTTTTTTTCTCCAGCCTCTGACGTCACATGTCGACATTACCCAAAGAAGGGAAATTCTGTGTTCAATCGATACATAACTCTTTTTCAACAAACTAAAAAAATTCGATCGAACAAACGAAGGAACACTGGATGCTGCAATTATTGAAGGGGTAAGTGGGGGGGGGGGGGGGGGGGGGGGGTGGTGGCCACAAAAAACTAACAACAACACCAACCACAAAACAAAACAAAACACAACGGAAAGGAGGAGAGCCAGTGACCCCAGTGTCAAAAACAGACTGACAGTCAATCAGACTGATGGAAGGAAGCAAGGAAGGACGGGCATATATCACACACGGTGGAGAGACAAGCAGGCCAAAACAGAGAAAATAAAAACAAGGAAAAGGAAGGACTGACGATGTCAAAGATACACTCAAAACTGCTCAACAAATAAAAACAGCTACAAACCAACAAAAACCAACAAAAAACTATAATATTTTTTAAATACAATTAATTGAAACAACAACAAAACGATAAAACACACACCTTTTCTGAGCTAACGAAATATAGAATGTATAATGTTTAAAGGGCAGGAAGTGACGTACCTGTGATGCAGCAGGTTGGGCATGCGCGTCATGTTGTAGGGCATGGAGCGACACCTGGGGATGTCAATGGGCTCGCACTTGTCCAGGCGATGCACAAAGGCTGACGTCACGCGCAGACTCTTCAGCAGGCACAGGCAAACAATCACCATGGAGACTGTTGCCATGGCTCTGCAAGGGCGCGACTTCCTTGGAAACAGCAACATGATGAGTTATCTTGTGTTTTTTCACCACAGTTTGTGCACGTGGTGTACTTGTCTGATGACCTCCGAGGTAAAAGACGACGAGACTCTTTCTCCCAAAGACGAAGGCAGTTAGTTAAAGGACGTGCCGACGAAGTGGTCAAAGGTGAACCAAATTGGCGGGTAGATGAACGTTCTCGAAGGACATGCAAACAAAGTCGTCAATAGGTGGAATTAGTGGAAAGGATGAAGGACGTTCTGAAAGGACCTATGTTCCGACAGGAATACGTGACAAACTCTGAGGTCAAAATAGGCAGAGGTGACATCTCTTACGGACGTCAAAGATCTTGTTGAAGGACACGCTCTATGGTGTCTGCTTGTTATTCCTTGTATAAGTCAAAGACGGTCGTATTCTTGACTGTGTTGCTGTCTCGGACACAAGATCAGATGACTTCACAAAACGTACAATTTCCCGGTTGTTCTGTCCCATACTGTTTGCAGTCTGAAAATAAACGATATCATTTTATTCATCTTGAACATACTCTTGTACGGCGTTCATACTCGAAAAGAACTCTCAGATAAAATAAACAGAACGTGTTTCAGAAATATTTCCCATCCCCCAATGAAAGTACGGGGTTCCCGAGCGATTAAGTTTGAATAACGTTTGTACATAGTTGAGAATACTAGCGTCCGAGTGTAAACCATCATGTCGATCACCACAACAGCTTGTAGAATCATGGGATAAGACCAGCCCTCCACTTCGTGACATGCATGTACCAACAAGCAACAGTCTCGGTGCTCTCTGTGCACAGCGGTTTTTTGTGTGGATTGAATTCATTTCGTAAAAGCCACTATAGTGTCTTTTTACGAAATTAATTCATAAACAAACTTCCAACTCACATAACCAAGCAGTCAGGGTGTTGATTTCTGGTATGGTGCCAAGTGGAGGAGTAGTCGTATCCCATAAAATAAAATAACAAGCCTGGCCAGATCTGAATGTACCTTTAAAGTCTGTCGTCATTCAAAATGATCGCTTACACAAGAGGGGTGGTACCTTTAACAGTTTTATTTGACAAAACCATTACAGCAAGATATGTGTAACTGTATACGACATTTCCAAAACAAGTTACGGTTCATGCTTTTCTTTTCGTTGTTATTGTTGTTTTATTGTTCAAGTACTACGGTGGGAATGTATAATTATTACAAAAACACATTTTATTTTGTACAAATACTCACTTGTTTCAGATTTGTGATGAACGGGTGCTTCCACTAGTTTTCGGAATCAGTGTAACGTTGATTGCTGAGGAAGTAGCAGTCACTTCATTGTTTCAAAAGAAATATTCAAAGGCAATTTGTTGTATATGTATACACTTAAACAGTCTACAATAACATTACGCGGCAGAATAATCAATACGAGTGTGGCCGCCTAACGGATGAAGATAAAGTACATTCAAAAAGTAGAGTTGGTTTTCCTCACACAAAAGTATATGCCGCATGAAAAATGATCTATAATATTAAGTTCTGGACGCTCTCATCAAAAATAGCTCAAATTCTGTCTGTTTTAGTTTTTTTCAACCAGACTGTTAACTTTTCGCAGTTATTTGAAAAGCAAATTCATAGATTTTAAGGTCCTAATTCTCTCAAAAAAAGTTCAACTTCTGTCTGTCTTTTCAACCAGTCTTCGAACTTTTCGCGTTAACTTCGAAGCAAATCTAAGTATCGTTATCCTGTGAAAACTTGGAGCGATACACGAGCTGCAGTCTAGAAATCACAAGAGCGTGAATATATCCCTTGACGGCGAACAAATGCAGGCACAGAGGCGTCGTGCGCCGAAATGTCAACTGACCTCCGGTTCAACAAATCGGCGAAGGAGGAATTAAAAGCCGAGCGTCCTCCCACCCAATGAACAACTTTACAAACTGACGACGACGAAAATTTCACTACAAAACCTGTAAAGGAGGGCGAAGGTGAGGGTATGAGGGCGGAGGGAGAGGAGGGGAGAAGAGGGGAGAGGAGTGAGCGGAACAAGATGGGAATGAGAGGGAGGATGGGGTGAGGGTGGGTGTGTGAGAGACTAAAACTTCAGTACAAACCTTCGTAGGAAGGAATGAGGAGGTGAGGGGAGGGAGGAGGGCGGAAGAAGAGGGGGTGAGCCGAGAGAGGTGTAGGGGTACAAACTGAGAGGTGATCAAGTGATAATGGAGAGGTAGGTGGGGGTTGATAGGGAGAAAAGGGGACTGCTAAACTTGGCAAAGTAATTTTGATGGGATAGGGAAAAGGGGGTATTTTAGTAAAGTGTCTGTGTGTGTGTTGGCCGAGGTCGGAAAATGGAAGACGGAGAAAGAGAGAGAGAGAGATACAGAAAGACAGACAAACAGAGAGAGAAAGATACAGAAAGACAGACAGACAAACAGAGAGAGAGAGATACAGAAAGACAGACAGACAAACAGAGAGAGTGAGAAGGGTACACAGAAACGGGAAGGAGGGGGCCTCGGGAGGGGGCAGACGAGGTAAGGGGAGGGGGTGGGAGAAGATACAAGTTGTGAATGGATATGGAAAGGAGCAGACTGGGCCATGCGACGAGAGCAAACGACTGACGACGGCGGCGGGACGGAAAGTTCACTCCGGTGTTGGGTGGGCAGGCTTTTATGAATGAAACATATTCTACTATAGCCCGACGCTAGCTTCCTCTATTAGCACACGGGGTGGTCGATTCGCAACGAATCCTGTAACCTCAGTGAAAACTTTGCTCCTGCAGCCTATTATGTTGTTTCAGACATAAAGAATCAAGAACTACCTTTTAAAATTCAGCCAAAGCCAGCCCAGTGTGTTAAGCGCATTTCTCGTTTTCAGTTAAGTTATGAAGAAACAATAACTAGGTACCTGTCTAGATTCGGTCAAAGCCAGCCAAGCGAAAATGCGCGACTAAGTGCAAAGAAGTAATAACGTTGCAATATTTCAAAAGTAAATGAAAGTCAGCCCAATATTTTGAGCGTACTGCTTGTTTTTGCTATAGAAAAACAATAAATACCTTTCAGAATTTAATGAACGCCAGTCCACTAGTTTACTTGAGCGTACTCTTTGTTTGATCCATAGAGAAACAATCACTATTTGTCAAAATTCAGTCCAAGCCAGCAAAGCAAAAATGCGCACTTATAAATTCAGATATTCAGTCCAATTCAATTCGATTTAATTCAGTACAACCTTATTATCTGAATGTGTTTCATACAGACATGTTTTTCTTTTGTACACAAAGATTACATTTTGTAAAAGTCACACCCTGAGAAAACAGTTTTTGCGGGAAGAACTGAACGGTGTCCGACAATAAGTCCCCTGTCGGGTGGCGTTGCTTCTCCAAAATGTGTTGCTAAAATAATAATTGGACGAAAGAAGCACAGTGCAGCGGTCATTTTTCTTCTTCTTTATATGACATAAAATACCATACTGAACTTTCTAAGACTTTTATAACCGCTTTCAGCATTATACTTTGTAAAGAGTCAGCGGTCGAGTTAGGGTTGTGTCACAATCGGGTGTTATCGCTTTATTGTGTTTAACGGGGTACTATCCGGCTATAAAAACAGGCCAGATTTTCACGTTGAAATGTCACTGATGATGATTATATTTATTCTGTATTTGAAAGTTGGGAAGGTGTTGATCGTTCAGGTCATTAGCAATACGAGAATGGATTTAGGAAGAGTCTTTGAAGTGACAAGGTCTCAAGATATACTGCCCCACTCGCAGACTGCAGAAAAAAAATGTAGAGCTTGAGTATACTTTTCTTGTAGCGTTAGTCATGTGCCACGTTCCCAGGCCATGAGCTAGATTTAAATGGTGTCTTTTGTGATTTGAAACAGTTCACTGGTGATGTGGTCTGAGGCGATAGACGTCACCTCTGTCAGGAATTTCCGTGCACAGTAGCAACTGCATTTCGGTTGGTATTGTTTTACTCAATAATTCTTCGGCGTTTTCGCCTCACCATTCCTTTGCGAGTGCTTTTATTGACATTTGAAGATCGCTAATCGTTAAAAAAATCGAATGTAGCATGCAACCTGCCTTTAAGTGTTTGAATACGGGACAGGTTGTAAGATTAGGCTTTGCTTAAAACCTCTATTCTTTGGCAATAAAGCCAAGTTCAGATTCAGTTTCACTCTCTCTCTCTCTGTCTCTCTCTGTCTCTCTCTCTGTCTCTCTGTCTCTCTCTGTCTCTCTCTGTCTCTCTCTCTCTCTCTCGCTCTCTCTCTCTCTCTCTCTCTCTCTCTCTCTCTCTCAAAAATTATAAAAATTATAAAAATGGCAGCTCCAATAATCACGGATACATTAACTTTCATTCATAACATATGTATCGACCAATGCTGTTTTCCCAGTAAATTCAAACAGGCTAAAGTGATTCCTCTTTTTAAATCGGGGGATACTACAAATCCTTCAAATTACAGACCAATATCAATTCTGTCAATCCTTTCAAAGCCTCTTGAAAAACATATCAATAAGCATATTCTTTTGCACTTTGAGGACAACAAATTGATACATGATAAGCAATTAGGTTTTAGGCAAAAACACTCATGTCAAACAGCGCTGATCAGCTTAGTTGACCAATGGCTAAACAACATTAATAGTAACCAGTTCTGTGCTGCTCTATTGGTTGACTTTGCTAAAGCTTTTGACCTAATTGACCATAAACTCCTTATCAAAAAGCTTGAGATTTATGGATTGGCAACTGATTCTGTTAACATTTTAAAATCTTTCCTGTCAGACAGACAGCAAAGTACTTATCTGAATCAATCATACTCCTGTAAACAAACAGTAAGGTTTGGAGTTCCACAAGGTTCTATTCTCGGTCCTTTACTATTTTCTATCTATATTAATGACCTACCATTATTTGTTAAATGTATGTGTGAACTATTTGTAGATGATACTACAATTCATTCTAGTCACAAAGATCTAAGTGAGCTAGCAAGAGTCCTCCAAGAAAACATGGATCGATTGCTGGAATGGTCAGAACTAAACCATATGTCACTGAACCCAAATAAAACTAAATGCATGCTTCTAACCACTAGACAAAAACGACAAAATATATCATCAAAATTTCCTAAACTACAAATACAAAATCAAGATGTAACTGAAGTTGATAACCATAAAGTTTTGGGAATAACCATTGATAATAATCTGTCTTGGACATGGTCAAAACATTTAGATACACTTTGTAAAAATATTTCTAACAAAATACATCAGTTATCAAAAATTAAACACTTTCTAAACCTACGCACACGGAAACTGTTTTTTCAGGCATTAATTCAATCAACTATTGATTATGCGTCCACAGTGTGGGACTCTGCAAGTGCAAACACTTTGAAACACTTGTGCTCTTTACATAGACGAGCTGTTAAATTAATTCTTTTAAAAAATGCATCTCTCTCTACGTCTGATTATAAAAATTTAAAGATTCTTCCTATCAAATCAAAATTTATCTATAACAAAGGTGCAATGGTGCATAGAATTATGTCAGGGAATGCACCTACATTCATTGCCTCAAATTTCAAACTGAATAATTCAATAAAACTAAACAAATTAATTACCCCAACCCCTAGAATTGACCTTTACAAATCAAGTCTTTCTTATTCTGGCGCCTTATTGTGGAACTCCATTCCTGATTTAGTTAAAATGCAATTCAGTGAAACTTCCTTCAATGAAATGTATATGCTGTTTCTCTTGGAAACAAGTAAATAATTATGTGATAATATTACATCATTGCTTGATATTCATAATGCATTTTGAAATGTCTTTTTAATTGTTTGACATGTTAATTATATACATTGTATTGTAATTAAATTAACTTCTATTTCTTCTTGTTATTAATCGAGTTACCCTCAATGGGCGAGGGCCGGACGAAAAAAAGCATGTATACTTTGCTTATTCTGTAACTCTCGATAAATAAATAAAGTTCAAAGTTCAAAGTTCTCTCTGTCTCTCTGACTCTGTCTCTGTCTCTGTCTCTGTCTCTCTCTCTCTCTGTCTCTGTCTCTCTCTCTCTCTCTTTTCTTTGTTATTTTTTTTACTGTCATGCTTATCTTTTGTAATTGTTTTACGTTTGTATATATATATATGTATTTAAGATTAGAATAGTCCCTCTCTGGGCGAGGGCTGGTTGAAAAGAAGCTCGTTTATATTGCTTATGCCACAACCCTCGTAAAATAAAATTTGATTTGATTTGATTTGATTTGATCTCTCTCTCTCTCTCTCTCTCTCTCTCTCTCTCTCTCTCTCTCTCTCTCTCTCTCTCTCTCTCTCTCTCTCTCTCTCTCTCTCTCTCTCTCTCTCTCTCTCTCTCACACACCGTCTCCGCTTGCATGATATATCTCTCTCATTCACCGCACCCCAGCCCTCAATCAATCAATGAATATGAGGTTAACAGAGAGAGGGATGGAGGGTGCTTTTTATTTTATGGTTGGTTGGTTTTAGTTCTTAATGCACTGTTTTTGACATTAGTTTTCATTCGGTAAAAGGCAAATTCAATTACCGCTCTCTCTCTCTCTCTCTCTCTCTCTCTCTCTCTCTCTCTCTCTCTCTCTCTCTCTCTCTCTCTCTCTCTCTCTCTCTCTCTCTCTCTCTCTCTCTCTCTCTCTTTGTGTGCATAGACGGGTATGTATATGTCTATGTCTATCTGTATCTGTCTGTTTGGCCGTGTCTGTCTGTCTTGCTGTCTATCTGTCTGTCTCTCTGTGTGAGTCTTTCTCGCTGTTAATCTTTTGCTCCCCTCTTTTGCAAGGAGGTCGACGACAGCTTTCTGTGTAACCTGATAACTCTAAATGACCTCTCAAACTATTTCTGTGTCTTTGAATCGCAGACAACTGATTAGGCGTATGATCTGTCTGAGAAGAACGCCTAACCAAGCAATACCAGTAGGGGAAAGTCGCTAAACCTGGAAACAGCCGTACCAGACAAAAAAATGGATATTGCAAAGCGTTCATTATATTGTCACATACTAGACTCTATCAGTAAATAAACGAACCCCATAAAATAAAATAAAAGTCACGCAACTCATCAGACTGATCATAATAAAAATGTCTGCATGTGTTCCAGGTTGGACGCATGGGTGTGTAAAGTGGAACACTGTGTTGTCAAACTCGGAACACATACAAACACACCCTGACTCTCTTTCTACCTCTGTCTGTGTCTCACTCACACACATATACACCCACACACTCTCATTCACACACAAACAAGCACACATTGTCACACACACAAGATAAAGAGATACGTCATAACATTTTGATTAAGCCATTTTATGTAAATGTCCTTTTTTCAACATCATATTTTGATTTATACCAAGGATATAACAAATCGGATAACAATTTAAGCCTTAAACGTAAAACAAAAAGATAAATAAGGGCTAGGTCTAAAAAGGACTGAAAAAGAAAACCTTAAACAAGTCGCGTAAGGCGAAAATACAACATTTAGTCAAGTAGCTGTCGAACTCACAGAATGAAACTGAACGCAATGCAACGCAGCAAGACCGTATACTCGTAGCATCGTCAGTCCACCGCTCATGGCAAAGGCAGTGAAATTGACAAGAAGAGCGGGGTAGTAGTTGCGCTTTTCTGTACCTCTCTTCGTTTTAACTTTCTGAGCGTGTTTTTAATCCAAACATATCATATCTATATGTTTTTGGAATCAGGAACCGACAAGAAATAAGATGAAATAGTTTTTAAATCGATTTCGGAAATTTAATTTTGATCATAATTTTTATATTTTTAATTTTCAGAGATTGTTTTTAATCCAAATATAATATATGTATATGTTTTTGGAATCAGAAAATGACGAAGAATAAGATGAAATTGTTTTTAGA
This sequence comes from Littorina saxatilis, assembly GCF_037325665.1. Lineage (NCBI taxonomy): Eukaryota > Metazoa > Mollusca > Gastropoda > Littorinimorpha > Littorinidae > Littorina > Littorina saxatilis. Next base: position 18,973,236 of record NC_090251.1, on the reverse strand, counting down.
TCGTTTAATAAAAAAATAATTTTAATTACAAGTTTCCGATGTTTAATGACCAAACTCACTCATTAGTTTTTAAGCCACCAAGCTGAAATGCAATACCAAACCCCGGCCTTCGTCGAAGATTGCTTTGCCAAAATTTCAATCAATTTAATTACTGCGGACTTCCTGGCAGCCACTGGTCTGAGGATTTAGCACGGCCATCAACATCGAACGCAGAAGAAGAAGAAGAAATCAATTTAATTGAAAAATGAGGGTGTGACAGTGCCGCCTCAACTTTTACAAAAAGCCAGATATGACGTCATCAAAGGTATTTATCGAAAAAAAGGAAAAAAAACGTCAGGGGATATCATACCCAGGAACTCTCATGTCAAATTTCATAAAGATCGGCCCAGTAGTTTAGTCTGAATCACCTCTACACACACACACACACGCACACACACACACACATACACCACACCCTCGTCTCGATTCCCCCCCTACGTTAAAACATTTAGTCAAAACTTGACTAAATGTAAAAAGAGGAAAAAAAATAGGCAAAGAACCGATTTCGCAGACAATGTCCTTTGTCTTCTACTGTCAGCGCAGTCATCGTGTGATTACTGTGTGCACTTCCGGTGTCCGACATTAGCTCGAACGACAAAAGCTCGAACGACAAAATCTCGAACGACAAATGCTCGAATGGACAAATGCTCGACGCGACAAAAGCTCGACGCGACATATGCTCGAACGACAAATGCTCGAATTGACAAATGCTCGACGCGACAAAAGCTCGACGCGACATATGCTCGAACGACAGAAGCTCGACCGGACAAATGCTCGACGCGACAAAAGCTCGACGCGACATATGCTCGAACGACAGAAGCTCGACCGGACCGTAGAATGATGCTGTCAAAACTACTTTGATAACGTCATATCTGAAACTGTCACGGTGATGTTGTTCTAGTTTCGAGCGACAAATTGACTAAATTTGTTTGATATCACGTTGTTGTTGTTGTTGTTGTTGTTGTTGTTGTTGTTGTTGTTGTTGTTGTTGTAAGCACGCTGCTGGATTTTGAGCGACAAATCGACTAAATTTGTTTGATATCACGTTGTTGTTGTTGTTGTTGTTGTTGTTGTTGTTGTTGTTGTTGGTGTTGTTTTTGTTGTTGTTGTTGTTGTTGTTGGAAGCACGCAGCTGGATTTCGAGCGACAAATTGACTAAATTTGTTTGATATCACGTTGTTGTTTTAAACAAGTTTAACTTTATTTCTGAATTCATACTCACAGCAAGCAAACAAACAGTCGTCCATCTGCCGGTGCCGCTTACCTGAACGATAAACAGTCAATCCCGGGCCAAATCAAAATAATAACATTGACAAATCTAAATCCCGACACGATCTTCCCGGCCCCCTTCTTTTTTCTCTTCGTTCTTTTTTTCTTCTATTCTCTCTCTCTCTCTCTCTCTCTCTCTCTCTCTCTCTCTCTCTCTCTCTCTCTCTCTCTCTCTCTCTCTCTCTCTCTCTCTCTCTCTCTCTCTCTCTCTCTCTCTCTCTCTAATAAAGTTCGTTCGTTCGTTCGTTCTCTCTCTCTCTCTCTCTCTCTCTCTCTGTCTCTCTCTCACTCTCTCTCTCTCTAATAAAGTTCGTTCGTTCGTTCGTTCGTTCGTTCTCTCTCTATCTATCTCTCTCTCACTCACTCTCTCTCTCTCTCTCTTTCTCTCTCAGTCTCTTTCTCTCTCTCAGTCTCTCTCTCTCTCTCTCTCTCTCTCTCTCTCTCTCTCTCTCTCTCTCTCTCTCTCTCTCTCTCTCTCTCTCTCTCTTGCAGACAGATTTAAAAATAACACAAAATAAACAGACAGGCAAAATAACACCGAGAAGGACACGCACAGACACGTTCGATCTTTTGTTGCGTCGAGCTTATTTCCATTCGAGCTTTTATCGCATCGAGCTTTTGTCGCGTCGAGTATTTGTCCATTCGAGCATTTGTCGTTCAAGCATATGTCGCGTCGAGCTTTTGTCGCGTCGAGCATTTGTCCATTCGAGCATTTGTCGTTCGAGCATATGTCGCGTCGAGCTTTTGTCGCGTCGAGCATTTGTCCATTCGAGCATTTGTCGTTCGAGATTTTGTCGTTCGAGCTTTTGTCGTTCGAGCTTATGTCATGTACCCGTGCACTTCTGGCACTATAACATATCCTCAGGGGAGTTGGTGCCACACATGAAGCAGTACCACGAAATTTCGCAGCTTCATTTGTACCCCTCTTCTGTTGAAAAATAGATATAAAAGGGCTAACTGCCCAATTGACTAAATGTAAAAATCATTACGCATAAAGTCTCAAAGCAAATAATTCAGAACAGATTTAAGAACTGATTTTGCAGACACACAAAAATTGCTAAGTACAGATTTCGAAGTCCTTTTGTCCGCTGCTGTCAGCGCAGTCCTCGTGTGCCCACTGTGTGCACCTCTGGCACTGTATCATGTTCTCAGGGGAGTTGGTGCCACACATGAAGCAGTACCAAGTGCTTTCCCCCGGGATAGAACGCATCGTCGAGAATGTTCTCCTTTTTTCCCTCTGATCAGAAGATATTCCCCTCTTGTTTCTCTGAGCAGAAGATTTTGTAGCTTCATTCTTTCCTCTTTTCTGTTGACCTGCACGCCTTTTTGCAAGTGGCATCTCGAGCTTTTGCTTGTAAGGAGAAGATTGGTTTTTTTCGTGATGATCTCTTCGACGAGCTTGTGGTTGTGCGTTGCAGGACATGAGCAGCAGGTAAGCTTACATTTGCTGCTGACACCAAGCAATCATAATGACCAGAATCTCCATGTACAGTGTACAAAACAGCAATGGGGGTGACGTTGGCAAATTTATTTCAGCTTCAAGAATGCTATTGATTAGTTCTTGTTCTATCTCTGGTGTTAATGTAGAAGGTCTTCCTGTGAACTTTACTTCTTCTTTTGCAAATGTGTTTGTTTCCTTCTAAATGACTTTTAAGAGTTGTGACAGTAACACCATAATTTATGCTCTTGATGCGCAACGCAAACACATATCTCCGTTTTTCACTGCCGACAAAGCGCAGCCCATTTCTTCTGGTAACCACCGCCGTTCGGGTCTCATAATACTGTCAAACAAATCAATCAATCATTCAATAAAACTTATAGAAAGGAAAAACACAACAAAACCGAACAGAGAATTGAATACGTGAATAAAACAGCAGTGTTCTGTTTATTGTTTGATGAGGGTAAGATGGAACAGAATGCGGCAAAGCTGGAACACTGTTCCATGTTTGCTTCTCTTATGTGTTCCATCATTGCCGCATGGCACCTGCATGGATTTCGCGTTTTTCTGTTGGATACACGTGACGTTTTAAATCTTTTTTTTCCGTTCAAGTTATTGCAAATCTATGAAGGTTTATCACAGCAATCAACATTTTACGTGGACGTATAAAGATCAAGAGTAATAATACGAATTGTAGACGGTAGAAAAAAGAAGAAGGAAAAAAAGTTTAAAAAACGTAAATTTTTTTTGTTTTGCCTCGGTAGTCATTTTTTTGATGGAATAATATCAAGGAATGTCACTAGACATTTCTGCAAAACAATTGTTCATGAATTGTTCCCCGTTGATCCCATATTGAGGTGTTCCAAGTTGGCCGACTGTTCTGGGATTGGCGACTTTCCCTTAATCATGATTGTCGGGAAACTTGACTATATTTAATCAAGACGCAGACGCAAGGAGAAACCAGTACAGATCTATGCTATTTAGCATCCTTTGTTTGCGTCAGTGTCTGGACCTTATGTCAAAAGATGTGTCTTATATAATATTGATTGCAACAATGTGTGTGTGTGTGTGGGTGGGTGGGCGAGTGTATGTGTGTCACACACACACACACACACACACACACACACACACACACACACACACACACACACACACACACACACACACACACACACAGAGTTTCGGAATCTTTCTTGAAAGTGTCCATATCCAGAAAGATTATGACGTTTAAGTGTCCATTCTGAGAAAAAAAGTTTTTTTTATTAAAGTGTCAATTAAGTTAGCTGCCTTAATTTGGACAGAGAATCAGACATCACAGAGAAACTTCACTTAATTGATGAAAGCAGTCTAGCGTACGCGCCACCACCGACCGTTCCAGTCTTGTCAGTTCTCCTGTTCTCCTAACAGCCGTTATACCGTTATCAGAACGGTTGCGAACAGAGCGACCAAACACAAAGTACGAACCGACACAAAGATGACATCATTTTCCCTTCTCATTTTTTCTTTTCTCGTGTATATAAACATGCTGCCCCCCCCCCCCCCCCCCCCCCCAAAAAAAAAATATATATATATAATTAATAAATAAATAACCATTTTGGCTATTCGGGTGCAATTTAAGGTAGCTTTCTTTCTCAGTTGGCATGTTGGTCTCCGTGTTTGAAAGTACAAAATCAATTAACGCTTAGCTAGGTCTAAGACCGTGAAGTGAAGAAGGTTCTAAAAAAGAAACTCGTATCTTTGCATACTTGTTGCTTCACAGCTTGCTTTAAAGAAATCATGATCTACTTTGAAAAGTTACAAGTCTTGTCTGGATCGGAATGGTCCACCGGGAAAACGAACTGGTACAGTCGAATCACCCCGTTAAGACATCCCAAACTCTGCAAAAAATAGTCAGGTCTTGAATGGGATGTTAGTACAGGCGCAGTGTGAGACGAGAACAAATGACGTCATCTTAGTTTTGTCCTTACATGGTTTCTCACCAAGTGTTAAGTCATTTCACCCGCAACCTCGGGGTCCTGATTTGGCCTAAATGGTCCGCTGGACCCATTAAGCAACAGTTAACTAACTAACTAACCCGCAACCTCTCTATATATTACCTTGGGGGAAAACAGCACACCTGAGTTTGCCTATGATCATACACTGAACATACGGCGCATAAGCACGTGGAGCAGGAACTGTGAAGGGAATACGATCTTCTTCATGTTGTGTCCGGACCCTCGCGTGTCAACACGCTTCACACTTATCTCCCACTGACCTTCCCTCCCGGTTCAAAGACCAGACCCGCCAGGTCACGGGTGTGAGCTTTAAAGTATGATAGGCAACCTCGGATCAAACATATTCCGCCCCTTGCTCCCCTCCCTTAGCCGCTCTCTAATTGGAGTGACCTGCACTTGTTGCGGGCCTTGCAAAAACATGGAACGGAGCGAAGAAAAGATCCAGCACTTCTCGAGTGGCCGGGTGACAAAAAAGTTGTCAAAAGAAAAGGGCCAGACTTTGCGTGTGAGTGTGCTCTCGGGGGACAAAGGCTGTTCCTACGCCTCTTTGTTGTGCCGGTAAGGCTCTTTGAAGTTGAGCGGCGGAGTTGGATTTTGGTGTGTGAAGGCCAGGCACTGGATAGGTTTAGGTTTCAGTTGTGCTTGTCTTACTTTGACAGTTGTCAACTAACACTTTGTCATATTCGAAAAATTAGAGTCACGGGTCCTGCCTCTGATCTTTTCTGGGCGCCGCAAAGCTCTTTTATCTGCTTGGCTTACGATTTACGAGAAAACCCGCTCGCGTTTCCAGCTTTCGTGCGTTTGAAGTGCAGGTGGTTCCGACTGACTATCGGCGGATACCTATCCCGCCTGGTTTTACAATAATGGATGATTGTGAGAGACTTTGAAGATACTCGCCTTCACGTGTTAACGATCATGTAAAATAATACAGATTTGTTCAGCCTTTAAGCACAGGACGACAGTATCTTTCAACTTTAAGGCACATCTTCAGTATTCATAGTCGTAAACTGAATCAAATTGGGTCACCGTCTCAGATTTGGTCAGGTTTTTACATGGGATAGGAACATTTTTCTCCTGTCACGAACCAACAAGTAACAGCGTGAATGCTCTCTGTACACAGTAGTAATGTTTTAATTTCGTAGCTTTAATTTCTTTTAAATAATTCATTAAAAAAAATCAAACCATTACAGCAAGTAGTCAGGATGTTGCTTTTTGGTATGTGACCAAGTGGAGGGAGGGTCTTATTCCATGTCAGAGCCTGGCTACATCTGAGACCTTGATCCGATCTGTTTTTACGAGAAGGAGGTTGCCTTCAAATCTATCATGCCACCGTTCCACACACAGCTGTGAAAACCAAATAAGTCGGCGTTGAATTCGTTGTAAAGATTATGCAATTTCATTTTATTGATCGATTGTTTTCCTTGGTTGCAAAGGCCACGGCCTTTTTGAGTTTAAGTTCCTATGCAGCTGGTGTGCGGAAGTGAATGTTTATAAAATTTTGAGTGTTTTGTCTCAGTTGATAATTAATGTAAACTTGAATGCGTCAATCGACCATTCCACAAGTAATAATTTATCATCAGTAATAAATAACAAGGAACTTAGTCGACAAATATCGACAGGGGGCCGACTAATGGTTTAAATGTGAAATGTGTGTATAATAATGGGTGTGGGTCTGAAATGAAGTTAGGTAGTAGTTAACATGATTTGTTTTGAATAATTATTGGTATTTTGACAATGTGGGTAGCATGGAAATGTAAGCATTTGAATGTAAGTCTTAGGTACCATTGTACCCAGGAAGAGAGACGAGAGATAAGAGTAGGTTGCAATAGCTTTTGTGGTCTTTGAGTTTTGTTTTTGGAAAGACATTGTTAAAGAAAAAGAAGACAATTACAGTAATGCAATATTTATTGTGAAAACCAACGATTGTACAAAGAACATGCGAGGCAACATTATGTCTATGATGGTGTGAAGAAAATTAGTTATGATTTATACTATTATTATTTAGACTTGAGACTGAATAGCAAAAGGCGAAGTGTATGTTTTGTGGTGTGAATTGAAACAAAATGAAAAGTGTAAATATCTGGGAAATTGTGGTTTAAAGACTTCGTTATTTCTTGATTGTTATTTACTATTATATTGAAGTGAATAGCAAAACGCTGTATTTGAAATTAGCATGGGATTTATATTAAAAAAATGTTAACTCTACAAGGACGGATAACTCCTATATGGTTTAGGCAAATGAGGCTAATTAGTATGGAAGAAACACTCATTTTTCCCCTTGGGGCATTCAAGGCAACAAACAACCACATACATCTGATTTATAATTTAGTGAGACATAAAAAGCTGTATGATAATTTTGTAGTGATTGAAAAAAAAGGATACGTTTGAGATTGTTGGCAGGGGTGAGCAAAAGTGTGACCGACTCAGCGCAGAGATGATCGAAGAGATTGCTTCGTAGTCTATCAGTGTTGTGACGAGCGTTGGCTAATGGTAACGAGTACATATGTGTGTAGTTGTGGTGTGTGTGTGTTTGCACGTTGGTTTGGATTATGGGTGTAATTTGTAAAACAGATGTGACAGTAATAATGGAGTTCACATCAGTGAGGTTAGTTTGAAATGGAACACACGCACGTTTTTGAAAAAACAACATGAAATTTTGAACCATGAGATCTTCATTGAATAATAAACTGAACATCAGCAAAACATCAAAGCAATTATTAATAAGGTTTGAAAAGCTTGACTTACTATGTTAAATAGTGGATTTAAGGCTGAAAACGCCATTTACAAATTACATCTGAGATGGGGAGGGCGGGTGGGGGGAGTGCTGAAAGTGTGGATGAGAATTAAAAAAAAATGCTGAGTGACAACAGGGAGGTTAAAGGCTGCCCCTTTCGTAGCGTTCATTAATTAATTCCTATTGTTTACATGTGCCACTAATGTTATAAAACTGTACCTAAGAGGATATAATAACGATTGGCTGCAGCTTTCGAACACAGAATTTTTTTTATTTCAGTATTGCAATGCAAAGTGGTTTTGATGGTGTCGAATGTAAACAGAACAGTCTCAAAGTGAAAGTGGATGTTTTCCGGAAATTGCAAAGTTAACAAGAATACAGAAAAAAGCGCTTTCCTGCTTAGCACAATACGCTACTGCGCTAATCTGGCGTGTCAATAATATCACTACGTTTTGGACGTGGAAGGTGAGCGATTTCCTTCACGCGGGGATTGACGACGCTATACTGTCTGTGTTGACGGTCTAAAATAGCCCAACCTCTGCTTTGAGACCCATGTTCACCACCGCCCTCAGCAAATTCAAGAAATCACCCCCCCCTCCTGCTAGGTACACGTGCACTCAAGTTAACCTCTGCTTTGACCTGTGTGCCAAGAGTCAGATGAGAGAGAGAGAAAGCGAGAGAGAGAGAGAGAGAGACACACACACACACACACACACACACATAGACAGAGACAGACATAGAAAGACAGAAGCGGAGAGACTCAGAGGAAGACACAGACAAAGACATACATATAGAGAGAGAGAGAGAGAGAGAGAGAGAGAGAGAGAGAGAGAGAGAGAGAGAGAAAAAAAATGTAACTGATCTCGTGAGAACGGTTGAGGCCTTGCAAGGTTTTGACGGCAACAATAATTATTGTAGTTCTCTAAGACTTTATTTCTGTTTGATTTGTAATATGTTGGGAAGACATATTTATCAATTGATCAACAAAATAAAACATAATACAAAACGACACAACATTGTTAAAATCATTATTGGCCAACGTTGAACGTTTACGAAGGCCTCAATCTTCCCGCGCCGTAGACCAGATTAATAGGTGCTTGATTTTGGTTTTTTGATTTTACATAACATTAAACCTTTCTTGGGATTCATGGTCATGGCAACAGCCATAATAATATTATATCATGTATAATATTACATTTCAGCATATGTGAATTACATGTCATCATACCAAACTGTCATACATTTTTATTCCCACATCATTCTGATTGATCACAACCAAACCTACTATCAGTGGACACATCCAAATGCAAGCGCCTGTTCTTGACAACTTGCCACTGATCTAAAAATATAGATCAGTGCAACTTGCTGGGTCCTTTGCCGCCACAGACATAGCTGTTTGGCCTGTAGGTAAAATGTACAATGTATTTTCTGATTTGTGCACAAAAGCTTTTTTTTTCTTGCTTTTTTTTAACATAACAATGTTTAATGTCACTGTATGTTTGAAAGACCATGGTCACATTTGTAAAACAAATGTTAAATTAGAAAATAAATAACATTTTGGTTCATGATTTTTTCCTACACCTGTGCTGAAAATAAGAAATGAAAATGTCGGTATATAAGTCACTCAAATGCAGTATGCAATGAATGGTTTGAGTTTGTTGCGGTTGACCCTGCACAGTTCGACCTATGATGTTTTTGTTGAACAATTTTGCCGTCACCCCTCCCATAGGGTGACGTATTTCACAACTTCCTGTGTTACACAAACTCAGTGATAACCAATTTTGCCTTCACCCCTCCCATAGGGTGACGGATTTCACAACTTTCTGTTGATGAACAATGTTGCCTTCACCCCTCCCATAGGGTGACGGATGTCACAACTTCCTGTGTACACAAACTGATGACGTATTTCACAACAAAATGGCGCTGCCCATGGTCAACCTCGAAACTATCCGTATGAATGGGGGCCTCCTGGCCCCCATAATTACATTAGACATCCTTCCACAGTTCATGATGAGTTATTTCAGGCTCTTGTATGTTTGGTTTTTTTGTTTCATCTTTTGATTGTGCAAATAGCCAGTCCTACAAGCCTGTTTGGCCGTCTGAGCGGCTGCATAATTATGATTATGAAAAAAACCCATAAAAAACTCACAAAGAACAGGACCAAGACCAATAACAATATCAAGAAGGAAAGATCTCTTATTCGTAACTTTATCACAAATCACAATTCTTTGAATTAAATATCTGGAAAAAGAGATCAGATAATTTTTCTCCGTTATTAAATCTGAGCATTTTTCACCGGACAGCTTCACTGCGGGATGTATTTGACCAATACGCTCAGCCATTTCCTGTTGAGAATGACACGCTAGCAAAGAATGGTCTGAAATACCTTTACCTCCACGTATCCAAGATTTTGCCCACACAGTCACAGTGCCGTTCCGTTGTTCAGGCACATACTGTGTTTTTTTCAAATAAAGAGACATAGAGTTTGACATCCACAACTACTAACCTCCTCACCCTCCCCGCGCCACACCAAACACGGCATTGTTATTTTGTTCAAGTCAATCTTACTCTGCCGTCCTTCATCCCTCTGACCACCCGCCCCCCCCCCCCCCCTCCCGCACTCTGTATAGTTCCTGCTTCAAGCCCCTCTCACCCTCTCTTTCTCCCACCCACGCCCCCGCTCCAGGCGTTATTTTAATCTGATTAAAGCAGCAATACATCCAATTTATTCCATAATTGTATTAAATATATTTTCCCAACAGTCTGAATAATTAAAAATCCGCGGTTGATATAAATTATTTCCACAGACATCGGCTAGCTAACGCAATAAGACGGTGACCTGTTTAATGAGTCTGCGTGGTTCAGAACTTTAAATCCATGTGTAAACACGTTTCTGCATCGAACCCAGAGTCATACAAAAAATAATCGGATTATGGTGACGAGACATACTGGAATTAGTTATATATGTGTGTGTGTGTGTGGGAAGTCCATGGAATTAGAGGACCACGACAGAGTCAGGTGGGAAATATACTTATGGCATTGGGGAGACTTTTTCTGCTTTGTTATTTTTAAAGGACAATCCTTCCCATACATGTACACAGTTTGGCTCACCGTCTGAGCACTGGTCAGGCTATTACATGGGATAAGGCCATCCCTATACTTGGTCACATAACAACAATAATCAGCCTGGATGCTCTTTGGGCGCAGTGGGAATTTGTTGATGAATTACTTTTGGCCACTAGTGGGTTTTACGAAATTAATTCATAAAAACATGCCAACTGACCACAGCAAGCAGTCATTGTGTATTTTGTTGTGTGTCCGAGTGGAGCGATCCCATGTAGAGCCTGGCCACATCTGAGACGGCGAGCTTATCTGTTTTCATTAGAAGGAGAGTGCCTTTAACTTCGGTCAGTTTTTGTACAGATTAACTTACAGGAACAGACACGGTTCTCATCATTCTGTTGTGTATCTTGTTTATTTGTTGTATTATATATATTGTGTGTCTTTTGTGTATCTTGTTTGTCTGTTGTGTATCTTGGTGGTTTGCTGTGTACCTTGTTTGTTGTGTATCTTATTTATTTGTTGTAAAAATTGTGTGTCTGTTGTCTATCTTGTTTGTCTGTTGTGTATCTTGGTGGTTTGTTGTATATCTTGTTTGTTGTGTATCTTATTTATTTGTTGTATATATTGTGCGTCTGTTGTGTATCTTGTTTGTCTGTTGTGTATCTTGGTGGTTTGTTGTATATCTTGTTTATTTGTTGTATATATTGTGTGTCTGTTGTGTATCTTGGTGGTTTGCTGTGTATCTTGTTTGTTGTGTATCTTATTTATGTGTTGTATATTGTGTGTCTGTTGTGTATCTTGTTTGTCTGTTGTTTGTCTTGCTTGTTTGTGTATTGCGTATCTTAAATGTCTGTTGTGCACGCACGCACGCACGCACACACACACACACACACACACACACGCGCGCGCGCGCGCGCGGGCGGGCACGCACTTACTCTGTTAGAGAAACGCAGGAAACCAAAACGATAAAAGACACAAACAAAAACGTTAGTGCACTTGTAACACTCTCCGGGATCCAGAAAAATACGGAGCTTTGAGTGCGAAATATATACCTGTTTCTCACCTGTACACACCTGAAACCTGGCGGCGTCCGAAGGAGATCAAAGGGGACATGTAAGAAGAGATAGAGAGGTGGGAACAGCAGGGGATTGTAGCCGTGTTATGGGTGGCTGTCTGTTTCATTCACACACGTCAACACAGTGCACAACCGACTCGCCCCTCAGCAGTGAGTGTGACCCCTTGTGTGCGTTGATTACCATTGTGTGTGTGTGTGTGTGTGTGTGTGTGTGTGTGTGTGTGTGTGTGTGACCCCTTGTGTGCGGTGACTACCATTGTACGCTGTCTTGTTTCTTAAAGCTGCTGTCTCACATAAAATCGAGGTTAGAGGCGGGGGAGTTCTTTCTTTCTTTCTTCCTTTCATAATTTCATAATTCTTTCTGTCTTTGTTTCTTTCTTTTTTCTTTTGGTAGAATGGGAGTCAAGACGATGTTGTGTGTGTGTGTGTGTGTGTGTGTGTGTGTGTGTGTGTGTGTGTGTGTGTGTGTGTGTGTGTGTGTGTGTGTGTGTGTGTGTGTGAATGCGCGCGCGTGCGTGCGTGCGTGTGTGTGTGTGTGTGTTTTGTGAAATGTGATGATCACTAGAAATATGGGGTTTTGCGATTTTTTTTCATTTAGGAAGATTAGTGAGAGGTGATATTCGTAGTTCCTAAACTTTTGAAAAATGGATAAACTTAATTACACAGGGTTTTAAGAATCTGTTTGTTTGAAAACATTCAGACAGACTGACGGAAGCACCAACTTGCTAGTGCGCACACACACACGCACCTACACGCACTCAGAAGAAAATGCTACTGCGTTACAAAAATAAATTAACACTACTTTTAAGTTTTCTTCATAATCTTTTCTATCTGTCTAGATATCTGTCTCTATGTCTGTCAGTTTATTTGCCTGCCGGTCTGTCTTGTCTGTCCGCTTTTTGCCTGTCTGTCTTCCTGCTTGATGACTGTGTGCTTGTGCATTGAGATTGCACTGAGAAGCTTAGCTTGAATACAAGAGATTCCACTGAATTTGTTAGTGTGCGATGGAGACATTTATACAGGACGGTTTGACGTCGTGTTTCAGCGGCAAGAAAATTGTTTGGGAAGGGAAACAATCAAAACATGGGGATCGCTTCTGCCATTGCCCAGTTACTTCCCTTATGTATTTGGGTGTATTTGTAACACCAAGCACTGAGTAAAATACACATAATATAATTATATATATACCATTTAGTAACACTAAGACATTTGTCGTTAGAATGATAACGGAAAGTTCAAATCATTGTGAGAGTTATTTTGTTGTGATAGTTTCGTGAGCCGAAAGTGTTAAAGTCAAACAATCAAAGTAGTAGTCGGGAGGATTGTATAGATAGTGTTTGTTTGTATTTTGTTTAGCGGTGGCTGTGTGAGTGTGTGTGGGTTTTGTTGTTGTTAGTGTATACCATGTGGTCGTTGTAGTTGCTGTTGCTGTTGTGTTGTCGTTTTTGTTGTTTGTGTTTCTGTTGATGTTTTTCGTTTTTTTTTTTTTTTTTTTAATCTTGTGATGTACAGACTTCACGCTAGTGGTACACTACTTGCTTTTAATGTTGGTTAAACAGACCAGTCCGCTTGAAAATGCCGGCAATTATCCCGTCTGTTGAGGTTAACAACCCCTATATCCCCAGCCCGGTTTAATGCCTATCGCCTTCTCCGGTGGGTCTTGCAGCAATTTCTTGAACAGACGCAGGTATGTTGCTGCATTAAAGACACATTTGGTTGGCTAAATTGTAAGAAAATCGATGAACAGTTACAGAAAACATAATGTATAGATACTCCTCAGTGTAGCTACGTAACCAAATACGTGTATTTATATGTACCTTTACGTAAAAGCAGAGTACGTTTTGTGGTGGGAAGTGCGGCATTAAGGATTTAATTTTGGCCGTTTGCCCTTCCCTGCAAGTGTACGCTACACCATCGAAAACATAGGGGGATAAAGTAGGGGTTATGTAGATGGGCTAGGAGGGGGGCTATGAGGGGGGATAAGATAGGGAATAGGTAGGGGGGCTAGGAGTTAGGGGCTAGCAGGGGGTGGGTGGTGGTAGGATTTAGGGGGTAGGGCTAGCAGGGGCGTAGGTGGTAAGGTAGAGGGGCTAGGAGTTAGGGTCTAGGAGGGCTAGGTGGTAAGGTAGGGGGGCTAGGAGTTAAGGTCTATGAGGGCTAGGGGGTAAGGTAGGGGGGCTAGGAGTTAGGTTCTAGGAGGGCTAGGTGGTAAGGTAGGGGGGCTAGGAGTTAGGGTCTAGGAGGGCTACGTGGTAAGGTAGGGGGCTAGGAGTTAGGGTCTAGGAGGGCTAGGGGATAGGGTCTAGGATGGCTAGGGGGTAAGGTAGGGGGCTAGGAGGGCTAGGGGGTATGGTAGGGAGGCTAGGAGTTAGGGTCTAGGAGGGCTAGGGGGGCTAGGAGTGAGGGTCTAGGAGAGCTAGGTAGTAAGGTAGGGGGGCTAGGAGTTAGGGTCTAGGAGGGTTAGGGGGTAAGGTAGGGGGCTAGGAGTTAGGGTCTAGGAGGGCTAGGGGGTAAGGTAGGGGGGCTAGGAGTTAGGATCTAGGAGGGCTAGGGGGTAAGGTAGGGGGGCTACGAGTTGGGGTTTAGGAGGGCTAGGGGATAAGGTAGGGGGGCTAGGAGTTAGGGTCTAGGGGGGCTAGGGGGTAAGTTAGGGGGGCTAGGAGTTGGGGTCTAGGAGGGCTAGGTGGTAAGGTAGGGGGGCTAGGAGTTAGGGTCTAGGAGGGCTAGGGGGTAAGGTAGGGGGCTAGGAGTTAGGGTCTAGGGGGGCTAGGTGGTAAGGTAGGGGGGCTAGGAGTTAGGGTCTAGGAGGGCTAGGGGGTAAGGTAGGGGGCTAGGAGTTAGGGTCTAGGGGGGCTAGGTGGTAAGGTAGGGGGCTAGGAGTTAGGGTCTAGGAGGGCTAGGTGGTAAGGTAGGGGGCTAGGAGTTAGGGTCTAGGAGGCCTAGGGGGTAAGGTAGGGGGGCTAGGAGTTAGGGTCTAGGAGGACTAGGTGGTAAGGTAGGGGGGCTAGGAGTTGGGGTCTAGGAGGCCTAGGGGGTAAGGAAGGGGGGCTAGGAGTTAGGGTCTAGGAGGACTAGGTGGTAAGGTAGGGGGGCTAGGAGTTGGGGTCTAGGAGGGCTAGGTGGTAAGGTAGGGGGGCTAGGAGTTAGGGTCTAGGAGGGCTAGGTGGTAAGGTAGGGGGGCTAGGAGTTAGGGTCTAGGAGGGCTAGGTGGTAAGGTAGGGGGGCTAGGAGTTAGGGTCTAGGAGGGCTAGGTGGTAAGGTAGGGGGGCTAGGAGTTAGGGTCTAGGAGGGCTAGGTGGTAAGGTAGGGGGGCTAGGAGTTAGGGTCTAGGAGGGCTAGGGGGTAAGGTAGGGGGGCTAGGAGTTAGGGTCTAGGGGGGCTAGGGGGTAAGGTAGGGGGGCTAGGAGTTGGGGTCTAGGAGGGCTAGGGGGTAAGGTAGGGGGGCTAGGAGTTAGGTTCTAGGTGGGCTAGGTGGTAAGGTAGGGGGGCTAGGAGTTAGGTTCTAGGCGGGCTAGGTGGTAAGGTAGGGGGGCTAGGAGTTAGGGTCTAGGAGGGCTAGGGGGTAAGGTAGGGGGCTAGGAGTTAGGGTCTAGGAAGGCTAGGGGGTAAGATAGGGGGGCTAGGAGTTAGGGTCTAGGAGGGCTAGGGGGTAAGGTAGGGGGGCTGGAAGTTAGGGTCTAGGAGGGCTAGGTGGTAAGGTAGGGGGGCTAGGAGTTAAGGTCTAGGAGGGCTAGGGGGTAAGGTAGGGGGGCTAGGAGTTAGGGTCTAGGAGGGCTAGGTGGTAAGGTAGGGGGGCTAGGAGTTAGGGTCTAGGAGGGCTAGGGGGTAAGGTAGGGGGGCTAGGAGTTAGGGTCTAGGAGGGGTAGGTAGGGGGCTAGGAGTTAGGGGCTAGGAGGGCTAGGTGGTAAGGTAGAGGGGCTAGGAGGGCTAGGGGGTATGGTAGGGAGGCTAGGAGTTAGGGTCTAGAAGGGCTAGGGGGTAAGGTAGGGGGGCTAGGAGTTAGGGTCTAGGAGGGCTAGGGGGTAAGGTAGGGGGGCTAGGAGTTAGGGTTTAAGAGGGCTAGGGGGTAAGGTAGGGGGGCTAGGAGTTAGGGTCTAGGAGGGCTAGGGGGTAAGGTAGGGGGCTAGGAGGGCTAGGGGGCAAGGTAGGGGGGCTAGGAGTTAGGGTCTAGGAGGGCTAGGGGGTAAGGTAGGGGGGCTAGGAGTTAGAGTCTAGGAGGGCTAGGGGGTAAGGTAGGGGGGCTAGGAGTTAGGGTCTAGGAGGGCTAGTGGGTAAGGTAGGGGGGCTAGGAGTTAGGGTCTAGGAGGGCTAGGGGGTAAGGTAGGGGGGCTAGGAGTTAGGGTCTAGGAGGGGTAGGTAGGGGGCTAGGAGTTAGGGGCTAGGAGGGCTAGGTGGTAAGGTAGAGGGGCTAGGAGGGCTAGGGGTATGGTAGGGAGGCTAGGAGTTAGGGTCTAGGAGGGCTAGGGGATAAGGTAGGGGGGCTAGGAGTTAGGGTCTAGGAGGGCTAGCTAGGGGTAAGGTAGGGGGCTAGGAGTTAGGGTCTAAGAGGGCTAGAGGGTAAGGTAGGGGGGCTAGGAGTTAGGGTCTAGGAGGGCTAGGGGGTAAGGTAGGGGGGCTAGGAGGACTAGGGGGTAAGGTAAGGGGGATTTAGGCGCTAGGAGAGGGGGGTGTTAAGTATGGGGGGGGGATTTAGGGGCTAGGAAGGGGAATAAGACGTAGGGGCTAGGGAGGGGGTAAGATAGGAGGTACGGGCTAGGAAGGGGAATATGATTGAGGGGCTAGGAAGGGGGGTACAATATAGGAAGTAAGGGTAGGGGGGGGGAAGGTATGGGCTAGGGGTAGGATGAGAGGTAGGAAGGTAGGAGGGGAAGGTTGAGAAAACACTATAATGCGTAGCTTCCCCGAGGAGCTCTAAGTCCTCAATTACTAACCTGCCTGGATGTCTAAAGTTCACAATTTCAAAAACTAACAAATAATGGGCATAGTGCTTACACTTCTATTCATCTGTAGAACCGAACAGCACCGAACACCTGTAGATCGGCAAAAGGGACAGAAGGCGTACACCGCTATGGGTTGGCTTTCTGTCTTTGAATTTAAAATTAAAAGCAAAAACATTGCCACAGTACAGAGGCAAAACTCTTGGCACATTGCGCCGCGGACATATTGTACAACTTGTTCGAACTGCCGAAACAAATAGTCATATTAATTCAGGGTTTTAGGTAAAAAAAAATCGTGAGTTTGCATACCAAGCAAGAAATGATTGAGGCAACAGGTGCCAAAGTTTGAGGCACATCCGAGTGCTGGTTTACATTTGCTGGAGATGGGAACACGCATGACAAATTATCGATCACCGTCAGTGGTACTGAGTACTCTAGCTGTGGAGATTAACAGTTCTGGACCTGTGCTTACTTGCCTGTGGTTATTTTGACCTAGAGCGCTGTGCTCGGTGTGTTGCGCTTTTGTTACCCGCAGCGAAGGAAGCACAGGCCAAGGACAGTTAAACTCCACAGCTACTGTACGCAGTACCAAGCGGGACGGTGATCGATATTTTTTCTTGCGCGTTCCCATCTCCAGCAAATGTAAACCAGCACTCGGATCTGCCTCAAACTTTGGCACCTATTGTCTCAACCATTTCTTGCTTAGCATGCAAAGTCACGATTTTTTAACCTAAAACCCTGAATTATGAATATTTGTTTGGTTCTTTCGGAAAAGTTACGTAATACGACACGCTTAGTATACACATTCGCAAAAAGCAACACAGAGTTTGGTCATAACTTCTGAAAGTTCCAAAGCAAATCATTGAGAACTTGAGCATATATGGCTCTTTCAGTGGAGGACCCCCTCAAAAATGTCCGCAAAACGTGCCTTTCAGAGTTCGGTGGGTTATAGAAACACGAAAATACCCAGCATGCCTCCCCCGAAATCGGCGTATGCTGCCTGAACGGCGGGGTAAAAACGGTCATACACGTCAAAATCCACTCGTGCTAAAAACATGAGTGAACCTGGGAGTCTAAGCCCATGAACAAAGAAGAACAAAGAAGAAGAAGAAGAAAATTTAACTCCTTTTTTTAATCTCGCTATCTCGTTCGATAACCACCACTGGTGCCAGTGGAGTAAGTGTTAGAGAGAAGGGAAAGAATCAGATCAAACAATTATTGATCGCAAGCTTTACATTGTTACCTCCCTTACCTAATTGCAAGCTAAGGTTTCTCCCAGAATTCAATTACCACTGAGTTGACAAGGTATTCTTGTTTTATATATTCTTTAAATGAATAATTCAAAAGTATTTTGGTTTGGGTTTTGTATTTGGTGGTGGTGGTGGAGGTGGCCAGTGTGTGTGTGTGTGTGTGTGTGTGTGTGTGTGTGTGTGTGTGTGTGTGTGTGTGTGTGTGTGTGTGTGTGTGAGCACTCTTGTTTGTGTGTATTTGTTGTGAGTATCGGTCTGTTGTATGTGTTTGGTCGCGGTGGTGCACTGTTAAACTATTTGTTTCTTCGTATTACTATGCATATACAGTATACATGTATGCGTGCCAGTTCAGTCTGCTGCGTTGGACTGGGTTTTGATGTTGGAAGACCTATTTTTCGTAATTGTTTTTTGCGTTCACATTTCCCTACCACCCGAACGCGTTGTTGCTTTTGTACCAACATTGATCCCCAATTGTAATATTTGTGTTGAAGTTTGAAAAATGCTGAATTTTTGCAAAGTTCTATATATATACTGAAAAGAGTTAGTACAGTTTAATCAAACTTTTCTAAAAAGTTTCAGTAGGTAAAAAAAACCTCATTAAAACGCCATGATATTTTACAAACTCTTTTGCAATTGTAGTAACAATATTCATGTCAAATAGAAAAGCAATACAACGAGCCATTACAAAACTACGGGTTTTTTTAACCACATAGCCCACACATAATGACGCCAAAACAGACCTTTTACGGCTTCTGACGAGGCTGACACCAGTCTTCTTCAAAATGGCAAAACAACACTGCTAGGCACAACAGCTGAACCAAATACATTTATATGGGTAGAAAATGAGTTGTTCTTCCATTTGTTGATTGAGGTTATACATATAAAGTGTGTGTGAGAAAGAGAGAGAGAGAGAGGGAGGGAGAGAGAGATCAAATCAAATCAAATCAAATCAAATTTTATTTTTCGAGGGTTGTGGCATAAGCAATACAACGAGCTTTTTTTCAACCAGCCCTCGCCCAGAGAGGGGACTAATCTAATCACATATTTACACGGATATTAACGTAGAAAAAAAGGTAGAAAAAACAACAACATATGAATATTTACACATTACATATTATACACAAATATAAAGCGTCGTATATGTAACGAAGTGAAAACAATGCTGAATACACATGCATGAGTAAATGTGTTATTAAAGCTTTGAGTGTTTTTGTGTGGATATAATGAACACTGATGCTTTGGACAAATGAAAATATAACTAAACGAAGTCTTCCATCACTGTGAAGAGAGAGAGAGAGAGAGAGAGAGAGAGAGAGAGAGAGAGAGAGAGAGAGAGAGAGAGAGAGAGAGAGAGAGAGAGAGAGAGAGAGAGACGTAAGACGTAAGACATTTTATTGATTAAACACACAAGGTTCATTTCAACGGGGTGTGGGGAGGGGGGTGGGGTCAGTAATACATGCCGTGTGTTTGTATTTATGGACAATCAACCGGTTTTTATCTCTTTCTCTCTAACATATACTCACACGAACGCACGCACGCTCTCACTCTCTCTCACTCTCTCTCTCTTAAACCCAAAGACATATCCAGCGCATGAATTAACAATATGGGTAGGTGCAACGACAACAAGTTTACAGTGTATGCTAACATACATTATCGGCTTTCAATCATGCTCTATCGTTCCACGGCACAAACTCTCTCTCTCTCTCTTTCTCTTTCTCTTTCTCTTTCTCCTCTCTCTCTCTCTCTCTTTCTCTCTCTCTCTCTCCCTCTCTCTCTTTCTAACATACAAACATTTCCAGCGCAAAAATCAACAATTTGAATAGGTACAACAACAACACAAGTGTACTACACCAGCATACATTATTTGCAATCAAACCTGCTCTAAAATTCCACGGCACAAACTATGTATAACACATCGCTGTCTCGTTCACCTGTTCCACATTGGGTAACTTGTCCAACAAACTTTTCCTTTTTTGAAAAACACGATATAAGAATATTCTGGCCACATGCGCCACTGAATCCCCTTTATCTACAGACATAACACGTATAATACTGTTCGCATTTTCACTCTGGTATTTTTGTACTGATCACTTTGAGAGAGAGACTGAGAGAGAGAGAGAGAGAGAGAGAGAGAGAGAGAGAGAGAGAGAGAGAGAGAGAGAGAGAGAGAGAGAGAGAGAGAGAGAGAGAGAGAGAGAGAGAGAGAGAGAGAGAGAGAGAGATGATGATGGAACTTTATTTTTCAAGGATAGAGGTTTAAGGCGACGCCTTTTCTTACAACCGGTCCTTACTTCTAATACAAATGTCTAATAAATGATAAACAAGTAAAGCAACATGACAAATAAACAAATTAAACGAACGACCCAGCAAACAATCGACAAGTAAGCACAAAATGACAAAGTAAGCAACATACAAATCAAAAGCGAAACATGCAACATGTTAATTGAGGTTACACATGTAAAGTGATCGACGGTCAAATTCACACAATACCAACGTTTACACTAATGCTTACAATGATTATATGGTGTAAATGATGATGATGAAGATGATGATGATGAAGATGATGATGATGATGATGATGATGATGATGATGATGATGATGATGATGATGATGATGATGATGATGATGATGATTTGATGATTTGATGATGATAATGATGATGATGATGTTGATGATGATGATGGAAAATCGCAACATAAATTCCACATAATACATGTAATAAAGAACATATTTTTGTAATTCATAAAGCTTTGCCAATTGTTGACAGCTACTTGCACATGTTAAGACTAGATATAGCCATCTAGGTAGACATATAATGATTATGCAGAGCTTGTTTAAAACTCTTTAGTGAGGTTAATGATCTTATTACAGACGGAATGGAGTTCCACACCATAGAGCCAGAGAAGGCTTGACTAGTTTTGAACAAATCAATCCTGGGTATTGGTGGTAGAAAATTGATAGACCCGTACCTTTCGGTGACTCTGTGAAATAGGTCCTGAATATAGTTGGGCACTTCGCCATGATATACTTTGTACATCATTACAGTCTTATTAAACTGTAACTGTTTAACTAGCGGCAGGTAGTTTAGATTCTTTAACTTCAAATCAGCTGATAATATAATATAATGAGAGAGAGAGAGAGAGAGAGAGAGAGAGAGAGAGAGAGAGAGAGAGAGAGAGAGAGAGAGAGAGAGAGAGAGAGAGAGAGAGAGAGAGAGTGAGAGAGAGAGAGAGCGGACAGAGAGCGGACAGACAACGAAAGAAAGAGAGAAAAAAAAAGAAAGAAAGAAAGACAGAAAGAAAGAAAGTAACTGCGCTTTGTCGGCTGTGAAAAACGGAGATAATTATGGGTTTGCATTGCGCATCAAGAGCATATGGTGTTACTGTCACAGCTCTTAAACGTCATTTAGAAGGAGAAAAAAAAACAAATTCGCAAAAGAAGAAATAAAGTTCACAGGAAGACCTTCTACATTAACACCAGAGATAGAACAAGAACTATTCAATAGCATTCTTGAAGCTGAAATAAATTTACCATCGTTGTTTTGTACACTAGACATGGAGATTCTGGTCATTATGATTGCTTGGTTTCAGCAGCAAATGTAAGCCTACCTGCTGCTGATGTCCTGCAACGCACACCCACAAACTCGTCGAAGAGAACATCACGAAAAAAACAATCTGAAATCATCACATCTCCTTACAAGCAAAAGCTGGAGATTTCACTTGCAAAAAGGCGTGCAGGTCAACAGAAAAGAGGAAAGAATGAAGCTACAAAATCTTCTGCTCAGAGAAACAAGAGGGGAATATCTTCTGATCAGAGGGAAAAAAGGAGAACATTCTCGACGATGCGTTCTATCCCGGGGGAAAGCACTTGGTACTGCTTCATGTGTGGCACCAACTCCCCTGAGAACATGATACAGTGCCAGAGGTGCACACAGTGGGCACACGAGGACTGCGCTGACAGCAGCGGACAAAGGGACTTCGAAATCTGTACTTAGCAATTTTTGTGTGTCTGCAAAATCAGTTCTTAAATCTGTTCTTAGTTATTTGCTTTGAGACTTTATACGCAATGATTTTTACATTTAGTCAATGGGGCAGGAGCCTTTTTATATCTATTTGTCAACAGAAGAGGGGTACAAATGAAGCTGCGAAATTTCTTGTTACTGTTTCATATGTGGCACCAACTCCCCTGA
>NC_090251.1:18844781-18947281 GCF_037325665.1 Littorina saxatilis | reverse complement strand
AATGCATAGAGGGAGCATTATAATCAACTCATTTAACATTAAAAGAAAGAAGTGCGAGAGAGAAGGGGAGAAAGAGAGGGAGAGAAAGAGAGAGAGAGAGAGAGAGAGAGAGAGAGAGAGAGAGAGAGAGAGAGAGAGAGAGAGATATAGAGAGAAAGAGAAAGAAAGAGAGAGAGAGAGAGAGAGAGAGACTGAGAGAGAGAGAGAAGGAGAGATATAGAGAGAAAGAGAAAGAAAGAGAGAGAGAGAGAGAGAGAGAGAGAGAGAGAGAGAGAGAGAGAAGGGGGTATTTCCAATGTATACATTTTTAAATATCAATATTAATAACAGTCGTTATCAAAACATCGCTGTTTCCTACACAACCGTATTATTGATCTTCGAATAAGTCAAATGTCCAGTGCAGGAGGGATTGCTTTAAAGAGAACTTCGTACCCGTGTAAAGGATCATGTCAACCAACACACGGGCCTCCCGGCAGACGCTCTGTACTACCTGCAGGGTCCCGGGACCCCGGATTCAGTGTAATTTCTAGCGGACTCAAGGACACCCTCAACGAAACTTTAGACGGTTCAACGACCAAGAGGACTTCTTGAAAGTTGTTCGAGACCTCCAAAAAGCGTTATTTGTCATATCGGTTAGATTTATCTTATCGTAACTATTTTCGCGTCGGAACAGATTGACAGAAAACATGTTCTCGTCACGTCTTTGAGATCCAGTCTAGCGTACGTTCTTGTCCATTCTGCACGGACACTGTTGGACGGCTGCAGTCTGAAAATCGTTACGCATGATAATGCAACGGAATTTCATGCGTTCCGCCGGGGACCCGCTCTTTTCAGGTTTAGTTCGTCGCGGGACCACCTCAAGAATTTGTAGTTATTTATTTTCGGCTTCTATTGTGTATAGAAGACACAGGGCCGCACAGTGTGGGTAGCCGTGCCATCATTATACCTACCCTGGCTTTTACACGTGGGTATGCAGCTAACATCCACAGCCTGGCAGTTTTTTTGTGTAGAGCGAGAATCGTTTCTTACACCCGCATCTGTTGTCCTCATACCCCTCCCCCTCCCCCTTCCCCTTGTTCTCACCGCCCACCGTCATGTTTCATTCCCAACACATCAGTGCATATTTCTTTATCTTCTTCAACATCTCGAAGAGGGCTGTGAGTGCGCGATCCGCAATCAAAGAGAAAAACGGCCCGGAATACACCGAGTCAGGCACCGACACCGGCAGTTCAGCGAGTTCACCTTTCGCTCCCAGATTCACACCTGTCGTGGACACATCACACCTCCAAAATGCTACTTGCAGGCTTCACGCTGTCTGCACGCACCGCACAGTGGCTGCTCATTTCCTTCAAACTTGATCACCAACTGCCTGTCTGCTGGATGTGTGTGTCTCTGTCTTTGCTTTCTGTAGTTCTGTGCGGTACGGGGTTTGGCTTGTCTGGTTGTCTGGGTATCTTCTCACCTTCTGTGTGTTCTGTTGAAGTCATTGAAAGAGTCCTCAATCTTATGAAGAGACGAGACACTGCTGAACTCCCAATCGAGACACGCAAAGGTGACGTTACAAAATGTCAGACGTGTGTGAATTGTGAACTGCTTTGCTTTCTCCACTTTCAAACCCGTATGAATACCAACCATTCTTTCCATAAATGACGTCGCTCTCTACCCGGGTCTTAGTCAGTCCAGAATATGTCGTAGAAAATGTGTCGTGCAGTCAAAAGAATTAGACATAGTTTGCATCGAGGTTTTTTAAGTTAATACAAGAATAAAGAAATGATTATGGACGCTTTGTCAGTTTCTTATTTGCTTCTTTGTAAGTTCGCCGCAATGTGGCGGCGGGGGTAGGAGGTGGGCCGCAGGCAAAGCAGCAAGTGTACCCGCGAACATTTTATATATATACTAGAGGAACGCGAGACAGAGACAGACAGCGTGGCGGTTCACCACAATCACCTTTGAAGGCGAAGTCCTCTCAAACGGGATTGAGAATTTTAGAGCTTATTTCTAAGCCCTATATTATCTGTTATGGCTTCTCAAATGCCAGAACATACAGACAGACAAAAGCCGCCAGACCCCATCATAAACAGAACTCTACAATCCACAGGTGTTGCCTCCACACACACACACACACACACACACACACACACACACACACACACACACACACACACACACACACACACACACACACACACACACACACACAGAAGCCGTATATATCTATCTATATATATAAATATATAGAGATAGATGACAGTGGATTTTTCGATAAATAGATTCGACCTTTGCACTTTTACAGTGAGGACAACTTACGGGTACATGCAAGGAAAGCCCACAACTTCTAAGGCGAACAACTCTGCAGAGTCTGCTGTGAAGGGCGACGGTAGTCTCCCTGTCACACTCGACCCCCTTTGAATGAACTTTGTCCCCAAAGTTCCGAACCATGGACCCGCCAAGCTTAGGTCCCTCCCAGGTGGAATGGGAACAGCACGAAAAAGATTCAGTGGCCTGAACAGTGGCCACCAAATTTGAAACAGATCCATCGAGAACCTTGGGCGTGCATCGCGAACACACAGACACACACACACACACACACACACACACACACACACACACACACACACACACACACACACACACAGACACAAGTCGTATATATATATACTAGAATGAATACCCGCTTCGCCGGGTAGCCGGCTTCGCCGGGAAGAAGTACTTAGAGCCGTACGCCGGCTTCGCCGGGTCCGAACAATGGACCCGCCAAGCTTAGGTCCCTCCCAGATTTGTGGAATGGGAACAGCACGAAAATAATTCAGTGGCCATAATGCCATTCCTGACCATATCGAGTCCCATCCTTGTCGACGAATGTAACCGTGTTAATCACCTTTGGAGGCGAACTCCACTCAAACAGGACTGAGCAAGTTAGAGCTTCTGAAAGGAAGGCCAGTACATAAAATTACACAAAAGCCGCCAGACCACATCACAAACAGAACTGAACAATGCACAGGTGTTGCTCACATAGAGACACACACACACACACACACACACACACACACACACACACACACACACACACACAAAAAAACACAGAGAAGCCGTATCTATAGAGAGATAGATGACAGTGTATTTTTCGCGTGGCTATAAATTGATTCGACCTTTGCACTTTGACAGTGAGGATAATTTACGGGTCCAATTTACGTTCTGGTCACTGCGTTGACCTTCTAAAAATAGTAACAGTAACAGAACGCCGGGAATATCCGAAGACGCTCCACTCACACTATATAGTGCACCATACGAAGGAAGGGAGGTAAACGCTGAAAACCTGGAGAAGATGAGAAGATAAGGAAGAGTTACTTATAATGGTGAAATGAACACAAAAACCAAAATCATTTCAGCGCTGCGCGCTGAGAGCACGTGTTGAAATATCTCATCGATGATATTGTGTCCGGGGTGTAGCTGAATACGGTGTCCAAATTTGAAAAAGATCCACCGAGAACTTTGGCTTTGGTGTGTCGGTATGGGGGCCCGGGTAGCTGAGGTGGAACCAAAATAGCTGAGGTTGAACCAAAATCGGTTCAGCGCTGCGCGCTGAGAGCACGTGTTGAAATATCGACCAGGTTGTGTCGTGTCCCGGGTCTACCTGAATATGCCCACCAAATTTGAAGCAGATCCATCGAGAACTTTGGCCGTGCATGGCGAATACACAAATACACAAATACACAAACACACAGATACACAAACACACAGACACACAGACACAAGTCGTATATAGATATATAGATAGATACACAACGGTAGTGTTCGTTTATGGGTACACACGCACGCACGCATGCACACACACACACACACACACACACACACACACTCTCTCTCTCTCTCTCTCTCTCTCTCTCTCTCTCTCTCTCAAGCGTAGGAACAATCCTTCTGACAAAACATTTTTAGGAGCCACCGTCGGAGTACTCCACAATATACCGCTTCGTCTCTGTCAGCAAACATTTTCGCTCTTGTCTTTTTTTTGGTTTTTTTGTTTGTTTTATGTACAGCAGTGGGTAAAAGCAGAAAGAATTATGCAGGGAACTTGAGTTCACCAGTATACTACAGTACACCGTACCGTGCCGTGAAACGTGTGCCATGTACATCTTCACCAGCTCAGCTCTGAAACACAGTGGAAGGTCATGAGTGAGACAAGTAGCTGAAAATGAGTTTACGACCCTTGACGCACACATCCATCTATTACTGGCCTTCTTTGAAAAAAGAGACTTGCAGACTACAGTGAGATCTTCTATCCCGTAGAAACCATCGTTGCTGGCGTTCACGTAGAAACCATCGTTGCTGGCGTTCACGTAGAAACCATCGTTGCTGGCGTTCACGTAGAAACCATCGTTGCTGGCGTTCACGTAGAAACCATCGTTGCTGGCGTTCACGTAGAAACCATCGTTGCTGGCTTTCACGTAGAAACCACCGTTGCTGGCTTTCACGTAGAAACCATCGTTGCTGGCGTTCACGTAGAAACCATCGTTGCTGGCGTTCACGTAGAAACCATCGTTGCTGGCTTTCACGTAGAAACCATCGTTGCTGGCGTTCACGTAGAAACCATCGTTGCTGGCTTTCACGTAGAAACCACCGTTGCTGGCTTTCATGTAGAAACCATCGTTGCTGGCTTTCACGTAGAAACCATCGTTGCTGGCGTTCACGTAGAATAAGAGCATCCCTCCACTTGGTCACATACGAAGAAATGAACACCCTGACTGCTTGCTGTGGTAAAGTTGGAATATTTGATGAAATATTGTTTTTCAAATTAAGAAATAATTTCATCAACGAGTTCTAACTGTGAAGGGATGGTCTTGACCCATGTAAATGCTTGGTCAGATCTGAGATGGTGAGCCGGACAGTGTGTAGGAGAAGGAGTGTGCCTTTCATGGAGCATACAATCAGTCCTTCTCTGCACATAGAGCGGCAAGGCTGTTGATTTGTGCTATCTCTCCAGATGATAGGGTTCTCTTATCTCATGTTAATCCAGATGATAGGGTTCTCTTATCCCATGTTAATCCAGATGATAGAGTTCTCTTATCCCATGTTAATCCAGATGATAGGGTTCTCTTATCCCATGTTAATCCAGATGATAGGGTTCTCTTATCCCATGTTAATCCAGATGATAGGGTTCTCTTATCCCATGTTAATCCAGATGATAGGGTTCTCTTATCCCATGTTAATTCCTCAACAGATCTGTGTTGGCCTCAACGATCATTTACACTGGAAGTAAGATATCTTTAAGTCAGTTTTTCTCCTGTGCTCAGGCCGGCATAGCTATATCTATGCAATAAGTATTGCGGGGGAAGAGACACGGGTTGGCAAGGACACAAACAAACATAATTATGTCAAAGAAACTCAGTGGCGCTGACAATGACAGGCTACGATATACACACTTTTGTAATGGAGGAAGAAAGAAAAGAGTGAGAGGCAAAGACAGGCAACGTGAGTGAAATACTGTATCAGAGAGAGAGGGAGGGAGGGAGGGAGGGAGGGAGAGAGAGAGAGAGAGAGAGAGAGAGAGAGAGAGAGAGAGAGACAGACAGACAGACAGACAGACAGACAGACAGACAGAGAAAAGGAGGAAGGGAGAGATTGTGTCAGATAGAGGGTGAAGGGGGTTATCATGCGCAGGGGCGGATCTGGGTTTTGAAAGGGGGGGGGGGGGGGGGGGTGCAAAGTTCTTTTTTTATTTTTTTTTTTGTATCTTATCAGCGAAGGCGCGAAGCGCCGAACCGATGGCGCGAAGCGCCGAGCATGCTAGGGGGGTCCGGGGGCATGCCCCCCCCGGAATTGTTTTTTTAAAAGGAAGCAAAATTGTGCAATCTGGTGCAATCTGAGCGTGTAAAGTGCTATTTTCAGGTGATACATTTTTCTTCTTATTTTTTTTTTTTTTTTTTTTGTCCCGCTGGGGGGGGGGGGTGCAATTGCACCCATTGCACCCCCCCCCCAGATCCGCCCCTGATGCGAAGTGATGGGTGTACCTATGCTGTCACACAATTATGCATATTTGCGTCTTTGAACGTGAACGTACGTTCTCCTGCGTACTGCACAGAAAACACTATCTGACAGCACCGCGTGATTCGCCAAGCGTACTGTCGCAGAAAGGTACATTATTGTTTGTAACGGGGCTCCCGACTTCATCAACAGCGTGCAAACAAAAATGACAATGTCGAATTGAAAACTATCCTTCAATGTTTTACGTTCAAAGCTGCGCACATCATTTAGCCTTTTTGTTTAACATGTTTTGCAGATTGAGGAAATGACGCTTCAATAGTTAATTCCCAGATCCAGAGCTCTCTAAACGCGAAGTCTGTTCTTCGCCCAACTTACGAAACAAAAGGCATTTTATTCATTGTATCCGAATGGCTTCCAAAATCATAGATCATTGTACTTGACAGCACCACCACAACCCCCCCCCCCCCCCCCCACCCCCCCCACCCCCCCCCAAAGTACCCAAATTCAATCGCCTATGATCTCTCTGTGCAGTGTGGGCCTTTTTATGTGAATTACACTAATTTACGAAATTAGTTCTTCAAAAAAAGAACCACTCGTCATAAAAAGCAGCCAGGTGGCTGATTGTTTGGTATGTGACCAAGTGGAGGGATGGCCATACCCCATGTCAATGCCCGACCAGATCTGAGAGGGTGAGCCGGATCGTTTACATGTAGAGTGTTGGTATTTGTCCAAGTCCGGGGGTGCTCTTATCATTCACACGGGCTGTGCTTTTAAGTATGCGCAGGCTCACCCGTAATGAATGTTTTCAAATAGACTTGGAATAGAGATGGAATAGAGATGTACGTGGGTGGTGTGGGTGTGTGTGTGTGTGTGTGTGTAGAACGATTCCCCGAAAACTAACGCTCAGATCTCCATGAAGCTTTACACATAATTATATTTTTCCAGATGATATCCCCATCCGTTTTTATTTTTATTTTTATTTTTTATCATTCATGCGATAACTGTATTTGATGACGTAACATCCGGATGCAAAACATGAGGCAGCACAAGCTGTCGCATTTTTCAGGCAAGTTGATTGACATTTGGTCAATCACTCTTTGACTTAGTCCGGACTGTGGGATTGTATTTTAGTTCTTTTGTTCATAACAATTCGGTTTAAAAAATTAACTATTTGTAAACAGATTTAAAATAATTGCATTGTATTCTTTATCATTCCCTGAATCTACAAATATATAAATATGTTGTGTTGGATTAAATACAAGTTCGCCAATCAAGAAAATTCATTTTATGCAAGTTAGGTTCATGCTTGTGTCAAAAGACAATGTTGTCTTGTTTATGATTTACAACTACAAGCCTTGGTGAAAAAATGCAATACGCTTTGAGTCATTACGTAAAGCCCATAGATTGACTTAATAATCGAATTTGCTTTACCCGGTTTGTTGTTGTTTTTGTTTGTTTGTTTGTTTGTTTTATTGGTGTTTGTTTTTGTTCAGTTGTTGTTTGTTTGTGACGAGTTTTCATTCATAACCAGCTGGGGAACAAATAACACTGTTCCCCGTGTAACAAATTGAGGGTTTGAACTTTCAGGTGAAACGTCGATTGTCAAAGTAAAAGCCAATCAGGCCGATTGTAGGAAAAGTCCAAGGTTTTTAAATATGCCCAAAAACTTGAAAATCGAATGCCAAATGTTACAAACATCTCTGGAAAAATATTTTAAAAATTGAAAAAAAATTGTTGTTGTTGTAGTTGAAGATTTAGTGTTGCGGGGCTAACCAAGACAAGTCGCCTGGGGTCAAGTAGTGGTCACGTGGTTTTCGGTGCACTGTGACGTCGGTGCACTGTGACGTCACAAGTTATTGTGTTGATTCTACCACTAGTACCAGCTTGATTTTCACACAGAAAAGTCACCACTGTATGCCCGAAAAGAATGCCTCGGTGGAGAGCAGCCGCAAACTGCAACAACTCGTCAATGTCCCCAGGCATTTCATAGCACACTTTCCCTCATAAAACTCTGAGTCTCTTGTGGAAATGGAAGAGATGTGTGCAGCACAAGCGTGCAGATTTCAAAGTGTCGGGCACTTTCTGGACACAGATTTCGCCATTTTTCTGCAGCACAAAAGTTGGCGTTTCATCCCTGAAACAAATGTTTTGACCCCTGGCAGTGTCTTCCCTTCATAAAAGTCCGGAGAGGGCAGTATTACGACGAGCCATCGAAACTCCGAGGCGACATACGAACAGCGGATTATCTCACAAGAAGGAATGCGTTGAAGGTTAGAGTACATGCTTTTATTTTCATGCAAACGTAAACATTGTTTTGCTGCGCAGCGAATACGAATTGGTGCAGAACAGTGTGTCTGGGTCCAGCTGATATTCGCTGGAGTACAGATGCGCCACAGGCTAGATCTACAGAGTTACAACTTACAGAACGGTCTGAGCTGAGCTAAGAGTAAGAGTAAAAAGTAGTCAGGGTTGTGGACACGTAAGACAATGCGTGTGTCACGTTATCTATTCTATTCAGTCGCAAACTATCCCCTGATATCCATTCATGAAATTGGCAGCGTTTGCTGGAATCATGGTTTAATGCTATTTTTACCAGATCTAAACTTTTGGTGGATGTGCAACCGGTAAGGTAAACAGACACCTGCATGCTAGAGACAAGAAGATTACGAATTGTGCAGGGAATTAATCTTTCTGCATTGACTGAGAGACGCAAAACCAGTCTAATTGCTACAACATGGATACACATCCAGACGACTTCCAGAGGGTGTCTAAATGTTCAGTGTACTGTATAGATCAGAAGCATACTTTCGAATTGATTTATACTCACACTCATTTTCTCT
The DNA here is from genome assembly GCF_037325665.1 of Littorina saxatilis. NCBI lineage: Eukaryota > Metazoa > Mollusca > Gastropoda > Littorinimorpha > Littorinidae > Littorina > Littorina saxatilis. The sequence goes on along the minus strand of NC_090251.1, from coordinate 18,938,459 downwards.
CTTCTTTTACTTCCAGACCTTTCATCATCACTCACGGCCACTGGTCAGAACAGGTCACTAGACACTGACACCGTGACCATTCCAGATTTCCCGGTTCTCCGTGATCACAACGCAACTGTTGACCAGTCCTGTTCCTACCGTCCAGAATCACCACAGGAGAAAACCAACGTGCCATTCATCGTAAGATTTTTGTTTTGTTTTGAAAATTAGTGCCTTATTCTAGCTTTGCAAAAAAACGAGAAAGTGTCTTTGACAGATACCATCCAAATAATACATTATGAAAACAAGTACAAGTTCATTTCTACTTTGTTTGTTTATTTGTTGCTTAACGTCCAGCCGACTACGCAGAGCCATATCAGGACGAGGAAGGGGGGGATGAAGGGGGCCACTTGTCAAGCGATTCCTGTTTACAAATGCACTAACCCATTACTTGTGTCCCAGCAGGCTTTAGTAAAACTAAATTAATACCTACTGGAAGATTACCAGTTTCCAGTATGTTAAAATAGGCTTAACCTATCTACTGCTGGACTTACATCAGTTCATTTCTACTCATGTTAATCGTTTATGCTTTCTGTGCTGAGCGACATATGGATTGAATTTCTTTCGTAACTCACCTGCAAAACTATATCTGTCGAAGTAGTTTCAAATAAAGTTAGTATGCTTCCAAATAAAAAATATAAAAAAAGGGTATTTTCTGAAATTTTTAATTATAGACCAAAACAAAACATTCACGAGTATGTTGTTGACCTGATGGTCTTTATGGTAGACAGCAAGAGTTGCATGTTCAAGAAGTTTAAGCAGTACATTTGAAAGAGCAAGGTAATTTAAGGTGGTATAATTTTAATGGTAGGTTCCACTGTATAAAGGCGACATGGAGGGTATCTTTGACGGACTCATTCAACATTCATACCCATGCACATCACCTCAAACACATAAGCTTTGTTCTTGAGTCAAATTTATTGGCTTCATAAATATTGTGAATTTGTGTCCGTTTGCAGATTGGCTTATCTATGAATTTTTTCGAAAATATCTTGCGATCTACGTACGCATAATGTAACACGTGAAGAAGAACATAAAAAGTTCGTCAAAAGGAATCTAATTTGCATTTTAACCCATTTGCCTTCCTTATTGTTAATTTTTTCTTCATAAAGACTACTTGAAATGAACAAAATGTTTAACCATTTCAAGGCCTCTGAACACGTTTAAAACAAGAAGGGCAAAGCCCATACGACTCACATGCTTGACCTCAAATAACTAAACCTAGCAATGACATCATACACTAAGAACTGCTTTACACATTTTTCCTACCAAAATACATGTGACCTTGACCCAAGGTCAAGGTCATCCAAGGTCATGCAACACAAAGCTGTTAATTCAAGACATAGGAAGTACAATGGTGCTTATTGGCCCTTTCTACCATGAGATATGGTCACTTTTAGTGGTTCACTGCCTTATTTTGGTCACATTTCATAAGGGTCAAAGTGACCTTGACCTTGATCATATGTGACCAAATGTGTCTCATGATGAAAGCATAACATGTGCCCCACATAATTTTTAAGTTTGAAACAGTTATCTTCCATAGTTCAGGGTCAAGGTCACTTCAAAATATGTATACAATCCAACTTTGAAGAGCTCCTGTGACCTTGACCTTGAAGCAAGGTAAACCAGACTGGTATCAAAAGATGGGGCTTACTTTGCCCTATATATCATATATAGGTGAGGTATTGAATCTCAAAAACTTCAGAGAAAATGGGGAAAATGTGAAAAATAGCTGTTTTTTAGACAACATTTATGGCCCCTGCGACCTTGACCTTGAAGCAAGGTCAAGATGCTATGTATGTTTTTTGGGGCCTTGTCATCATACACCATCTTGCCAAATTTGGTACTGATAGACTGAATAGTATCCAAGAAATATCCAACGTTAAAGTTTTCCGGACGGCCGGCCGGCCGGCCGGACGGACGGACGGACGGACGGACGGACGGACGGACGGACGACTCGGGTGAGTACATAGACTCACTTTTGCTTCGCATGTGAGTCAAAAAATGCAGGTCTTTGCTCACTATATCAGATCTGCCAAGGCTCAGTTTACACAGGTAAAATCATCTTTCGACTTGAACACATACCAATAATCAACAGCCTCACTGCTTCTTGGAGCTGGATTTTGTGTGTGGAATGAATTACACATGTGGCGTTTTAGAATATAATTCATAGAAGATGTACATTCGTGCAGAAAGGCTTTAATTTAATAATTAGGTCTTCGTGATGTTCTCTTAAAATAACTAACATGTGTTCCCTTTACCGGGCCTCTGAACCAGTTTTGTGAATATGCAGGTTAAACTCGTGCTTTTTCTGTGTTATCAGTGTATTTCTCATCCAGGCATGGATGCGTCCTCTTAAATGGACAGCCCTTCCCGTGTAAACGATTGGGTTCAAAATCTCAAATCTTACCAGGCTTTTACATGGGATATGGCCATCCTTCCGTTTTGAAAAATACCAGAACTGAACACTCTGTATGGGTACTCTCTTTGGGAATGTAGAATTTTATGAATTAATTTCTTTAACGCCACACGTGTAAAACATTCCCCAAAAAAATCCCGGCAGCTCCAAAAACCAGTCAGGATGTTTATTCCTGGTATATGTTCAAGTCAAGAGATTTTTTTTCTGTAAAAGTCTTCGCAGATCTGTGTAGTGAGCAATCCTGTTTTGAAAAAGGACGTGCCTTTAAGCCTGTATAGACGGTTTGATTGTTGAGATACCTGGTGGCAATGACCGCACGGGTGGCAAGAGGTAGTAATGCACAGATGACAACAAACCGACCTGCATTTAAAAAAAAAGTTAGGAGGCCTTGATAGGGGGAAACATTTTGTTAATTTTCAGAATCTTAATGAAGAAATAATGAACGAGAAGAAAGTCTAGCCTTGAAGTAAATGCAAATTAAACTATGTATACTTTTGACAAACTTTTTCTGTTCTTATTCACATGTTAAAATGTGTGCATAGATCGTTAGTTACTTCCAAACAACCATGTTTCAGGCAACAGGCAAACGGACAATACTGGACACAGGCTATGCTGACCGGCTCATGGACTGACTACCTGATGCAGGAGTAGACCAACAGTGGAAAAAGTCTGGAACAAAATGTTGCAGAATGTGAACCATGTACCGGACCACGTGACAACCCAGTATCATCTTCAAACCATGCAGGAATCTGTTCAACACAGTCACACGATTTGTAAAAGTATATTTCAGCCTTCTGTAGCTCAGGGAGTTTGAACCCCACTCTTCATCCGTTTGGGAAAGTATTTCTGATTGTTTTGACTGCACAGGTTGGTAATCAGTGGTACTCTGATGCTTCTGCCGAGAAACCCCACTCGCTAGCGCACCAGCTGCCTGTTAATATGGGTAAGCGACGTGCCTGTATTTCCTGCAAAGCAAGACAGAATAAAACAGCAGCTTAGTTTGAGCTTTTAAGACATTCGCACAAGAGAAAACGTGTACGTGTTTGTTTGGAGAGGATGGATAGAATCATAAGACACGCTGTGTCTATGTGACGTAGAGCAGGTTTTCAAATTCATGCTGAAGCACTGTGTGATCGCTATTTTTGGGGCATATATCTTACCTTGATTTCAGATAGACTGGGAACCGAAATGAGGATGTTTACATGAATAAACTATGCTGATATGTATGTGTTTAGAAATAAAGAATAGTTTTAATGATATATGATGGTGTTTTTTTTTAACCCAATGTGATATTTTTGAGTCACTTGAGAAAAAGTGACTCTATGTAATCGGTCAGTGTTAGTCTGTCCGGCCGGCCGTCCGTAGACACCACCTTAACGTTGGACTTTTCTCGAAAACTATCAAAGCGATCGGGCTCATATTTTGTTTAGTCGTGACCTCCAATGACCTCTACACTTTAACGATGGTTTCGTTGACCTTTGACCTTTTTCAAGGTCACAGGTCAGCGTCAAAGGAAAAATTAGACATTTTATATCTTTGACAAAGTTCATCGGATGTGATTGAAACTTTGTAGGATTATTCTTTACATTAAAGTATTTACATCTGTAGCCTTTTACGAACGTTATCAGAAAAACAAGGGAGATAACTAGCCTTTTCTGTTCGGCAACACACAACTTAACGTTGGGCTTTTCTCGGAAACTATAAAAGTGACCGGGCTCAAATTTTATGTGAACGTGACTCATTGTGTTGTGAATAGCAATTTCTTCCTGTCCATCTGATGCCTCATATAATATTCAGAACTGCGAAAGTGACTCGATCGAGCGTTTGCTCTTCTTGTTGTATTTGAAAACAAATTGTACACTCTGTTGTCAATTTTACTTTCAGATAAATAAATCTATCATAATGGAAATCATCTGTTTGTGTTGTGTTACTTACCCATTTTGATCAATGTTGAGTCGTCCATATTCCTGTGTGTACGCATAGTATGCAGTTTGAAGGTAGTAGATGTCCGAGCAAACATAGGAGGATGTGCTGTTAGGCTGTCTATCTCCTCATCCAGGTTTTCCAGATATTTGAATTTCGTTCCCTCTTGGAGTTTCTGCACTGACACCTGATAAGCAAAATACACGTATCACTCTGTGATCATGGCAACATGTATCATCTGTATGCCCCGTTCAAAAATTACCTTAAGATTCCAAGGTATACACAGAAATTGCACTGGATCACAAAAACAACACGAACAGTAGTACATGTAATGTATATATTCAGTTTAAAAATTCATGCAATGAGAGTCAATAACCCGATTTAACCCCAGGTAGATTCAGGGTCCCACTGACTGAATCTCATATGGTTGCTTTTCGGCACACACCACACATTTTTAATGGGACTGTGAGGTTTTGTTAATACAGTAAAATAATATAGTAGCAACGTACTGTCTGTTTGTGACGTTTGAGAATACCGATCTATGCACTAACGCATTGTCTTTCTGTAGTGGGACTGTCCGACATTGCGTACTCCTAAAAATCAATGATCAAAAAGTTTGAACTGCTGTGATCGTGTTTCAGCATATGTCTGACAGTGCTTATTTGCTTCCAAAACGGCTTGCGATATCACTAGCCATCAGCGTTTCGCCACTGCTCAGAAAATCTTATGATTTCAGATCTAGTTTGAGATCGGAAATCACGTGTGCTCGTTTAAAAAACTAAATTCATTTATTACTTCCCTTTGACCGTTTCGCAAGAAAAATGTCAGGATCACTATTAGTATTAGCACATGAAAGCAGCCCACCGCCATTTAAAAAAAGTTTCACTGTTTAGTGGTGTCAATGTCATGTAGTGTCTTACTGTCGCAAATAAAAATACCAGGATAATTGCAGTTTTGTCCGCAAGAAACAGACTTTGCGCAATGTTAACTTGCTGTCTACATGTTTTGTTGTGTGACTGAAAAATTACTCAGAATTCCAAGAGAAAATAAGGATAGTCGCGTGTGAACATCACTGTGGAAACATTTATTCTAAACTGGGCAGTTCAAGGACGAAATCCTTGATTAAAGATAGGAAAATAAACAACACCAGATGCCTGAAATAATAGCATAAATCAATGATCTTTACATGCTTACAGATCTGTGGAAGCACATCAACTGATCTGTGAAAAACACACCTGACTTCGATCTAGCATGCAAGAGGTAGATCTAGCGACTACGGACTAGTAGTGTGTCAACATCACAACAAAGAGAATCACATACCATTTCGTATTGCCGCTTATGCTGGCTCTGTTTCAAGCAGTTCCTTGTGGCCTCGCCAGCATTTTGACGACGAAGAGGCTCAAACGGGCACGCTAAAACCTCAGGCTGGCTGAAAACCGGTCCGTATTCCACTTGTCTTCCTCACTGCTTGAGCCGGCCATGTTTGTTGTTCAAGGCTCGTGACGTAGCACACGTATGTGCACAAGGTCATGAGCCAAGACTGCGCGCGCGATGGAACGATTCAGAACAACCAAAAAACGAGTCAAAGTATACTTTTTGGATTTCTGTGTTCATTTTTACACACGCATTTGTGGTTGATGAATTAAGAGGGTCAACATATCAAAAGTGACCCTAAACCTTGGACTTTTCCTTTAATGTGTGGAACCATCTCGACTTTGGATTCGTGTTTTCGAGGACAACGATTGTAAGCATTCACTTTCAAAGAACCAATCAATGTTGATAATTACCGCGGCGACTCATGATCAATTTGCAACTTATCTCTGTAATCACAAAATGCACAACGAAAAGTCATAAGGCACTTAAAAGAAAAGGAATAGGCCAAAAACTCATGGAACTCGCAATTTAAGATGGCAGCTCTCTACATTTTTGGACTGGAAGAAAAGCGACCAAGAAGTTACCTTTGACGTCACAGACAAGTATGACGTGTTATCTCGAACTACTGTGACGCGCTTTGAGGCCCGGAATGGCGTTCTAAAAATTACGTTCAGAATAGGGATCGTGTCTGTACTTGAATCCAAAATAGTGACAAAAACGATGTTTGGTGACTTGTTGTCAGACCAACATTGTTTTGTCGGTCCGAGGGGAGCATATCGTCTTCTCAAAGTGTTTCATCTCACTGTATCGACCGAGACCGGAGCTGGTCTGTCAACAACCCATCAAACATCTATATAATATAGGGGAAGGGCCCCTAATATGGACCACTTTTTGTTTATTGCTGATAACTAGCTTGTTTTCTTGCGAAGAAGTTTCATTTTGTGGTTGGTAGTCCTTCTCTCTTAGTTTAACCGTTAGGCCTAATTAGAGTGAAATAGCTTTGATAGACCTTCAGCAAAAATTAAATACAGAAAAAATTACAAATGGTCCATATTAGGAGCCAGGGCTCGTATTCTTGAAAAAGCTGCAAAATTGTGTCCTTTAAAGTCAAACTGTCGTTTAACTACCGCCCGGTATTTATTTTTACTGCCCAGTAATTATTTATTTCCCCCCGGTATTAATGTGTGTCTGGCGGAAGGTCGGCAGCTACCAGAATTGGTTATTTTTAGAATTGGAGATTCCTCATGCTTGCTCCTCTCTACAAACAATATTTCAACAAGATTTATTCTTGAAAAAGCTGCAACTCATATACTGGCCTGTAAAACTCAATAAGTCCGCCAACTGCTAAGTGTTATTTATGAAACACCGGTAAGTCCTTACCGGGTTGTCTCCGAGCTGTAAAGTTAGAGGACCCCTCCCCCTCCTGTAAAGTCGCTACCTGTCAGTAACTTCACCAACACTGTCCATTAAAACCGTCAAGTTCGAATAAATCTTGTTCAAATATTGTTCGTAGATTTATGTCCCTCATGGACACACATTGGTGTCATTTAAGCACCGATGCATTGCGGTCAAATACGAGCTTCTGCTCGCGAAAGATTTCAACCGATGCTCGATCATAACGGCGTGTTGCAAAAGCGTGCTTGCGTCTTGTTTAATGCATTACAGTGGCGAGAATTTGGTGTCTGATTCCGTAGCCGAACGGTTATCGAATTCGCCTGATGCGCGATTGAGTCGAGTTCGAATCGCCATCAGGCCTTACTTTTTTATTTTATTTACTCTTTGTCATTAATTTTGTTTGTTTTTGTTTATTTTCTTCGTGTGCAAAAGAGTACGTTGTAATATCAAAATTGATTTAAAAAATTAATTTTAGGCGAGAATGAGGGTTTTTTTTTTAAATTGATGGTTAACATGATAGGGGCGGGGATATTAGATTGTCCAAATTATCGCGAAGCACGTCAAGAAACCATACATACCCTCCCTAACCACAGTATTCACCTCCCCCACCTTCTAAATGGAGACAGACAGTATTCTCTAGATTTGAACAGGAACATTTTGTCAAGAGTACACTCGTTCATTGAACGTTCAGGCCGCTTTGGGCAAACCAGAATCAATGCTCCACAAGCCGGACAACAACTTTAATTTCTGCACAACTCCTACCCATCCCTCTTCTTTTTATTCCTTTTCTTCCCCTCCTTCCTTCCTCTTACTGTCTTTCTTTATAATGATTATGCAACGTTTATTATGTTATGATAATTTTGGATGATTAATGAGATGAGGATGATTATAATGATGATGCTTTGGATTTCCAATTTGGTTTATTTAGACAAATTGTTCAGCCGTTACCGCCTTACGTTATAATATCCATGCAGGAACACCATTATTAGCTTCTAGCTTGTTGCTGTTACCTGTGTCTTTTGTATACATGTCATGATTGTAACATTTGTTGAAATAAACTTATGTTTAAACCAAAGATGAAGCTTTCGTTTCTTCTTTTTCCTCCCAGTCAAAAATGTATTGCGATTCTCTAGCCACTTCAGAAACCTTTTTCTGTCCAATCCCCGAAGCATGTCTAAGGAAAGGAAACAATTGAAAAACAACAATAACAGCAGACTGAATAATCTTTATTCATTTTCCTTGTCTACTAGTCCACTGGTCGAAACTGGGGGGTGGGCGTTTACTAGGTACTAGGCCATGTACACCTGCATGCAACCGAGGTTTATAAAAAAAATAAAAATAAAATCTCCCCGTGTTTTTATTTCATTCAGTTTGTTTGGGTTGTTGCTATTGACTTTGAAACTGACACGCCGGCGAAAACGCCGGTAACGCGTGCGCAGAGAAGAGCAAGCATCGGGAATCTTCAATTCTAAAAATAACCAACTGGTAGCTGCCGACCTTCCGATAGACACACATGAATACCGGGGAAAAATAAATAATTACTGGGCAGTAAAAATAAATACCGGGCGGTAGTTAAACGACAGTTTGACTTTGAAGGACACAATGTTGCAGCTTTTTAGCCAGCGTGTCAGTTTCAAAGTCAATAGCAACTACCCAAACAAACTGAATGAAATAAAAACACAGGGAGACCCTTTTTATTTATTTTTTATTTTTTTGTTTTTAATCTCAGTTGCATGCAGGTGGCTGCTACCGCATTTTAGGTGTTTTTTTTTCTCTCTCACCTTTGTTTTTTTAAGCGGGAAGCATCCTTCTTCATGGTTATTTATTTAATTTTTTAATCAAATGTTTACATGTTTAAGTTAACAAACTTTATCAATAAACTAATATCATCTTAACCAAAGATTTTTAAAAAAAACCATTGCAGCCTAAAACATTTGTTTTAAATCAATTTTGCTATTATAACGTACTCTTTTGCACATGAAAAAAACAAACAAAAATAAACAAATGCCAAAGAATAAAAAAAAAATTACGGGCAGATGGAGATTTGAACTCGACTCAATCACGCATCAGGCGAACGAGAGAACCGTTGGACCACGGAATCAGTTGAAAATAATCGGACACTGTAATGCATTAAAGAAGACGCTAGCACGCTTTCACCACAAGCCGGTATGATCGAGCATCGGTTGAAATCTTTCGCGAGCGGTATCTCGTATTTGTCCGCAAAGCATTGGTGCTTAAATGACACCAATGTGTGTCCATGAGGGACATAAATCTACAAACAATATTTTAACAAGATTTATTCAAAATTGACGGTTTTAGAGGAGGGGGATGGGTCCTCCAACTTTTCAGCTCGGAGACACCCATGTAAGTCTTTCCCGGAGTTTCATGAATAACACTTAGCGGACTTATCGAGCGGAAGTGGTTTTACAGGCCGGTATATGAGTTGCAGCTGTTTCAAGAATACGAGCCCTGGGCGCCAAATATGGACCAGTGAAGCGGCCTTCACGAATCACTGTAAAAAGCCCCCTATACTTCAAAATAATATGATACAACTTAGTGTGCAAGTCAGACTAATTCAAATATGCTTTAGATTTAGCTGTTTCGGGTTGATGGGAGCATTATTTGAAGCACACCAGGAAACTGAAGAAGCTTATCAAAAACAGAGTGAAAATAAATGAAATTATCAACTTCCACCCAAAAAAAAGACTATTTGTTATATTTGTTTTAAATCTCGAGGGCTAGTTATAGATTATTTTCAGCAAGCTTCTTAATTAATTAATTGAAATTGCCTTTAGTTTTTATTTTCTTCGATTTGTTGAAGGTGGTCCATATTAGGGGACTCACACATACTTTGAGGTTTTGCTATTATTTTTTGTTTGCAGTAGAAACTCGGGGTACACACTGTTAAAATGTAACAAATACTGTCTTTGCTGTCATATATAGCCATTTTTGTGTTATGAAAGCTTTGGCTGTGGACAGAAATGAGTCCGTTTTAGGCGGCAAATTTAGAGTGAACGCTGCCAAAAGTGAAAAAAAAGCGAAAAAGCCTAACGGTTTTGAGGTTTGTGTTTCTGCAACTGTTTTGACAGGTGCAACTTATCCAGAGAGGATGAATAAAGCGAATGAAATTGTTTTGAGCGCTCTAGCGCCGTTAGTTTGTCAGAACAGGAGGTGGTCCATATTAGGAGCCGGTCCATATCAGGAGCCTTTCCCCTAGTGGTGCGGGTAACATGAGGCTATTTCAACGAGAGTTTTACCTCCTGGCAATTAAGATCAACATTTGTTGTTCGTTGATTTCGATCAAAAAGTATCCATGTAGCCTCATCACAGGAAGCAGGGCATATCTCTAGCTGGCAGGTAGATTCTTACGTACATACATGCATGCATGCATACGCGGGCTTGTTGATGATAATAAGATATGGGCCTAGTCTGTTGACGAGGATAAGACAATGCAAGAGAGAGGGGTAGAGGGGGGGGGGGGTGCAGGTAGAGAGGAAGGTAGAGAATCTTTCCCATCTGTTGTTGCCGCTGTACGCCAGTATCAGCAGAACTCACCTGCGCTGGTTACGCAAAGAGGTTTGGGTGGAAGCCAGGTTGCGGGTCTGTGTAAGGGGGGTCACCATCGACGCACGAAACGTCAAGCAAAAGACGTGTGTTACGTGCCCTGTGTGACTCAGTACTACTAGACCTACACCCTGTGTGTATAACTGGTAACCACACTTGACGGTATGGATCGGAAGTGGACCAAAAGACTGCAAGTGAGATGAACTATATCAGTAGAACAAGATAATGTACTCACCAAACAAACAGCAACACGAACATTTACACAATGTGTTTTTGTTGGTGTTGCTGTTCTTTGAGTACAATGTTCTGGTTGTCTTGTTTACGGTTCCGTTTGTTTCGATCGCGTGTGAGTGTACGTGTAGACATGACTGAGTGACTGTAAAAGTTTATTGTCCATTTTCTGCTGTTCATGACTACTATTGTACTAAGTACACCTTATTTTGGAAAATATACATAATCGCGCGCACTCTACGCTATCCGAAAACACAGCACTGAATCCCACATCCCTCCTACCAACCCCCATTCCTTCCTCCACCTCCCAATTTCTTGTAAATCACCCAAATGTAGCGTGTGGACCCCCCCCCCTCCCCCTCCCACCCCTCTTCCAACGTCCCCATCCCCCTCCAAGAGTCTAACACTAATAATACACCTGTAGACTTGTAAAACGTTACAATTGATCCGCAACAGGTGCATCCGTAGGGTAACAATGACCCCCATCCTCCCTCTCCCCCCCCCCCCCCCCTCTCACCGCTACAGTCTCAGGACCTCAGAGAACACTGAACAGACAGGGCATGGGAAGGTTATGTAAACCTCTGGCTGCTCATCACTTCACTCCAGCACTTTTTGCAACACATTTTATGTCAGATTTACTTTACCCCATCAGCTAACGGTCGATATAAAAACGAGAGATGTGGTGGTGGGAAAGAGAGAGAGAGAGGGGGGGGGGGTGTTCAGAAAGTGAGAGAGGAAGAGAGACTGCCTCGGAAATAAAGAGAGAGAGAGAGAGAGAGAGAGAGAGAGGGGGGGAGAGGGAGAGGGGGAGAGGGAGAGAGAGGGAGAGGGAGAGAGGGGGAGAGGGAGAGAGGGGGAGAGGGAGAGAGAGATGATGATGATGATGGAACTCTTACAACCGGTCCTTACTTCTAATACAAATGTCTAATAAATGATTAACAAGTAAAACAACCTGACAATCACACAAATTAAACGAACAAACCAGCAAACAAACAATCGGACAAATAAGCAAACAACTAAATAAACACAAACAACACAAAGACAAAGTAAGCATACATAAAAAAAAAATATATAAAAAAATAACATACAAATCATGCAACATGTTAATTGAGATTACACATGTAAAATGATCGACAGTAAAATTCACACGATACCAACGTTGACACTAATGCCTACAATAGTTATATGGTGTAAATGATGATGATGATGATGATGATGATGATTGATGATTGACGATTGATGATGACGATTGATGATGCTGATTGATGATGCTGATGGATGATGATGGATGATGATGATGGATGGATGATGGATGATGGGTGATGGATGATGGATGACGGATGACGGATGATGGAGGATGATGCTGATGCTGATGCTGATGATGATGATGATTGATGATGATTGATGATGATGATGATTGATGATGATTGATGATTGATGATTGATGATGATGATAATGATGATGATGATGATGATGATGATGATGATGATGATGATGATGATGATGATACATGTAATACAGAACATATTTTGTAATTCATAAAGCGTTGCCCATTGTTGACAGCTACTTGCACATGTTAAGACTAGCATTGCCATCTAGGTAGACATTTTATAATTATGCAGAGCTTGTTTCAAACTCTTTAGTGAGATTAATGATCTTATTACAGACGGAATGGAGTTCCACACCATAGAGCCAGAGAAGGCTTGACTAGTTTTAAACAAATAAATCCTGGGTATTGGTGGTAGAAAATTGATAGACCAGTACCTTTCGGTGACTCTGTGAAATAGGTCCTGAATATAGTTGGGCACTTCGCCATGGTATACTTTATTACTATATAGGCTACATCATTACAGTCTTATTAAACTGTAACTGTTTAACTAGCGGCAGGTAGTTTAGACTCTTTAACTTCAAATCACAGAAGCGGGCGAGGCGTCAAGGGATATTATTATTATGAAGTCTTATAGGGCCTATCGCGCGCGTATCTCCAGACTCGGACTCAAGGCGCAGGGATCTATTTATGCCGTGTGAGATGGAATTTTTTACACAATACATCACGCATTCACATCGACCAGCAGATCGCAGCCATTTCGGCGCATATCCTACTTTTCACGGCCTATTATTCCAAGTCACACGGGTATTTTGGTGGACATTTTTTATCTATGCCTATACAATTTTGCCAGGAAATACCCTTTTGTCAATCGTGGGATCTTTAACGTGCACACCCCAATGTAGTGTACACGAAGGGACCTCGGTTTTTCGTCTCATCCGAAAGACTAGCACTTGAACCGACCACCAAGGTTAGGAAAGGGGGGAGAAAATTGCTAACGCCCAAACCCTGGGTCGAACTCGCAACCTCTCGCTTCCGAGCGCGTTACCACTCCGCCACCCAGTCAGACATGAAGACAGAACAGACAGACAGACAGACAATATGATCAGAGTTAGACGGAATCGCACGCGTCAGTCAGCGTACAAAACGGTATATACCCAGCCATGTATAGCCTACATCGTATATCAGAACTCTACAACTTTTGTGTTCATTTCATCACTTCGCTCTGCCTGGCTTTTGCCACATTTTATGTCAGATTTATTCCATACCGTCGGCTGAGAAATGATGCAAAAACAACAGAGAGGCAAAAAGCGCTCACGTCAGCTTGCAACGTATAAGCCAGGGCTCGGAACGTGGTGATGAATGTATCATTTTGTGCCAGTGGTGTGTCTGATTTTCCGTGTCTTCATTGGCACTTAGGAGGCGAAGGGAGCGGTGGTGGGGTTGGTTGGGGCGGAGATGGGTGAGTCGATCATTCAGTAAATATCTGGGTTCATCTACGAAGGTGTGTACCATTATGTGCCATACAATTTCAGCCCTTTTCATGTTCATACCATCATTATGTCAAGTAGTGAGTGGACTGTACTTATCTTCAGTTTTTCTTCTTCTGCGTTCGTGCACTGGCTTGGGCTGCAACTTCCACGTGCACTCGTATTTGGGTAGATTATTTTGCACGAGGGCTTTTACGTGAATGGCCGCTCCAATATATCACCTTGTTGTTATTTAGGTAGTTATACCTCGTTTCCACCCGGTTGGGGTTATTCTTTGATTTTCGTCATTCATACTCAAGTTGAATTGATTTTAAAACAAGTCGCGTAAGGCGAAATAACATTTAGTCAAGCTGTCATATTATTCATAAACTAAAGTCCAACTCGGCACAGGACACGTACAGTCATGCAGGGTATTGAGTTTTGGTATGTGTCCATCGTGCACCCCGTCCGCTGTCTCACCCTCAGGCCTTGAACATAATGTGTCTGCTTAGGATAACAACGCCTCTTGAAGAGTCATTACTAATCTAATCAATCCCTCACACACACACACACACACACTCACACTTTCACACACATACACACACCCACACGCACGCACGCACACACACACACACACACACACACACGCGCGCGCATACCCACATGGTCAGACAAAGGCAAACAAAGACAATCACATACATTCCGACAGAGAAAATAAAGCATGTTACAAAACTGATTCCTCGCCCCAGATATGAGCACCCCGATAGGTCGTATACTGTAGACCACACTTGCACCCGGTGCCGATGTTGCAGCGTGACAAATTGTGACGTATCCCCCGCCGCGCAAGGCACCCCTCTAGGTGAGATGATTTACCCTGTGTTCGCGGTTCGTAAAACCCGCCATCATAAACTCCCCTGTACGTCTGCTTCTATCGGTAACGGCCGTAAGTTAGTCCTCCCCGCCATCTTGTTTTCCCTTGGCAGTGCGGAGTTTTGTTTTATGTTAACCAGCTGCGAGCCGTTGTTGTCAGCAGAAATTGCAACGTCAGATACGATTGGATGAATTTGTCTTGATGTCGCAACGAATTTTGCTTTTTTCAAAATCTTGTTTTCACTAATGAGGTGTTAATTAAGTTATGGTTTCTTTCTTTTTGAGTCAATTCTTTCGATCGTCTTTCTTTCTTTCTTTCTTTTTAATACAAACTAACGGTAACTATCAAAATAGGTGCTCAGAAACACAGACTAGAGTCGGTTTGATGTTGGGGTTTCAGACTTTCGGGTATTGGTTTTTTCTTCCTATTGTTCTAACCAGTTCATTTATGTTTGAAAGTACGAATCTAACTGATCGTCTGAGTGGTTACAATCAAAGCTATCGTCTCTTCTGGAACAATGGTTGACATTAGTGAATGTAACAATGGATGTGGCTGGCGAAAGTCTTGTTATATAACCAGTGGTATACTTTTTGAGAGATGGCACGAAATGTTGTTCCAAAAACGTTTGTATGGTTCTCATCAATTTTAGGTTCTTTGAACACCATAGAATCATTGTGCGATGTAATTTTGTTATCGTCAACATCTTCCTTGCAATAAAATAATTATTTTCAAAGTATTGTATTAAATTAACATTTGACACCATGTTAAAAACATGCATTTCGATGCAACTCCGTCAAGCCAATCACAGTGCGTCCAGCGTCGGCCAATAGCGGCCCTATACCGCAGCGCGTTTGTGTGATCACAAGCAACGGGCAATTGTAGAATGATGTAATCTGCTTTCTTCTTACGTGGACGGACACCTTAAAACGAAGCACAGGGGTGAGAGCCGGAAAGTTCCTCCGGACATACCCAAGCTTACGCTGCAATAAATGTCAGTGGGAACACACACGCGCTTGTGATAACTCCAGCGGCAGAAATAGAACACAATTGCACGTGCTTCTCGTTCTTATGTGGTAACGTGACACGTGTCTAGAGCGTTGGGTATGACGTGAGGGGATGTTCACAGTGGTCCACACCCAGCTCTCCTATCTTTGATGTGATACTGACCCACATTAGGATCCCCATCCTTTGGGGTAGGACTCGAAGGGTACCCGACCTTGATAGATGCAGAAAGATAAGTAGGACGTGACATTTTATGCGTTTTCGCCTGGGAATAACTTGAATGGGATCGTACAAATAGAACACTTTGCTGGATGGGGTTTGTATGTGTTGGGTGTGAAGGAATGTGTGTGTGTGTGTGTGTGTGTGTGTGTGTGCCTGTGTGCGTGCATGCATGCGTGCGTGCGTGAGTGCGTGCGTGCGTGCGTGCGTGCGTACGTACGTGTGTGTGTGTGTGCGTGTGCGTGCGTGCGTGCATGTATACTCGTGTGTGTTTGAAGCTCAGGGAATTGGACATGACAATGTGTGCGGAACAGGAACAAGGCATGCCAAGAATTCCTTGTACACCATCACGAGCAAGCAACGGAAATCAGACATGACATCGGGAACATCCTCGGTGTAAGTAAAGGAGTGTGTTGCGACACTGCAGACACCTACAAGGTACACACGTGAAATATAACATGACGTGTCTGTCTTTCACATAAACAATCACGGACTGCATCGTTATTGTGACGTGGGAACAAGGGCACTGCGTCCCTCCACGTTCTTCATGTAGCAATATAAATTCGTACCGTCGTAGGAACCAAGCCTTTTTGAAAGCGCCCTTGTAGCCTAACTTTGACGCCTGTTTCGCAATGCTTGTCCCTTTCGTAATTACTACTAAGTACCAAAGAGTGTAAAGGGGTACAACACTTAACCGCCCCTATGTATAATTTGTATAGGTTGTGAATGAGTGAATGCCCTTAATTTTTACTCGGACAAACATTGGAGGGGCCAATCACTAGCGAGGGGTGTGTCGGAAACACGTGGACAGGAGCACATGTGAAGTTATTTGTCAGAGGAAAAGCAAGGGTATTCACTTTCACAACCCACACAAACCCGAGTTATTTTCGAGAATCGTCTTTTGAGCTGACATTTAGGTTCTCGTTGAACAAGCAACTCATCAAATTGCATTACATTTTCTGCTTTGCGAAGTGGTTGGTATTGTCTGGCGTTTGTAACGTAAATTGTGTACATTTTCTGTGCACGAAAGAAGGGTTAGCAACTCTGACAACGCCGCGCGTGTATTTGATTGCCTCCCTTCTTCAGTGCGCAGGTCGGAAGGGTCACGTTGAGCAAGGTTTACGCGTTGGGGGAACGATTGTAAGCAGAGAAAATAATCCCAGACGAAAAAAGATTTATGCCCCGTACGGAATGAGATAATCTTTCGTTTGAGCAAAAAATCTAAGCAGAAGTGCAGACCTTTCTCTTTCTCTCTCTCTATCTGTCTATACATGTCTCTCTGTCTCTGTCTGTCTCTGTCCCAGTCAGTCTGTCTCTCTCTCTTTGTCTCTCTCTTCCACCCACCCCTCTCCCCCTCCCCTCTCTCTCTCTCTCTCTCTCTCTCTCTCTCTCTCTCTCTCGTGCAGTGGCTTGTTTCAGTTTAGCTGTTCTACATCAGATCAAGATGGCTGACCCAGTAGTTTTTATATCTGTTGAACCAATCTGTGTGCCTGCGTGCCGGGCTGCCTGTCTGTCTGCCTGCTTGCCTTTTATTCTTGAAGGTCGGGTGGTGCGTGTGGAGTAAGCTGATCGTTCGATTACTTCCACACAGCTGACATGCACTTGTGCATTCACAGTGATATTAGGTCAGAGGTGTGTTTCGCTTTTTCCCAAAAATTCGGGTACTCTTGCACTCTAAGCAAAAGTGTTCCACTTTTGAAAACACTATATGTGTTTATCATGTGTGCCTGGTTTGCTAGGGTAACTATGTCACAAAGTGTTCAAACCCGGCTTGTTACGGAAATGTGTTCACAAGTAGAACACGTCTGTGGTTGGCAGGCTATATGCCACATAAATAACGTTAGAATCGTGGACAAAATAAAACATCCACCGTGTTTTTTCTTAGTTTTTGTTTGTTTAAATAGACGATTCATTATTTTTCGAAAATAACTCTTTCAGGATTTCAGCGGTCTGGAAGATAAAAAGCCCCTTGAATTCAGGCAAGCTTTTCACAACATCTGGAGCAGTGACAAAACCTGTCATTTTCACCGAAAACCTGAACTTTAAACGTTACTATAAGTTTTCTATATCAAAAGCAAAACTCACTTCCTCGTAAAAAAAAAAGCGTTTTTTCCGTATTCCTAAACTATGATATTACTGACTAGTTTTCTATAGCGATAGTAAAACTCACGTAAAGAAAAAAATACTCAGTTTCTCCGTATTCCTGAGCTATTATTTTAATGACTAATTTTAATAGCGATAGCAAAAGCTCTTTGAAGTACAGCAGAACAGCCACCCTGAATGTCACAGATAACACCAGAAAGAACCCCCAGACATGTAAAACTGCAAAGCTGTACGAAAGTGAACACGCAAACGCTATGCAGCTGTGAGCACGTGAAAACGTACCCTCGTTATCAGTATTTTAGTATCTGCTGACGCAAACTCCGCTCGCTTTATTGCCGGACAAAATTTCTTTCATTGCCCTCCGTAATTCCGAAGCTTATATAACCCGGGGAAAGATTCGCCGACAGACTTTTTGATAATTATTAACAGGTCGTCTGAGAGGCTGCAGCGTTTTCGTTACACTGTCAGTGTGTTTTTATGTTATGTAAGCATTCATATTTATGAGTGCGTTTCCTCTTAAACGGGTTTGTGTTTGTTATGACTGGGGCGATGGCTTGACTTGAGAGTGATGAAGGTCTTCATCCTATCTGTCTGTCTGTCTGTCTGTCAGTACATTCATTTGGCAGATTAAAACCGTAAAATCACATATCATAGGCTACTCACACCAAGAAAACTTCGAGCTA
The DNA here is from genome assembly GCF_037325665.1 of Littorina saxatilis. Taxonomy (NCBI): domain Eukaryota; kingdom Metazoa; phylum Mollusca; class Gastropoda; order Littorinimorpha; family Littorinidae; genus Littorina; species Littorina saxatilis. Next base: position 18,919,839 of record NC_090251.1, on the reverse strand, counting down.
GCTTCGTCATCCTGTTATTCTCTTTAACCTCGGACAGCCCTCAAGATGAAGTTGGTCGTCTTCTGTACATGCAATTCTTCCACCGACCCGCGAAGTGTGTCCTCCTTCCTCAACTGTGCAGGTCCCTGCAGGTTGTGTTGTGCATTCTGTGTCAAGAGGACATTTACATCCAGTGGAACCTGTGGATAACGCGGATCACCTAGGGACCGACCCACAGTGGTCGTGATAGACAGGTGGTCGCGATGGAAAGATGAATTATATAGCTAGAAGAAAAGCTTGCCTGGAATCCTTCACAGTGGTCGTTTTCGAGAGGTAGTCGCAAGGACAGGTTCGACTCTATTGTATATATACTTTACTTGAACATGGACCGAGACTCAGTTAGGGATAATTGGAGGGCAATGAAAACGACTGACAAGCTGAACGAAAACGCTGTGAAAAAGATGTTTTAGACGCGGGTTCTGTACGGATTAACAATTTTCCCCTGCAGCCGATCTGCGAGCCAAAAATAATCGCAGTCCAAATTGAAAGCAAAATCTTTTAGTTTGTGTGTGTCTTTTTTGTATCTCCCTTCCGAAAGTTGCCTTCCGCCGAGCGTTTCAATTCGTAATGTCAGGATACAAAAGCGCGCGAGAGAGAGAAAGAGAGAGAGAGAGAAAGAGAGAGAGAGAGAGAAAGAGAGAGAGAGAGAGAGAGGGAGAGAGAGAGAGATAGAGAGAGAGAGAGAGAGAGAACACTCATGAGTACAAAAAGGATTGGGAAAACGTATATCTAAAAATGAGTCTTCTTTTTGTTATTTACACAAAGAAGGAGTAAAAAATATAACAATTCTGTTCTTGTGCAACCAATATTGTAGTTGTGTGTCCATGTCGATGTAGTTGTAGTCTAGCTATCTTTGGAGAATGAACCAGTACGCAGTGACCAACGTGAACTATATAGTATCACGTCACGACCTGCACAGACACAAAGATTTGGGGTATTGAGGTGGGGATGAGAAGGGGGGTTGGGTAAGTATGGGTGAGAAAAAAGTAGGTTATAAACAACAGCGTAGCATCAGAAATAGGTTATGGTGCAAAGGTGTGAAAACAGGTATAGCAGGGCGTTGCCCCGGGCAACATTACCCTCTTGCACATTGTGTTGCCCGTGTTACATTACCTCCCTTGCACATTGTCTAATGCAGACCTTCTGGTACCACAGGTAACCTCTCTCTGATTCAGAAATGGATGCAGGTAGATGTTTAGTCCGTAGGGGTATGGACCAATTTTCATCAATCAGTGGAAAGCAGGATTAAAAACAGTTGGTAACAAGTCACGTAAGGCGAAATTACTACCTTTAGTCAAGCTGTCGAACTCACGGAATGAATCTGAACTTACTGCATTTTTTCACCAAGACAATACAGCTTCGTCAATCCCTGCGAGAAGGAAATCGCTCACTTTCTACGTGCAAAACGCAGTGAAATTGACAAGCCAGAATAGCGCTGTAGCGTATTGCGCTATGCAGGAAAGCGCGCTTTTCTGTATTCTTGTTAACTTTCTGAGCTTGTTTTGAATACAAGCTCACAATATCTATATGTTTTTGAAATTAAAAAAATGATAAAGAATAAGATGAAATCATTTTTGGATCGATTTCTTAAATTTTAATTGTAGTACTAATTAATCTATTTTCGTTAATTGTAATCACATTTAAGAGTAAACATAACATATGTATATATTTTTAGATTCAGAATTTGATGAAGAACACGATACAATCAACTTTAAATCTGTTTGCGAAAATTCGATTTTAATGACAACTTTAATGAGCAAACTTATCAATTAATGTTTAAGCTTCCAAGCTGAAATACAATACCAAAGTACGGGCTTTAACGAGGATTACTTGACCAAAGTGTCAACCAATTTGGTTGAAAAATGGTGCCGCCTCAACTTTCACAAATTCCCCCCCAAGTTTTTTCTTACATTCATCTGAAAAAAATCATACAAGAAAGCATCGATTGATGAGAAAACAATGCAAGTTTAGCATGAGATGCAAGGACATGGTCTGCCATCAAAAAGCACTGCTGCGACAATCCACTCTATTGGGAAATCGACCACCATGTAAACATGATGAGGGCTCATCTGCCTGTTACCGATATGCCTCGTTAGACTTCATGCCGGCGCAGATTCACTTGCTCTATCTGACAAGACCTTGCCCGTACATCTATTATTTTCCATGTTATGACACTTTGTTCTATGTGTTTCGGGTTTAATCTCGGAAGTAAACTATATGTAAAACAAAAATTCCCTTACTATTTGGCACAAAGATACACATGACTTTTATCTGCAATCATATAGAACGATATTTTGAGAAAAGACTACAGTTGAATTTATATTAATTTTTGAAATAAGGATTAATGAATATGCGGTTAGAAATTCATTAACCCTTATTACAAAAATTAATATAAATTCAACTGCAGTCTTTAGTAAAAAATTATCGTTCTATAAGATTGTAGATAAAAGTCATGTGCATCTTTGTGCCAAATATCATGAAGTTCTGATGTATGATGTCGCTGTAAAACCGTTTCCTAGAAATCTAACATGGCGGCTGTTTTCATAGCAACGGCGATCTGTGTCCATTAATATTTACACATTTTTCATTCATTGTTATAAGTCACTTAACAATAACAATAACAATAACAGCACTTTATTGTCCATTAAAATATTACATAAAAATGGAAATTTTTCTTCGGCACACCCTGTCTGCCTGTAAACGATTATAACAACAATTGTATAGGACGACACACATAAAACATAAAACATAAAAGGGATACAATCAAATATGATATTGCACTATGTAAATTTACCCTCTCATATCACAGGAGTTGGGTTTCACAGCCGAGTAATCACATTACAAATATTTCCCACACACCTTCACATGTACACATTGTTTGTTTTTTCCCAGCCGACCAGCCTCTACGTGATGCGAGAAGAATTTAAAATGGTGACTGCAGAAGGCAGGAATGACTTTTTAAACTGGTTTTTGCGTGCCAAAGGGACCTTATAACGTTTACCTGAAGGGAGAATTTCGAAACAGGGGTTGAGAGGATGGATCGGATCACGGACAATTTTGAGAGCTTTCCGCTTAATGGCAGCTTCGTAGAGACTGGTCAGCTGTCGTTGGGGTTGCCCAACAAGCTTGCTAGCCGTCGCAACAATGCGGTGGAGTTTAGCTTTGTTTTTAACATTTGTGGTACCATACCATGTCACTTCAATAACTACCAAGAAAACTAGGTGTATTCTCCAAGTTTAATTTTAGTGCCACACAACGCCTTAATTTTAGGTCAAGTGCATTACGAGTGCCTTATGCAATTCAGACACCAAGTCATCTGGATGCTGCAACACAACTAATCAGATTCAGATCTGTTTTGGTGTCTTCGCTTGTTATTCTTCTTTTGTATGTATTTAGTTTTGACACATGAACAGGTCTGTAGTTGTTTCTAGAATTGATTATTTCTAATGTAGTGAAAGCATCTTTGCACAGCTATCTTGTGCGCTGCATGACATCTCAAATTAAAGCACATTTTCAATATCATGCCAAATCTCTCCCTCTTTCCTCCGCCCCCCCCCCCCCTTCTGTCTCTCTCTCTCTCTCTCTGTCTGTCTCTGTCTCTCTCTCCCACATACACTCTTTCCCCTATCTCTCTCTTCCTCTCTCACTCTGTTCCTCTCTCTCTCTCTCTCTCTCTCTCTCTCTCTCTCTCTCTCTCTCTCTCTCTCTCTCTCTCTCTCTCTGTTATATGGAGTCCCCCAGGGTTCTGTCCTTGGGCCACTTCTTTTCTCTCTGTATATTAACGATCTTCCTTTTAGTGTTAATGATGATTGTGAACTATTTGCTGATGATACGACCATACACACTTCTGATAAAAAAATTAGACAAAGTTTATTTATCATTGCAGAACAGTGTAGATGATCTCATTAATTGGACAAAATATAACCACATGAGTCTTCACCCCCAAAAGACCAAATACATGTTAATTACAACAAGGCAAAAAAGACAAAACATCAAGAATAATCCTCATTCCTTATTAATTGGCAACGATGCAATAGCGGAAGTAGGAGATCACAAAGTTTTGGGAGTAAATATCGATAATAATTTATCTTGGACCCATCATGTTAGATCGTTGTGCAAAACCGTGTCGAGGAAAATATATTTGTTGAACAGAATAAAGCACTTTCTTGATCCACACTCAAGGTTATTATTTTATAATGCATACATACAAACCATCACGGATTATTGTTCGACCATCTGGGACTCTGCCAGTGCAAACATTTTAAAACCACTGTACAGTCTACACAGACGAGCACTAAAATCAGTTCTATTAAAACAATCCAGTCTTGTTTTCGACGATTATAAAAAACTTAAGATTTTGCCCTTAAAAGAAAGATTTAAATCAAATAAAGGCGTGCTCCTTCACAAAATCCTTTCCGGCCATGCACCGAGTGCTTTCATTACAAAATTTAAAGCCAAACCAAGCCGAAAATTCAACGTCCCCATTCCGCGGATAGATCTCTTTAAATCAAGTTTAGCTTATTCTGGCAGCGTTTTGTGGAATTCTCTCCCGGAATCAGTTCGAGTCCCAACAAGTCTCAATACTTTCAAAAAACACCTCTCATTACATTTAATGTCAAATTACGAAAAGTCACAGTGATGGAAGACTTCGTTCTGATTATTTTCATATTGATCATATCTGTCCATAAAGCATCAGTGTTTCATAACGCAAGAATGTATACGTATGTATAGCCTACAACGTGTATATAGTCATGTGAATAGTTTCTCTGCCTTGCTTATCTTTTGTAATTGTTTTACGTATGTATATATATATGTATTCAAGATTAGAATAGTCCCTCTCTGGGCGAGGGCTGGTTGAAAAGAAGCTCGTTTATATTGCTTATGCCACAACCCTCGTAAAATAAAATTTGATTTGATTTGATTTGATTTGATCTCTCTCTCTCTCTCTCTCTCTCTCTCTCTCTCTCTCTCTCTCTCTCTCTCTCTCTCTCTCTCTCTCTCTCTCTCTCTCTCTCTCTCTCTCTCTCTCTCTCACACGCCGCTGATGAACACAACGTTGGACCGGCCAACGCTTATCACCAGTATCAGCCATCTTTTCGGCACTTCAACCGTTTCGGACAACCTATCAGCTACCCTCCACCACCACATGACGCCGCCCACCTTGCTCCACCCCATATGCACCCAGCCATGGTTCTTCCGCCACATGACACAGCTCATCTGGCTCCACCTCCTGTGCACCCAGCCATGGTGCATGCTTTCTTATCATATCTACACAATTTTAATGAGATGCGCCCATCAATGGCCTACTAAAAGTGCCATCTTTTAAGCGTGTGTGTATGAGTGTGTGTATGTGTGGTGTGTGTGTGTGTGTATGTATGTGTGTATATGTGTGTGTATATGTGTGTGTGTGTGTGTATATGTGTGTGTGAGTGTGTGTGTGTGTGTGTGCATGTGTATGTGGTTATGTGCTGGTAGTCTTAGCTTTTAGATATTTGAATCCCTATTGCCAAACTTTTAAAGTGATTGCTTTTTGTGTCATTGTGACTGAAATTTAATCTGTGTTGTATTTTTATAATACATCCTCAGACTCAACGGTACATTTCTCTCTACGCTACGTTAAGACTATATATAATATAACAGAGCTTTGAAAGAAGAAAAAGGACTTCACCTGCGATTCAAAGCTTTCGCATATTTCAAAATTGTTTTTATAAACAATAATATTAACATTGATTAATCTGTTAAAATAGTTCTTCTATAATTACATTATTAACTGTAATTATTGAAATTCCTTTTGTGAACAATTTTGCTTAATCGGTATCTTATCATCGTGGGGTTTTGTGTGTGAGGTGTTTGCTTTTGTATTTTTTTATCCTTGAAATTTTGTTGTATGTCTTCTTCAACTCATAATTGTCAAAATAATTGGCTTGTAAAACAAGGGCTTCATATTGGCCATTTAAACATAAACCATGCATATAACAAAATGACAGACATATTATCCTTACTTTCTAACAATGGTAGAAACTTTCATATTTTTGGATTTTCAGAATCTAGATTATCTAACAACATACTTGATTCGGATATTTTCGTTTCAGGTTATAAAACATTACGAAAAGATTCTTCCAAAGACTTAGAAACTGGTTTGTTAGTTTATATTAATGAATCATTAACCTACAAGCGTCTTGAAAAACTTGAATCTCATGGAATAGAATCCATTTGGGTGGAAATATGCTTACAAAAATCAGCATCAATTATTGTTGGATTCTGTTACAGAAACCCAGCAGAGAAGGTAAACTGGTGTGATAAATTCATGGACATGATGGATGCAGTTTTAAATGAATCAAAAGAAATCATTCTTCTTGGAGACTTTAATATCGATCTTCTGAAGCAAAATAAGAATTGGTTGGAAACACTAAATCTATTAAATTTACATCAAATGATTCAAAAACCTACTCGTATTACTTCCACCTCTAAAACACTTATTGATCATATCTATGTTTCTGAAAAACGTCATATTAAAGAAACATGTGTACCATGTTTTGCTGTGAGTGACCATTTTCCCATTTGTACCACATGGTCTCGTAAAGGGGTAAAAATTCCAAAAACAGGTCACAGAACAATTACATATCGTTCATTCTCTCATTTCAATGAAAGTGCATTTCTTTCTGATCTAAAAAATAGTCCACTTTCAAATACTTACAATTTTACAAACCCTGACCAAGCTTTGGATTTTTGGATATCTATATTCATTAATATTTATAACAAACACGCACCCCTTAAAACACATCGAATCAAGCAGATTGAAAAACCTAAATGGATCGACAAAGACATAGAAAATGCAGCAAATTACCGTGATTTTTTAAAAGAACATGGTACACATGAAGAGTACAAACAACAAAGAAATAAAGTGAACTCCCTGAAACGAAAACGTAAACAACAATATTTTCAAAACCTCATTACATCTAAACAAGATTCAAAATCTATTTGGAAAGCAATTAACCAACTCACAAACAAAGACATTGCAAATAAATCCTCACAAGTTATTAATATTTCTGTAGATACACTTAATGAACATTTCTCAAAAATTGCCGATAAAGTGATTTCTTATGATCGGACAGAATCAAATGATTTAAAACTTTTGAAAGAATACTGCAATTCCAAACATATCCATGTTCATCATGCATTGCAACCAATGACTATATTGGATGTTTACTCTCAGCTACAACATCTTAAACAAAGCGGAACACGTGACATAGATGGGCTTGATGCAAAAATTATAAAAATGGCAGCTCCAATAATCACGGATACATTAACTTTCATTTATAACATATGTATCGACCAATGCTGTTTTCCAAGTAAATTCAAACAGGCTAAAGTGATTCCTCTTTTTAAATCGGGGGATACTACAAATCCTTCAAATTACAGACCAATATCAATTCTATCAATCCTTTCAAAGCCTCTTGAAAAACATATCAATAAGCATATTCTTTTGCACTTTGAGGACAACAAATTGATACATGATAAGCAATCAGGTTTTAGGAAAAAACACTCATGTCAAACAGCGCTGATTAGCTTAGTTGACCAATGGCTAAACAACATTAATAGTAACCAGTTCTGTGCTGCTCTATTTGTTGACTTTGCTAAAGCTTTTGACCTAATTGACCATAAACTCCTTATCAAAAAGCTTGAGATTTATGGTTTGGCAACTGATTCTGTTAACATTTTAAAATCTTTCCTGTCAGACAGACAGCAAAGTACTTATCTGAATCAATCATACTCTTGTAAACAAACAGTAAGGTTTGGAGTTCCACAAGGTTCTATTCTTGGTCCTTTACTATTTTCTATCTATATTAATGACCTACCATTATTTGTTAAATGTATGTGTGAACTATTTGCAGATGATACTACAATTCATTCTAGTCACAAAGATCTAAGTGAGCTAGCAAGAGTCCTCCAAGAAAACATTGATCGATTGCTGGAATGGTCAGAACTAAACCATATGTCACTGAACCCAAATAAAACTAAATGCATGCTTCTAACCACTAGACAAAAACGACAAAATCTATCATCAAAATTTCCTAAACTACAAATACAAAATCAAGATGTAACTGAAGTTGATAACCATAAGGTTTTGGGAATAACCATTGATAATAATCTGTCTTGGTCAAAACATTTAGATACACTTTGTAAAAATATTTCAAAAAAAATATATCAGTTATCAAAAATTAAACACTTTCTAGACCTACGCACACGGAAACTGTTTTTTCAGGCATATATTCAATCAACTATTGATTATGCGTCCACAGTGTGGGACTCTGCAAGTGCAAACACTTTGAAACACTTGTGCTCTTTACATAGACGAGCTGTAAAATTAATTCTTTTAAAAAATGCATCTCTCTCTATGTCTGATTATAAAAAATTAAAGATTCTTCCTATCAAATCACGATTCATCTATAACAAAGGTGTAATGATGCATAGAATTATGTCAGGGAATGCACCTACATTCATTGCCTCAGATTTCAAACTGAATAATTCAATAAAACTAAACAAATTAATTACCCCAACCCCTAGAATTGACCTTTACAAATCAAGTCTTTCTTATTCTGGCGCCTTATTGTGGAACTCCATTCCTGATTTAATTAAAATGCAATTCAGTGAAACTTCCTTCAAAGAAATGTATATGCTGTTTCTCTTGGAAACAAGTAAATAATTATGTGATAATAATACATCATTGCTTGATATTCATAATGCATTTTGAATGTCTTTTTAACTGTTTGACATGTTAATTATATACATTGTATTGTAATTAACTTAACTTCTATTTCTTCTTGTTATTAATCGAGTTACCCTCAATGGGCGAGGGCCGGACGAAAAAAAGCATGTATATTTTGCTTATTCTGTTACCCTCGATAAATAAATAAAGTTCAAAGTTCAGTTCTCTCTCTCTCTCTCTCTCGCTTCCTCCTTCACACCGTCTCCGCACCCCAGCCCTGCTTGTACCGCCTTTTCAAAATGAACTTGCAATCTTTCCGAGTCATTTATTCTTGACAATCAACGGTCTCAATATAGAGCCTAAGATTAATCATGGCTGTCAAAATTGTGATTAAATCATCTGTGAACTCTTTAAATTTAGTGGTGAGATTTTGTTTTTGTGTTTCGGTGCTCGAGTCATCTTTTAAAAGACTGCACGCGCGGCGTTCTTTTTGTCTCGGTATTACGGGGTTGTGATCATGCAGGCAGCATCGTTCTAAATCATATCAATGTTTTATCTGTCTCACTTTAAAATTCAGATTATGAGTGTTAGGATTGAATTTTAAATAACTGACCTTTCGCACGAAACTAAATTGACTCATTAATTTGTCATCAACTTCAGATTATATACTTTCATACATTAATGTCTTATTTTTTTGTCCCCCCCCCCCCCTCTCTCTCTCTCCCTGTCTCTTTCTCTCTCCCTGTCTCTCTCTCTATCTCTTTCGCTATATTTCTTTCTCTGGAATTAAGATTTTTTAAAAATAAAGAAATACTAATTGGATCATTATTTTATCTTACCCCCTCTCTCTTTCTCTCTCTCTCTCTTTCTCTCTCTCTCTCTCTCTCTCTCTCTCTCTCTCTCTCTCTCTCTCTCTCTCTCTCTCTCTCTCTCTCTCTCTCTCTCTCTCTCTCTCTCTCTCTCTCTGGTTGAAAAGAAGCTTGTTTATATTGCGTTATGCCACAACCCTCGTAAAATACAATTTGATTTGATTTGATTTGATTTGATCCCTCTCTCTCTCTCTCTCTCTCTCTCTCTCTCTCTCTCTCTCTCTCTCTCTCTCTCTCTCTCTCTCTCTCTCTCACGAACAGTTACATTCTAAAGCTGTTTCTAGCAAGAATGCATTGCTATGTGTGTGTGTGTGTGTGTGTGTGTGTGTGTGTGTGTGTGTGTGTGTGTGTGTGTGTGTGTGTGTGTGTGTGTGTGTGAGTGTGTGTGTTGTATTGAGTGCGAACGTGAACAGTGCAGGCATGCGGCGCGCGTGTGGGTGCGAGTCGACTTTTCTTTTCCTTTGTATTATATTGACATACATGTACATTTCAATGTTCTATCATGCATTATGTATTCGTATAGGTAATGTTGTAATTGGTAATATTGTATGATTGCGATGGACAATTGTCCTTTTATTGTCTTTATTTTTATGTCTTAGTTTAGCAGGGACAGATTGTGAGCCTAAAATCTCCATCCTTGAGTAATAAAGTTCGTTCGTTCGTCAATTCGTTCTCTCTCTCTCTCTCTCTCTCTCTCTCTCTCTCTCTCTCTCTCTCTCTCTCTCTCTCTCTCTCTCTCTCTCTCTCTCTCTCTCTCTCTCTCTCTCTCTCTCTCTGTCTCTCTCGTGCATTGACCGTCAAAAACATTCTCCTTCGTGCTTTAAAGAGGCGACTTTAGATGGGAGGGAAAGGAGAGGGAAAGAAAGTGGCTGTTCCACGACGCAGCGCAATGGTTCCCTTTGAACCTTTCCCACCTTGCCGTTGTGTTGGCTGGCATCGCTGCAATGGCCTACAGGTGTGCAGGGGGGGGGGGGGGGAGGGGAGGGGAGGGGAGGGGAGGGGGAGGGGAGGGGCACGGGAGGGCAACACAGCGAAAATGTACCAGCCAGACTCGACCTTACGAAGTGGGAATGCGCTTGCGAGAAGAGTTGTAACCAGCAACTTTTGACGCATCAGCCTTTTACGATTTCGTAAACGTCATGATGTTTTGTTTGTTCGTTTCTTCGTTCGTTCGTTTGTTTGTTTAATTCTTTGTTTGGTTGTATGGTGGGTTTAAAAAAAAACTTATTGCACCCACTTAGGTGCCTTTTGTGGCAGGGAAGGCTAACTTCAGGTCAACAATTTATAAATAAATAAATATTTCTGTCTGCTTTTGAAATCAAACACTGATTGACAGAATTGCTTTGTTTTGTTGCAGGTCTATGTCGCGGTATGATAATTGAGGCCTTCACATCCCAAAACGTTGGATCAGGTTTTGAAAACTGAGAGTCCCTTCGTGACATCACATCCAAGATATGGCGGAAGGTCGTTGCGCACAATGTGCGCGCTACTTTCTTATTATCTTCAACTTTGTATTCTGGGTAACCCTTTTTTCTGTGTGTGTGTTTTCCTAGGTTGACTATTTGGTTTTAAACTGTATTTGTTTTTGTTTTGTTTGTTTCTTTGTTTGCTTGTTTGTTTGTTTGATGTTTGTTTGTTTGTTTGTTATTATGCAGTAGCGAAAAAGACGGAGTACACATCAAGCAGAAATGAAAGAGCGAATTATCGAGCTCCTTTTAACATATTTTCACCCAGCTTTTTCAGATTTTGCCTCCTTAAATTTATCATTTATAGCTATTTCATTATGCTCTCTGTCTTTCTGTATGTCTCTGGCTGGCTGGCTGGCTGGCTGGCTGGCTGGCTGGCTGTCTGTATGCATAACTCAGTCTCTACGCATTTGCGGATGGGGTGACAACTTGGAGAGCTAAACATCCTCCGAGTGGCATCGGAGGAGGTGGAATCCTTCCTCAGAACGCTGATAGGCACAGACTTTCCCATTGGTTTGAACAAGATTTTATTCAGAAGATATAGAGTTGCATTTAGTACAATAGAAACACTATAGACCACACAAGCTGATTTAAGTTTATACATTCCAATTGCTCCATAAATGTAAAGTTTTCGAATACATTTACATATATTTGCATAATTTTGCATGCAAATCATCGCACAGATCTCGGGCGGAGTGATCATGGGGTTGGGCATCTTCCTGATAGCCTCCGACGGAGTGGAGTCTTCCCTGATGGACCTGATCGACATGGATGTCCCCCTGGACTTCATCTACACGGCCGGCTACATAATGATAGGCGTGGGGTCCTTCGTCTTCTTCGTCGGCTTCTGCGGCTGCTGCGGCGCCATGAGAGAGAGTGCTATTATGCTGGGCATCGTAAGTGTGTTGAGGCGGTTGGAGAGAGAGGGGGGGTATGGGGGGGGGGGGGGGGAGGACCGGAAACCATCAGGATTTTTGAGTATCGAATTAAAATGGTGTAGGTTCAACAACAAAAATATATAACTATTATAATTTCTGGGATGATTGAGATTTTCGGAAATAACTCTGTCAAAAAAGAGAAGGGCATCATATCGAGCGAACACCTACATAGCATGCACATCGGAGTCCGTTATTTGTTTTAACTGGTTAAACTCGTGTTAGTGTTTGCCTCACTATTTTGGGCGCAACTGATCGACGATAATCACTGACAAAAAGAAATCATGGTGCAAAGAATCACAAACCAGACTTTTCCCCACAGCCTGTTTTTTTTATATATACATTATTTAAAATATTTATTTTTTTATTCTATGTATTTATAAAGATTCCGGATTGCATTAACCTGTATGAAGTACGGGTTTCGGGGGTGAGTATAAGCGCTTTCGTGATCTTGACGTTACAATTATTACATAATACGCTTATTGTCTCTTTATCTTCTGTTTGTATTCAGTACATTGGCTGCATGGTGATCGTGATGATCGGAGAACTCAGCGCTGGGACCTACGTAGCCGTGGAGAAAGAAAATGTAAGAACTCGGTGTGTGTGTGTGTGTGTGTGTGTGTGTGTGTGTGTGTGTGTGTGTGTGTGTGTATGTGTGTGGGGTGTGTGTGTGTGTGTGTGTGTGTGTGTGTGTGTGTGTGTTTTGTTTGTTTGTTTGTTTGTCCTAACGGAGTAGAAAAACATAATAAAAATAGTACGTATGCAAAACGTATAAAAAACAAAAAACACACTCTTGAATTCTGAATATTATTGATAGTGTGCATCGCCCAAGTTAAATGTACAAGACACAATAAAACAAAATCAAACAAAATAAAAAAATCATCTTTTTTTTAATAAGTAGCTTCCAAATGCAAAAAGAAAAAAATAAAGTTTTGTACATTGTAGCCTTTCATGTGTGCGTGTGTGTGTGTGTGTGTGTCTCGGACGGAGATATGGGGGGGGGGGGGGGGGGGGGCTGGTTACGGTGTCAGATTATACAGGCGCGGCAGATTTAAAAATAATACAAATATCAATCAGCAGCATTTTAGGGGAACAGGCGAACGCAACCAAAAAGTTGTACAAAAAGTAAGACAGGCAAACTGGTAGACAGATCTACAGACAAACTGGTAGACAGATCTACAGACAAACTGGTAGACAGATCTACAGACAAACTGGTAGACAGATCTACAGGCAAACTGGTAGACAGATCTACAGGCAAACTGGTAGACAGATCTACAGGCAAACTGGTAGACAGATCTACAGACAAACTGGTAGACAGATCTACAGGCAAACTGGTAGACAGATCTACAGACAAACTGGTAGACAGATCTACAGACAAACTGGTAGACAGATCTACAGACAAACTGGTAGACAGATCTACAGACAAACTGGTAGACAGATCTACAGACAAACTGGTAGACAGATCTACAGACAAACTGGTAGACAGATCTACAGACAAACTGGTAGACAGATCTACAGGCAAACTGGTAGACAGATGCAAACTACTGTTGACAGACATGGAGATGGTCAAATAGTGACAGTCAAACAGACACAGACAGCTAGGCAGACAGGCAGACAGACAGACAAAGACGAATCCTAAACTCTGCCGGTTCAAACAAATAGGGTTTCCCAAATTCTCTTCCATGTTGTGTGTGTGTCTGGCAAGCCACACGAACAGTTAATTATCTGCCCAAAAAACAACACCAAAAACAAACCACGTGTGAATGAGCTTCAGAGAGGCAAACCGAAAGAGAGAGAGAGATAGAGGGGCCGGGTGGGGGTGCAGGAAAGGAGGAGATGAGGTGGGGGCGAGAGGAGGGGGAGTTGTTGGCCCAAACAGGAAAAATGAAAGCACCTGCGCGCACGTGAAAGCTTAGAAGTAATTGCCTGTCATGACCAGGTTGCTACCCCGACCACCGTGTTCATTGACTTACGTTTTTGCCAGCAGCTCATTTTGAAAGGGTTGATGAGATGGCAAGGAGAAGGTGGTGGGGTGGGAAGGAGAGGGAAGGTGGGGGGTGGCAAGGAGAGGGAAGGTGGGGGGTGGCAAGGAGAGGGAAGGTGGTGGGGTGGCAAGGAGAGGGAAGGTCGGGGGTGGCAAGGAGAGGGAAGGTGGTGGGGTGGCAAGGAGAGGAAATGTGGTGGGGTGGCAAGGAGAGGGAAGGTGGTGGCGTGGCAAGGAGAGGGAAGGTGGTGGGGTGGCAAGGAGAGGGAAGGTGGTGGGGTGGCAAGGAGAGGGAAGGTGGTGGGGTGGCAAGGAGAGGGAAGGTGGGGGGTGGCAAGGAGAGGGAAGGTGGTGGGGTGGGAAGGAGAGGGAAGGTGGTGGCGTGGCAAGGACAGGGAAGGTGGTGGGGTGGCAAGGACAGGGAAGGTGGTGGGGTGGCAAGGAGAGGGAAGGTGGGGGGGGCAAGGAGAGGGAAGGTGGTGGGGTGGGAAGGAGAGGGAAGGTGGTGGCGTGGCAAGGACAGGGAAGGTGGTGGGGTGGCAAGGAGAGGGAAGGTGGTGGGGTGGCAAGGAGAGGGAAGGTGGTGGCGTGGCAAGGACAGGGAAGGTGGTGGGGTGGGAAGGAGAGGGAAGGTGGTGGGGTGCCAAGGAGAGGGAAGGTGGTGGGGTGGCAAGGACAGGGAAGGTGGTGGGGTGGGAAGGAGAGGGAAGGTGGTGGGGTGGCAAGGAGAGGGAAGGTGGTGGCGTGGCAAGGAGAGGGAAGGTGGTGGGGTGGCAAGGAGAGGAAAGGTGGTGGCGTGGCAAGGAGAGGGAAGGTGGTGGGGTGGGAACTGAGGAGAGGGAAGGTGGGGGGTACGGGTGGCAAGGAGAGGGAAGGTGGTGGGGTGGCAAGGAGAGGGAAGGTGGTGGGGTGGCAAGGAGAGGGAAGGTGGTGGGGTGGCAAGGAGAGGGAAGGTGGTGGGGTGGCAATGAGAGGGAAGGTGGTGGGGTGGGAAGAAGAGGGAAGGTGGTGGGGTGGGAAGGAGAGGGAAGGTGGGGGGGTGGTAAGGAGAGGGAAGGTGGTGGGGTGGCAAGGAGAGGGAAGGTGGTGGGGTGGGAAGAAGAGGGAAGGACGTAGCTATTTTCACCTGGTTCAAGTGAAGAAACTTTTTTCTATGACGAATTCAATGCAAACATGTACTGGGCAGAACTGAAACTTGACTAGTGATAGGCAGGAAGAGTGAGTTCGGTGTAACAGGCCTTTCCAGCCAATACAGACTTAAAGATTTTTTTTTCAGTTTTATTTTAATGCCCATAATCAGTCAAACAAATATATCATCACACTTGCACTTTTTTTTCTCAAAATCTGCACATTTCACTTAAATATGTATGATTCTAACGATGGACATAACAGTTTTCATGTACAGCACCTCCTTAAGATTAATCTGTTATAAATAAACATGTGTGTATGCTGTTGAAATATGTATTTAAAATGCATATCATTATAATTATACACACACAAAAAACACAGTATGACATGCACTATAATACATCTTGGTGTAACTTTGGGTCCGTATCTAGAATTGAGAAGAGAAAGAGAAAAAAAGAAAAGAAATAAGAATAGAAAAATCAAAATAAAAAAGAGGAATAAAAATCATAATTTTATATTTCTGATCTGCAATTGCTTTTCGAATAAAACAAAAAGAGGCATTGAAGCCTTTGTTTTTTTTTTATAAATACTTATACATATTTTAGGAATCAAAATTATACGGTTCAATTCTTTCAACAGAGTTGCTTGCATTTTTCGATTTTTAACACCAAACATAATTTCGTGCACTGTTAACTCTATTTGTTTATCCAGATGTACCCAAATATAAAATTCTATCTGTTTCCAAAACTCAATCACCACTGAGCAAAAGAGAAAAAAGTGTTCATCCACGCTATTACTACAATATGAACAGACATTGTCCTCCACAACTTTTATTTTACACAACATAATGTTTGTGGGATACAGACTTAAAGATGATTTCCTTTCCTGGAAGGCCGTCTTGTAGATATCCACAGATGTGTTCGGACTTTTGCATGCACAACAAGCATCATACTACCTGGCTGGACATATACTGACACATTTTGAACTCAAAGCCATGACGTTCCCTACACAAGGCTTTGATAACGAACGGATAAGGGGCGTAACTCCTTAGTCATATTACAGTTGAAAATTCAAAGCGGGTCGGCTTCACTCAATTTCTTGGCATCAGAGGCTTGACATAAATTAGGAAAACAAATGGTTGGACCCATCATGGACCAACTAAAACGCTGTAGGGCAGAATTAATATTTTGATGGTATTTTTGAACGTTCTCAGCGTCACTGTAGGAAGTGGCGTTCTCAGCGTGCAGAAAGTGAGCGTCAAGTCCCTTTGTATCAACAACGAAAATCTTTGCATCTTTGAATGAATCGAAACGCACGAGTGGTAGTGCAATAGCGTTAATTATGGATTGTTGTTATCATCATTTACATAAAAACTTATCTGTTAATCCAAACAATGATATAATTACTGTGATGTTCTTAACTACACTTTAACATGGAATGTATGTATGTATATATGTATGTATGTATGTATGTATGTATGTATGTATGTAGGTATGTATGTAGGTATGTATGCATGTGTATTGGTGTGTCGGTGTGTCGGGTGTGCAAGAAAAAAGGGTATTTTTTATCATGGGTTTTATGAATTTTCTTCTCTTATTCTTTTATAATTATTAATTAATGACCTATATGTGCTGATGACCAATTTAATTTCCTTTGTTGGATCAATAAAATGTTATGAGTTATGAGTTATGAGTTACAGTGACGCTGAGAACGTTCAAAAATACCATCAAAATATTAATTCTGCCCTACAGCGTTTTAGTTGATCCATGATGGGTCCAACCATTTGTTTTCCTAATTTAAGCCTCTGATGCCAAGAAATTGAGTGAAGCCGACCCGCTTTGAATTTTCAACTGTAATATGACTAAGGAGTTACGCCCCTTATCCGTTCGTTATCAAAGCCTTGTGTAGGGAACGTCATGGCTTTGAGTTCAAAATGATACTGACACCGAAAACAACAGCGTGGATGCTATGGGAATTCTTTGATGAGCAAGGTAATGTTGTAACTGGTAAAATAATAATTCAACGAAACTGATTCCCACGTTGCACAGGAAGCTGCACAGGTGAGTTTTGGTATGCGTCCAAGTGGAAATGTTCTTATCGCATGCAAAAACCTAGAGAGATCTGTGATGGTGTGAAGGTTTGCTTACAAGGGAATGACGGTAACTTTGAGAATTAAATCAACGGCTCGTCAATGTTCAGAGGGAAACAGAAAGGATAGACAAAAGAAAAGAAAAGAAAAGAAAGCAAGAAAGAATGAAAGAATGAAAGAAAGAAAGAAAGAACGTAAGAAAGAACAAACAAGTCGCGTAAGGCGAAAATACAACATTTTGTCAAGCTGTCAAACTCACAGAATGAAACTGAACGCAATGCAATTTTTCAGCAAGACCGTATACTCGTAGCATCGTCAGTCCACCGCTCATGGCAAAGGCAGTGACATTGACAAGAAGAGCGGGGTAGTAGTTGCGCTGAGAAGGATAGCACGCTTTTCTGTACCTCTCTTCGTTTTAACTTTCTGTGCGTGTTTTTAATCCAAACATATCATATCTATAAGTTTTTGGAATCAGGAACCGACAAGAAAAAAGATGAAAGTGTTTTTAAATTGATTTCGAAAAACTAATTTTGATCATAATTTTTATATTTTTAATTTTCAGAGCTTGTTTTTAATCCGAATATAACATATTTATATGTTTTTGGAATCAGAAAATGATGAAGAATAAGATGAACGTAAATTTGGATCGTTTTATAAAAAAAATTTTTTTTTACAATTTTCAGATTTTTAATTACCAAAGTCATTCATTAAATTTTAAGCCACCAAGCTGAAATGCAATACCGAAGTCCGGCCTTCGTCGAAGATTGCTTGGCCAAAATGTCAATCAATTTGATTGAAAAATGAGGGTGTGACAGTGCCGCCTCAACTTTTACAAAAAGCCGGATATGACGTCATCAAAGGTATTTATCGAAAAAAAGAAGAAAAAAACATCCGGGGATATCATTCCCAGGAACTTTCATGTCAAATTTCATAAAGATCGGTCCAGTAGTTTGGTCTGAATCGCTCTACACACACACACGCACAGACACACACGCACAGACACACACACACACACACACACACACACACACACACACACACACACACACACACACACACACACCACGACCCTCGTCTCGATTCCCCCTCTATGTTAAAACATTTAGTCAAAACTTGACTAAATGTAAAAAGGGGACAAAAAGAAAGGAAGGACGGAAAAAAAAATTAAAGTAATAAAGACAGACAGACAGACAGGCATGCACACACAAAATGCTTACACAAAAAAAGTATGTTTTCCTGTTATTCAGGAACATTTTGTGTTCTGTTCTACACGACGGGCGCAGTGGCGTAGTGGATAAGACATCAGCCTCCTAATCGGAAGGTCGAGAGTTCAAATCCGGGCCGCGGTTGCCTGGTAGGTTAAGGGTCGAGATTGTTCCGATCTCCCAAGTCAACTTATGTGCAGACCTGCTAGTGCCTTATTACCCTTTGTGTGTACACGCAACCACAAGACCAATTGCGCACGGAAAAGATCATGTAATCCATGTCAGAGTTCGGTGGGTTATAGAAACACGAAAATACCCAGTATGCTTCCCCTGAAATCGGCGTATGCTGCCTGAATAGCGGGGTAAAAACACGTAAACATCCACTCGTGCAAAAATATGAGTGAACGTGGGAGTTTAAGCCCATAAACGAAGAAGAAAAAGAAGCTCTATTCTACACAAAAGTCCGCAAATACCTAGCGAAAACATTGCCTGGCTTCCCCTACACACGGAATGCCAAACGAAAGTCAGAATGAGTGCGCGCATACAAACCTTGAACTGACACCAAAACTAGGACAGTTTCAGAACGTGCATGACAAGGCTGTTTTCCCCAAATGATGACCCACCTGTCTGGCATGAGTTCATCTACACACAGAACAAAGTTAACTATGAGAACAGCACGTTGTCAGCAGTCACTCATCGGCAGAAGCTGTAGACTAATGACTACTTTTGACTCAACGTTAACTTAAAGGTACAATGTTTG
Organism: Littorina saxatilis; assembly: GCF_037325665.1. Taxonomy (NCBI): domain Eukaryota; kingdom Metazoa; phylum Mollusca; class Gastropoda; order Littorinimorpha; family Littorinidae; genus Littorina; species Littorina saxatilis. Next base: position 18,900,654 of record NC_090251.1, on the reverse strand, counting down.
ACTCTCACCATCTCGGCATTTAAGTCGCTGTATTTGCCTAACTTTGTATGCACTAACAACGGATCAAACAAAACAGGATAAGCAAAATACTGCAAGGATTTCAAAGAAAGAAAACATCTTTGCGATCGAAGCTCCACGAAAAACAACAACATGACTTCTCTATATTCAAAACAGATCGAGATGACTATACGTGAGGACCTGGGGATGAAAGTTCGCAACTACACGGGCAGTGATAATTCCACCATGGCTTTTCTGGAAGTCAAGGTTTGTTCGCTCATAGCGTGTTACTATGTCTGTCTGTCTGTTTTGTCCATGACGTGTGTCTGTCTGTGTGTCTGTCTGTTTATCTCTCTCTCTCTCTCTCTCTCTCTCTCTCTCTCTCTCTCTCTCTCTCTCTCTCTCTCTCTCTCTCTCTCTCTCTTTTAACTTTTAAATTTTTAATTGTTTAATTATATAACTGTGTGTCTATGCGTCCCAGGGACAGATTGTAAGAAAAGGCGTAGCCTTAAATCTTAATCCTTGTTAAATAAAGTTCAATTCAATTCAATTCTCTCTCTCTCTAAAATAAACTTGATTGGTATGTTCTCTTTGGATACGGTTGTTCATTATCGGAATTATGGTTTATTTGTGACAAAATCACGAAGATTTGGCTCTGTGATATATTGTTTTGCTGAGCTAATGTATTGTTGCAAAGTATGCTTATTTTGCGTTTATCTTTATTGCTTTACACCCATTTTTGAACACTACCTTATGATCTACAATGCTTCTATATAATGCGCTTCATGTATAATAAACTTATATGCTCTACCATTAATGATGTTTTTAATGTAACCTCCCTCCCCCCCCCCCCCCCCCTCCCAGTGATAGTTGCAGTAAAATAGTTTAGTCCGTCTTTAGGGCGAGGGCCAGATGCAAAAAAGCATATCTATGCTTATTCTTGTCACCCTCGAAAAATTAAGATTTGTCATTGTCATTGTCATTCGAACAGGCGAACGTTCTGTGTGGGTCTGAATCAAAATAAATTCATTCATACCACGTTTACTTATATAATTGCATAGTTTCAGTGAGACAACTCTAAAACGATTCAAAGCTGTCCTCATCACGCAGAAATCACGGTACTACTGTCTGGTGTGCTGTGTGTTTCAGTTTCACTGCTGCGGTTCTATCAACTACACAGATTACCGAGGAAGCATTTGGTTTTCCGAGCAGACCATTGGTGACAGGGTAAGTCAGTCTTGGCATTCATCAGGTAACTTTGAGAAAGGCATTAAGATACACACAGCATGAGCTATTATGCAATCATAACTTCATCAGGTCGGATCTATACTACTGGGCAGATACGTGTAAGTGCAGATATTTGTGATGAGGCCGTTTATTGTAGAACTGGTTATATGACTGGAAAGGCCATTCAACCATATTCAACAAACAGATTGATTTTACAAACGGTAGTGTCCAGAAAGTGGAACCTACAACACAGACAACCCCCAAAATCAAATTCGAAAAAGAAAGGCTCTTGCGTTAAAATCGACAACAGTTCAGAAACGCTAAAACGCAACAAGTTTTGCATGTCACTGAAACGAACAATCAGAAAACATCTATTGTAAATGTACTCTTCAGCGTCCTTTTTTGACAGAAATAAATATTTGCACTTATAACCCCATTTGTTTGACTTAAAAACGTCGAATAATCAGACTAGGAACAAGGGACTGCAGGTGAGAAGAACAAGAACAATATAACAATGAAAACGTACTCACCACAAACATGGACAATAAACGACGAAAAAAAGAGGACCGGTTTTGAACAAAAGTTCTTCGTCAGCAAACAATAATAACAATGACTATTATATTAAGTGAATAATGAGTTGTGTTTCCACCAGGTCTACATCCCCAAGACGTGTTGCCGGGGGCAGGGCGAGGCGAAATCATTCCAACCCAAGGACTACACCAACTGCAACCTGGAAGCTCAGGCCCTCGCCCAGTCCTGGGACACCTTCCACAACCTCTTTCCCAACGTGAGGCTTGATACACACTTAATGCCTGTTCCCATTGTTCACACTCAGCATCCCCCTCATCCCCTTCCTTCCCCCTTACATGGAGGTAAAATTACCGCCCAGGACTCTGAGAGTAGGTCAAGTCTGCATTCAATCCTTGGATGACTTTGAGAACCAAGTTCCCATAAGACTTGAAAAGACATTGGCTGTTGTCATGGGTCGTCCAGCCAAGACAGTCCAGAATTCCGTTTGACAATTTGTCCAAGACAGTATATATAGCACTCAATAGCCGCCTAGTACAACAAGTCTAAAGCCTTACATTAATTGGGCGAAGTCGAATTGACGAAGTCTACTTCACGAACTTGGCTGCAAGAAGCTTTGGCACTGAATTTTCGTTAAAAAAAGATTTGGCGAAATGTTCGACTTCGGGCTGAATCAAGGACAGCCTCTACAGTACTTCGTAGTTCAACACGATGAACCAGTCCCCGCGCCTCGCTCTCATGACAATTCTGCACCGTTATCTGCCAGTGTCCTTTTCTCAGACCTTTCAACCGTGGGGTTCATCCTAACGTAGTTAATGACTGGGTGTTGTGCGCTTTGAGCAGGGTTAAACCCTGGATACACGCGCCATAGAAATATTATGCATTATTATTATTATTATTATTATTTTGCGTGTAACTCAATTTTTCTGTTTTTTTGCCAGGGTTGTTTCACCTCGTTGCTAGAATGGCTGGATGACCAAAGCTGGACACTAATAGGACTGATACTGGGCATTGGCGTTATAGAGGTGAGATCGGAATTAAAAACAAGTCGCGTAAGGCGAAAATACAACATTTAGTCAAGCTGTCGAACTCAGAGAATGAAACTGAACGCAATGCAATTTTTCAGCAAGACCGTATACTCGTAGCTTCGTCAGTCCACCGCTCGTGGCAAAGGCAGTGAAATTGACAAGAAGAGCGGGGTAGTAGTTGCGCTGAGAAGGATAGCACGCTTTTCTGTACCTCTCTTCGTTTTAACTTTCTGAGCGTGTTTTTAATCCAAACATATCATATCTATATGTTTTTGGAATCAGGAACCGACAAGGAATAAGATGAAAGTGTTTTTAAATTGATTTCGAAAAATTAATTTTGATCATAATGTTTATATTTTTTAATTTTCAGAGCTTGTTTTTAATCCAAATATAACATATTTATATGTTTTTGGAATCAGGAAATGATGAAGAATAAAATGAATGTAAATTTGGATCGTTTTATAAAAATTTTTTTTTTTACAATTTTCAGATTTTTAATGACCAAAGTAATTACTTAATTTTTAAGCCACCAAGCTCAAATGCAATACCGAAGTCCGGCTTTCGTCGAAGATTGCTTGGCCAAAATTTCAATCAATTTGATTGAAAAATGAGGGTGTGACAGTGCCGCCTCAACTTTTACAAAAAGCCGGATATGACGTCATCAAAGACATTTATCGAACAAATTAAAAAAACGTCCGGGGATATCATTCCCAGGAACTCTCATGTAAAATTTCATAAAGATTGGTCCAGTAGTTTAGTCTGAATCGCTCTACACACACACGCGCACAGACAGACAGACACACACACACATACACCATACCCTCGTCTCGATTCCCCCCTCTACGTTAAAACAGTCGGTGATGTAATGGGTATATGACCCCCCCACCCCCCCCCCCCCCCCTTCCCTGAACCGGGGATTGGCAATACAGTGAGATAATGAATTTGACACAGGTTTACTAGGTGTGAACCCCCCCCCACCCCCTGCCCAGGAACTCAGTCCAGTGCCGGGGTCATGTTGTCATGAGTAGAAAAAGAAAAACAAGTCGCGTAAGGCAAAAATACAACATTTAGTCAAGCTCAGTCGAACTCACAGAATGAAACTGAACGTAGTCCGCCGCTAGTGCAAAAGGCAGTGAAAGTGACGAGCCTGTTTGGCGCGGCAGCGGTTGCGCTGTGCTTCTTAGCACGCTTTACTGTACCTCTCTTCGTTTTAACTTTCTGAGCGTGTTTTTAATCCAAACATATCATATCTATATGTTTTTGGAATCAGGAACCGACAAGGAATAAGATGAAATAGTTTTTAAATCGATTTCGGAAATTTAATTTTGATCATAATTTTTATATTTTTAATTTTCAGAGATTGTTTTTAATCCAAATATAACATATGTATATGTTTTTGGAATCAGAAAATAACGAAGATTAAGATGAAATTGTGTTTGGATCGTTTGATAAAAAAGTAATTTTAATTACAAGTTTCCGATTGTTAATGACCAAACTCACTCATTAGTTTTTAAGCCACCAAGCTGAAATGCAATACCAAACCCCGGCCTTTGTCGAAGATTGCTTTGCCAAAATTTCAATCAATTTAATTGAAAAATGAGGGTGTGAGAGTGCCGCCTCAACTTTTACAAAAAGCCGGATATGACGTCTTCAAAGGTATTTATCGAAAAAAAGAAAAAAACGTCCGGGGATATCATACCCAGGAACTCTCATGTCAAATTTCATAAAGATCGGCCCAGTAGTTTAGTCTGAATCGCTCTACACACACACACAGACACACACACAGACACACACACACACACACACACACACACACACACACACACACACACACACACATACACCACGACCCTCGTCTCGATTCCCCCCTCTATGTTAAAACATTTAGTCAAAACTTGACTAAATGTAAAAAGGAACTGGCAACTTGACAGGGGCTTGGTAATGACAATACAATTTTAGCCTGACGATTTGTTTCCGTTACGGAAAGATCATATTGCCAAATCTTCTAGATTCCGTCTACAGGCTGCAGCGGATTAATTTCATGTATTATCATTAGTCGCACACACACACACACACACACACACACACACACACACACACACACACACACACACACACACACACACATCGGCACACACACACATCGGCACACACACACACACACACACACACACACGCAGACATGGAAATCCTAGTTCTGTTCTGTTTTAGGTATGTGGCGTCAAACGTATTTGCTGTGTGATTAAGTCGACATCCTGCTGTTCTGTTTCAGATATTTGGCATCATATTCGCTGTGTGGCTAAGTCGAAATCGAACAGAGTACTATGACTGATCTCTCAGGAACAAGAGCAATCTCTGAAATACACCATTTCCTGTTCAAAAAGATGTATATACTGCATCCACAGAATTACAAAGTGGCATACTTAGAAAGCTGCAAAAGAGAAATAAACAAAAGAAAATTATAACGGAGTTATACATCATATTAATCCCAAGTCACAAACTGGATCATGGAAATGAAATACTAAATACACATTACCCCTAAATGTTAGGTACGTCTACATAGCCTTAATCGGCTCATGTGACGAACCCGTGAACAACACGTGCAATAAGAATTCAGATTCAGAATGCTGTGCAAAAACGTGACACCATTTTGAATGGGATCGTGGTACACTCTTGATCTTTCGAAGAAACAGAAGTAACTTATTCTGAGCAGGATGCAAGAAATAAGAAGAAATACTTACTGTGCAAATGCTACGTCACAAAAAATCAATGAAACGACGGATTTTCAGTCTTATTACGATCTGACCATTATTCCTGAAATGGTTGACGTGACTGAAGCATTGAAAGTAGCCTCAGTTATTGAGCGTCGGAGCAAACAAGGGTTATACCAAACAAGTAAAAAGGTTGTCGGGTTTAAACTAGTTTCACTAAATATGGAGTGATAAAAGTAGCCTGGTTTTGCATTGGATTCCGTATACCTGTCGAGGATTTCTCTGATTCAAACCCTAGCTACTGGGATAGCCGGTATTGAGGGGTAACAGCAAGCACATTTAGTATTGGAGCACGAAGAACACGGAGACCAAACCTTCCGTCAGCCAGTACAAAATGTTGAAGAAGTTAAATTTGATGGCACTCAAGGAAGAAAAGCAGATGCTACGTGACAACACATCGGCGAAATATTATCACCAACAACCGCATGCTTAACTCGATCTACGATTAGTAGATGCCAAGCCACGAACTGTTTCAAACAATATTAAAAAATAAAATGAAAATGAATATATTGTTACTGGTCTGTTTTATCCATATCAAGCCATTACCACGCAGAAGTTTGGCTTTTATTCGTGCATTTTTATCATTCTTTTTTTTAAATCTTTATCTCTTTTTTTTTTTTTCTTTCTTAGCCATGTTATGCTTCTGTATGTTTAATGTCAGAAGAGTGCTGTTTTACATATTTTTATGATGAGAAAATGTTTATTAAATCTTCAGCATTTGGGCGGAATCTTGCAGAAAAAAAGTTGTTTCAGCTAGAACGAATACATGTAGACTAGTTGCTTCAGTGTTTTGTGTGTCGAAACACTGACGTGCTTGCTGGAGATTCTTTTCTGTTTCTCTTTATTTTTTCGTCACTGTGTGATGATAAGTAGTCTGCACCATGGCCAGTGAGATTTTAAGAGTAGACTGCAACCGATAATATGCACTCCGAAACCGCTCGCAAACTGGTGTTATTGTTCTTTTGAGTGTCAAATAACATGAGATTTATGGCCTTCCTTCCCGCGTACGTGATTATGTTCACCGCCAAAGATCTGTTCAAATGTGTACGTGGAATAAGACACCTTGAACACACACACACACACACACACACACACACACACACACACACACGTCGCTGCATTCTATGCAGAGTTGGATTTTTTATGAACTCATTCAACGGATTGTCACCAAAACGTTATGTAAACACAAACACTTGTCATCATTTTTACGAGTTTTCATTCATAACCAGCTGGGGAATAAAAACACACTGTTGCCCATGTAACAAATCGAGGTGGTGAATGGGTTTGAGCTTTCAGTTGACACGTGGATTGTCAAAGTAAAAGCCAATCAGGCTGATTATTTGATGTGTGGAACCATCGCGGCTTTGCATTCGTGTTTCCGGGGACAACGATTGTAAGCATTCACTGCCACTCATGGTTAATTTGCAACTTATCTCCGTAATCGCAAAATCCGCTACGAAAAGTCATAAAACACTTAAAAGAAAAGAAATATGCTCAAAACTTACTGAACTCGCAAATATGATCGCAGCTCTGTACATTTTCAGACTGGAAGAAAAGCGGCGACGAACGAGTTACGTTTGACGTCACAGACAAGTATGACGTGTTATCTCGAACTACTGTGACGCACTCTGCGGTCCGGAATATTGCATTCTAAAATTTGGTCTCCCTGTGGGTTATTGTGCGTAGGCTGTTAAACTTCCAAAATGATGACAAAAACGATGTTTGGTGGCTTGTTGTCAAACCAGTAATGTGTTGTTGGTCCTCGGGGAGCATATCACCTTTTGTCACATATTTATCAACCGCGGCCTTCGGTTATAATTTTTGGATGATTAATGAGATGAGGATGATTATAATGATGAAACCAGGCTGTTGACTGTTCGCAGAGTGTTTAACTTTAAGAACATTTATCCTGAAGAGATCTGTGTTGGTGAACATGGTCGCTTACACGTGTTGGAATGTACCTGCAATGATTCAGTCAATACATGAATTCCGGAAATAACGCTGCATGATTTGTTATGGGTTGTGGAAGACACAATACAGTTCAATATTACGTGGATTTTACCTGCTTCTGTATTTTCAAGGAAAAGCAGCGCTTCCACAATCCATAAACACCCGACAGATTTGCTGATTTCCGATCGTCTATTGATGTTACAGGAAACTGGAGAGGTTGTACAATTTACATGGTATTAACTGGTTGGGTTAACGTTGTACAATTTTTGTTAATCATTTTGTGTGCTCTGATATGACATTTTAAGTTCAGGATTGAGGAGAGTTAAAATCTGTTAGTCTTTTGAATGATGATTGGTTTGGTTTGAAATTTAGTTTGACGTTCTGTTTTCCTTCTTCCTTTATCCCGGACACTTTGAAGTGTCGCTGAGTCACGGTGTATTTGTGAAAGGGTATCAGTGCATGTGTTCTGCGCGAAGTTAGAATCCGGTTTCATTCTAGAATGGACCGGGTCCAGGTTGGAATTCTTACCCTGCGCAAGTACAGGGGTGCCATTCTAGAATGAAACCCTTGTTGCTGGTCCATTCTAGAATCGGCCGTGCGCAAGGTTGGAATTTGGGTCCAAGTTGGAATAGTCATTTCAGTTAGACTATCACACAGCCAAAGCCACAAATGTGGATTTTCTGTTTGTTTTTGATTTTTGTGTGTTTGGTTGGGTTTTTTTTCCGGGTTTTTTACACTTTACTCAAAGACATCGTGAATTGGGATTGTGATGTTCTGAAAGTGATTACGATTTTGAGAGACACTCAGCACTGATCGCTATGAACGGAAATTTCCGGACTGACAGTGTTTTGCCGATCTCGCTTGTAACTTTTAATCTTATTCATATACATGAAGTTGGTCTTCTGAATTGTGAAGATAAAGTCTTTAGCTTTGTATCGATATATAATATGACTATATAGTTTGAGCGAGGGAAAGGCTTTTTTTATTTTTTTTTTATTTTTTTATTTTTTTAAACTAGCTTTAACGTTCTATCAGGCATGCGCCTCTTAAGAACGGTGCTGCTTTGACCACAAGATTCGCAGCCATAGCAAACCCCTCGTTATGAGTGCCGACCACAACGAAAGCAATTGGCTGCGGTGGGCCCCACGAAAATCGGCAAAGGCGAGGCTAGTTTCTGTAAAATATCGTCTCTGTTTTCTCCAAAATGACATATCATCCCATAACTGGCGTTTGTATTTCGACATAAGGTCTTGTGGCATCTAATCATCGATTTCATTCTTTCATTTGATTCATTTGTGAACGCTGAGCTTCGAGTATTTATGCTTTTCAGGGAAAATTTTTGAAAATTCTGACTTTCCACAGTTATTACGGAAAATCAAGCTTGTCAATCAAGATGCTGTGAATTGGAATGTCATTACTAATCATTAGTTGACCCGTCTGGCTCAAGTGGTGTCATCTTGCTACACGGTTGAATTGCAATTCGTCAATCTCTGCCGTCACTGGGCACTGAGAACGTCAGGAGCCTGTATTTTTTTCAAGGGCAATTAGAGGTTATTTGAAAGTATGACATGGTATAATGTTGTGATTTTGGAGAGAAAAATTAATTGACTGTCATTGCAATGAGGCTTGGTCAGAAATAAAGGGTATTCACTGATTTTAAGCTACAATTCAGTTGCTTGGAAATGACAGACCTCCAATCCATTTCAGTGTAAATCAAGTGAACTCTCTTGAATGATTGGTACTTCCTCTACAAATAAATGTGCACCAGGATATAATTCTTGGAACTTTGTTCTTTTGTGTAGTAGTAATGCAGGGTTGTAGGAGCCTTTTGAAACGTGGGCATATCACAGTTTGGAAGGTAGGGATTCTGATAGATTAAATAAAAACTGTCAAACTTTTAGGCATGGAATTCCCCTTTGAGAGTATTTGTTGTGGTAGTACTACTACTATGAATTGCTTTCAATGTTTTCCCATAATATTATAAAACCAGACAAAAGTTGTTGTTGATTTCTGTTTTTGTTAATGTCAACTTTTTTTTAAACCTGTGACAACAGCTCTATAACTCACTCTGTCCTTCTGTTGGTCTGTCTGTCGGTTAGTCGGTCTGACCGTCTGTCTGTCTGTCTGTCAAAAAAATTGTCAAAAAACCGGACATTTCCGAGAGGGAGACAGCGCTGACATTGCAAGCGGCCGCAACCGGCTCTCATCACAAAAACAACTGCCCTGCAAACATTACCGCCCTGGTAGTCCCCCTTTGTTTATTGCGTACTCAGGAGTGTCAACTTTCTTGACATGACATGACATCGCAAGATCGCCAAAGGATTTTTTTCAGGGGTAGACAAATCAGCCCCATTTTATCAAAGGGAAGGTGCAGGTGAAGATAATTCAAGGGAAGACAACTCTGTCTTATCTACAAACATTACGGCCCCCTTTATTCAAGGGTTTCATTCTAGAATGGCACCCCTGTACTTGCGCAGGGTTAGAATTCCAACCTGGACCCGGTCCATTCTAGAATGAAACCGGATTCTAACTTCGCGCAGAACACATGCATGCTATCCACGTGTGAAAATGTGTACATGCTGTTTGACGGTTTGTAAATAAATGAGGAATAAAAAATATATACTTCAGTCAAGAGAGAGAGAGAGTGTGTGTGTATGTGACTTATTTTCTTGTATATATTTCAGTTTTTAAAGCAAAAAAGTAAACCAAGACTGCAACATTTGCTGCTTCGCGTATCTTTTTCTCTAGGGAACTTTGCCAAAATGTGTTCGAGATAATTGTTGGACATTATGACCGTTATAGAAACATACGGTGCATCTTCCAAAATGTGGCAATAAAGTCGCTCGCACCATGATTCAAGGGCTATAACCAAGATACAAATGATCACTTGCGAACATTGAGAGGTTTACCTCCCTTCAGTCCTTGGCTGGAATGATTTCAAAGTTGCACACGCTTGGTCATTCTTTTTGTGACAGTATTCAATAGCCTTTCACTGAAGAACAGAGCAGAACTGCAAACAATGAGAGGTCTTTCTTGGCTTGCAGTTTTAGGCATCTTTCATAGGATCTGTATCACGAGAGCAAAAAGATAGTAATGATTTGTCACAGCTGTAGTTTAATTATCTTTGGAGGATGCTTAATAATTGTATGAATGTTCCCTCAGTACCCCCATCTGGTGCTAATTTCACATGACATAAACAATCTGCTATGTTTTTGAAAAAAATAGATATTATTTTCATTTCCCTTGAGTTGAGATTTTCATTTGAATGAAAGAAGTGTGTGTTGTTTTTCTGTGACAATATGCCTAACTTGGTAATACATGTGGTGTAGACATTAATATGCCATCAAACACACACACACACACACACTCTCTTGTTCAACAAGCACTAAAGAAGAAACCACACATCTGCCCTTCCACACATGTAGCACCTCACCAACAAGAATCATCTCATTTTCAAGCATAGAATTTATTCCATTATTATTTCAAAGCAAAAAGCTTATAATACAAGGTGCACACTCCAACACATGCACAATCTCTCTCACACACTCTCTCTGTCTCTCACTACCACAACATTTAAATTATAACATTAAACATCTAACAACATTCACAATACCTGTACATTGAAAGTATAATCCAAGACAGAGTCTGCACATCACCATCGCCATTTTAGTGTAGCTGGGTGTGTCTGTTTATTGTAACTGTAACCAAAACTGTACTTTAGAGCTTTCTCCATTGCAGTTTCATAACAAAGATCTGTGACTGTTTTGTTTCCTGCATATTCCAGTAAGTGCTAGAAGAAAGAACTATGCAGCAAGGCTCAAATTGATATACTACTTTCTCCATGTCATTAAATTGTTACACCAAGTTTTCAAACAAACAAACAACATTAATATCATCGGAATATCTCCTTTTTACAGAGACAAACATTGCCCCAATTTAAAAACTTTGATGTTTGAACTTGTCATGAGCACAGGCCACATTTCTCAACATTTTTCCCTTCTTATTCAATTGTTTAGGACTTAGATCCTTTCCTCCAGACAGATTCACATTTGACTGAAAATGAAAACAATCATGTTTGCAATTCCTCTAAAAATAATAAAGTAGCCAAAGTGGCAAGAGGATACACTTGGGGATCAGCCAAAAGTGGAACACCCCCCCCCCCCCCCCCCCTTTTAACCCTTACACTGGTGCAATTCTGTAACACATGTTACATAGCCACTGGTGAATTAACAGAGAGAAAAATAACAAAAAACGGTCATATTGGTTTTCGCATTCATGGGAGGTAATCGGAACCGACCAAACAGACTGAGCCAGTAGCGCGACATATGTCGTGACAACCAGGTGACAGTATACGTAAAGTAGCGCGACATATGTCGCGACAACCAGCCTAAGGGTTAAGACCCTGTTTTCTCAAATGTTATGTTTATAACCTGTGTAAATGTACCCCCACATTAAGAATCCCTTCTGAAGGCCTGACTTTCTCCGTTTTCTTGAGGTCATAAAAGGAGGGTTCCACTGTACCAGCAAGCGTCCTCTTGCGCCAGGTATACTTTCCTCAAAATGGACGGACAACAGAAAAACGTGTCCTAACATTGGAGGGGCATTACATTGTACAGTAACACTGGGCTTCATTTAAAAAGTCACAGGACACAAGAAAAACAACCAATGTGAAAGACATTTTTTTTTCAAATGACTGAATGGATGAGTCCACTATTCCATGGGGAGGTTAGGTTGCCGGATGCGCCGTTCCCTGTCATTATTCTGAGTGTGTTCCTTCAGCATGTCCAGCACCTCGTTATTGTACTCCTCTGGGGCCTCCTTCGCACCTGTGATAAATCATTGAAAAGACACACATTAACTTAGAGAAAATGAGAGACTAAGCTCTGTCCCAATAGACAAATTCTAGAAATAACTGTCAGGTTAAGAACACCAACTGATTTTGTTAACAAGATTTTGGCCATACATGTATAAAGAAAGTACTACCTCATACCAAGTACAGTTGAGCCAGTGTAACACGAGAAAATTACTCCCACGAGATTTTTACTCAGGAGTAAACATTTCGTACAAAAAAGTTACTCCCTTTACGAAAAAAACCACTCCCCCATTGCACGAGAAAATTACTCCCCAAGACAGGTGAGTTCCGAGTAAACATTTCGTACAAAAATGTTACTCCCCTGACGAATAAATAACGAATAAATTACTTCACCCCAACACAAGCAATTTAACTCCCCATGCCAGGTGTACGAAATTTTTACTCCCTTGTCCCCTGTTAGTCTTGGTGGTGGAAGGGGTGGAAGGAGGGTAGCGCGACATTCGTGTGCGCGAGATCACTTATTGGCATTATCCCTTCGCCAGCATCCCATTTTTGCGTACGCGATTTTTACTGGAAGTAAAAAAAATGGGGAGTAAAAATTTTGTGGAGGGAGTAATTTTTTCGTGCCTTGGGGAGTTCTTTTCTCGTACGAAAAGTGTACTCGGAGTAAGAATTTCGTACGAAATATTTACTCCGGAGTACATTTTTCGTGGAGTAAAAATTTTGTGTTACACCGGTCTATACCGACCACCCAAGGGACAACCAAACGTGGTCATAAAAGACAGATGGCAAGGGGAATTATACAGAAGAAAAACTCAAAACAAAAAGAAAACAACAGAAACAAGTTTTGGTATTCTTCATTTTTTTTTTTTTTTGACAGCCTGAATTGCAAACGTCTTCAGGATGGTAATGACAACTAAGGAATGACGGCATGTGATGTATTGTCATGATGGATATTACGTCATTATCGTTCACGCATGTTCTTTCTTTTGCACAATCTTTCACTCTAAGTCTCTGTATGAAAAACTTGTCTGCAATCTTTCGAAGAGGTCATTGTGGGCAGGTGATGGCTTTCGAGAAGTGGTTACAAGGGAAGAGTCAAGCGTATAGCGTGCACAGTATTTAAATGGACTGGTGCATGCGTGATAAGAACATTGAAGTGGCAAGGAACAGAGGAGCGAAACTGATCAAGGAAGATTAATTGTCACATTAAATAGACAAAAGCCACTTTCACCTTCGCCGGTGGTCGTGGATCCATGTGGACCCAGAAGGGTGTTTAATTGCAAATATCTCTTAAAACTAGTTGGAATTTTTGAATGAGCTTTTAAGAATGCCTCACGATCATTAAATTTCAGCGAGAAGTAATTAAAAAAACAAAGGTCAAATTTAGACTACACACGGAAGACATCATGGGGCCATGCGGACCCATGTTTCTCAAAGAAGGATCCATACAATAACAATGTGGGTCCACACGGCCCCACGATGTCTACAGAAGTGTATGCACGTATTTGCTTTTTTGAGAAGCTTCAGTCCGCACAGTAATAATTAAATTAATAATTTCTTCTTCTTCTTCTTGCGTTCGCCAAAAATTAATAATTTAATTTAAGTACTTCTCGCGGAAATGTAACCACGGCGTCTACGGAAGGGGATGCACGCTTTTGCTTCTTTAGAAAGCATGGTTCTACGGAAGGGTATGCATATTTTTCCTTCTTTGAGAAGCATGGGTCCGCACGGCCCCATGATGTCTTCCGTGTGTAGTCGATAACAACGTCGGGCGAAGGTTAAGAGACACACACTGGTTAGGATCGGAAAAAAAAGGTTGTCTTGTAAAATTACTACACCAGCCTCAATGCCTAATTCCATTCTACATACCAGTCATCCAATAGTATATTTCCCAGTCATTTGTTGGCTTGTTTATGAGAACATCATACATTCTCAGCTGTGCTTCACTCAAGTCGTCAAGTTTCTGCCCAGCAAATGTGCTGCAACAAACAGGTGTTCAAATATTCAAATGTTTCTTTGGGAGTAATATTACATTTGCATCCTCTGTAAACATACACACACACACACACACACACATTATACACACACATGCATGCACGTACACCCACAATGCAAAAAAATGACACATGTTCATGAGCATTTATACAAATATACACACACTCTGAATCAAATAACAGGTGATTACTCCGGTGAGTCAAAACAACTAATTCAACTTAAATGGACTCAAAATTGCAGAACAAAACTTTTAATCAATGACGTATGACAGTAAAACTAAAAATAGAAAAAAGGGCAAGTTATCGGTGTCTTTTCAGGGATGGCAAAATCTCATAAATTTAACTCGCAAACTGGGCGATCGAGTAACTTCAAGAAATTCACTGTTGTCAGACAGTTTCTACTAGCACCATGGACTTTTAACTCGCCCCTGGTGATCAGGCGGACAGTTTGGCCATCCCTGTCCGTTATGAATACTTGAAGAAGTACACTGCTGAAAGAACAGGATAAAATCATAATTAAAAGCACTCTAAATGCATACGATATGCAACAAAGGTAAGTGAAAGTTATGCAGAAGCTATATTTTCTGGCACATGAGAGAATAACAAGCATTGAAATGAACAGGTGACTTTCATCCTCATAAAATCATTGCATCAACATTAAACCAAGATACCTTCCTTCCTGTGTACACGGTCAACTTGACAATCGTAGATCTGTCCAGGCTTTCACATGGTAAAAGAGCACCCTTTCACATGGTAGAAGAGCACCCTTTCACTTCAACACGTCTACACGATTCTTCTTCATCATTTATTGGCCCTTTAAGCAGCCATACGCTGCTTTCAGGGGAAGCATGCTGGGTATATTTGTGTTTATAATATAACTCACCGAGCTCTGACATGGATTACAGGATCTTCTGTGTGCGCACTTGGTCTTGTGCTTGTGTGTACACACGAAGAGGGATAAGGCACTAGCAGGTCTGCACATAAGTTAACCTGGGAGATCGGAAAAATCTTAAACCTTAACCCACCAGGCGCAGCCGGGATTCAAACCCATGACCCTCCGCTCAGGAGGCCAGCGTCTAATCCACTAGGCCATTTTGCCCATCATGTATGTAGGATGATCGATGTACACCGGAAGGATGGTACCTTTAACCACATCACATGCATTTCTCACCTGAGCAAAAGGCCATTTTCAAGCATGCCCCTCTTTCTGCTCTGGTAGACAAGTCTTGCTCGCATCAGATCAATGTTTTCTCCTGATCGTTGGCGATATGCTGGCAGCGGTGGCTCTGTATCACCAGTGTGCAGTGTGGGGTCTGATGAGTACAAGCATCTCAGCAGCGACAATCTTGATTGTCCACACACCTGATGGCATGATATAATATTTCTATCAATAATTCAATTTTAGGGTCTATAGCCTAGCCTATACTTCAAAAGGATTAAAATATTACATAAGAAACCTAATAATTAATATATATACACACACGGACACACACACACATGAAAGTTAATTTTCCTTTCACACACACAGACGCACACACATAAAATGCATGTCAATTGTCATTTCGCACACACACACACACGTGCGCGTGCACATACACGACGTTGGTGTAACTGACGGTTAATCAACATTAGCTCCAAATATTTTCGTTGCAACCTTGCGATCTTTTGATCGTGCCATTGCTCAATTGCTCAAAATAGAACTTATTAAACTTTGATATGTTCCTATTAAATGCCATATTTTTCAAGCTTACAAAATGACCGTAAGACAGTCATACTCACAATGTTTTTGGTGATCCTTGGAACGATTCGAAAAGCAGACGCCATGGTTTTGTCCTTCACTTACGTAAAGAACTGAGAGTTGTCGCCCTTGCCTACTAGAATTCGTAACTCTAAATGCAAAAGAGTGACAGTAATATTCCTTTGAAAAGAAAATCACATTATGGATAAAATACTGTCTACTTTCCCTCCGATTCTTAGAATTGTGGTATGATACATAATAGACAGTAAATGTTCAAATTCCTCAAAGCTCCAAACTTAAATGAAAAACCTATGCATCACTGACTAAACAAAAATCGTCTACTACAAACATTTGTTCGTCTGCATTTTACTGTGCAGAGCTTCTTGGAGATACAAAAATACAGCTAACAGCATTCCATAAAAAGTGATCTGCCTTTTCCCTCAAACTTTAAGGAGTATTTTCCATCAGCTTACTATCTCCAATGCAAACTGGGAAAACTCCTAGACTGAAAAAAAAGTTTACACAGTGGCACAGACTCCGCACTCCCCAGTCAAAACTGCAGGCATCAGAGAGCACAGCTGCTTTGAAAACCTAAGTATCTAATTGAATTATTGCAGTGTGTATCCAGCTACAATATTGCAACAATTATTAAAGTGTTATGCCGACCCTGCAGCTGGTTGTCCGGGGTCGGCCCGCTGCGCGGGCGGGTCTGCTATTGCGCGGGTCCGCTATTGCGCGACCTAAGAAGCGGAATAGTTGCCAATGTGACGGGGCCTACCGTGCACTCCCCAGAACCCCCCCTCTTCTCCAGGAACGTACAACAGCCGAGTCTGCACGCGGCGCGCAGGCAGCAAAAACCGTAAAATCTACACAACACTAACCCTTGTGAACTTAATCAGCTATATCAGGGATACATAAAGTAGCACACTCGAGTACTTAACAAGCCAGTCTGTTGCCAGTAATGACAACATTCCGAGTTTAAATGTGGTGACAGTGTTCATTTCATGACACTCAACCATGCATACATTTTGTAATTACTCTATTGATACGCAACTTTTTCATGTAACAAGCACATGCACATGTGAATGGAAGTCTCGAAAATTAGAATATTCAATACAAAGTGCGCCAAAAACACATAACTTGAGTTTCAAAGCATAGTCTGGAGACACCCACCATTCATGTGCCAACCACGCGCTGGGTGCAGCCATAGACCTATATCCCTGGTGCAGCTGACCACGCCGTTCCGTGGGGGTGTTACTGATTTCTTGGAAAACCCACTTTCTGTTGTACTTGCACTTTCTCATTGGAGAGTAAGGTATTGAAGAACAATAACAATTAAGTAGAAGTGCAATGCCAAGGCACTGCATACCCCCCGCGAAGGACAAATTCTCTCTCTCTCTCTCTCTTACAGAAAAAAACCAAGTCGTGTAAGGCAAAATTACTACATTTAGTCAAGCTGTGGAACTCACAGAATGAAACTGAACGCACTGCATTTTTTCACAATGACCGTAGTCCGCCGCTCGTGCAAAAGGCAGTAAAATTAACGAGCCTGTTTAGCGCGGTAGTGGTTTGCTGCATAGCACGCTTTTCTGTACCTCTCTTCGTTTAAACTTTCTGAGCGTGTTTTTAATCCAAACATATCATATCTATATGTTTTTGGAATCAGGAACCGACAAAATGACATTGTTTTATTAGCAAGCTCTTTGTGTTGGTTGCATTATTGTTTAAGCTAAATTTAAGGTTTTATTTGGTTTGTTTAAGAATTAATTTTTTATGTAATATGTTTTTTATTTTATTTTCATAATGAGTTAGAGAACATTCTTGGTTTTCTTTTGTTCAGGTCTTTGGAAAATGCCAAAAGTGACTGGCATTTACTCATGCATTATTTTTGTTATTCCAACTTACTTTAGTTAAGTTTTTTTTCTTTGAGAAGACGAAAGATGATTTCAGGATGCCAGTGACTGTTCTGAATTTATTTTCAAGATTGGAATAAATGCAATGTCAGCATTTTGTTTGTCAGTTTATTTGTTGGTATTATATTATGACCACCTGAGATTTATAAGGTAGTATTTCTGAGCTCGATGCTTTGAATGTTGGGATTGCAAAAGTAATTTTGTGGAATAAGACATGGTTCTTTCCCTCTTTCTGTGACACCTCTTTATTTTCTTTTGTTGTTTGAAAATATACATGAAACCGACTTGGAACACGTTTGAATGATTGTCAGCACAGTATTCTCTAGGCTGCGTCTCTTGGCTTTGGGTATTTCTGTTACACTGTGAGAGATTGGTTGAATGACAAATAGTCATCGCGCAATAGCGGACCCGCGCAATAGCGGACCCACGCAATAGCAGACCCGCGCAATAGCGGACCCGCGCAATAGCGGCCCAGCCCCGGTTGTCCTTTTCCCATTGTACGTTTGTACAACCGCTTGTGTGGGTAATAGTGTATGTGTGTGTGTGTTTGTGTGTGTGTATGTATGTGCGTCTGTGTGTGTGTGTGTGTGTGTGTGTGTGTGCGTGCATGCATGTGGTGTGCACAAATGAAAGAGTTTATAAATTTGTGTTCAAGAATGTATGTGTTAAATTTTGTTTGATATACGTATAAGTTTCTAATTTGGTAAAACATGTTAGTGTCACATTATTTATGTTACCAACATGTGACTTGGATAATACTCAGGGTATCAATCACCATTTCATTCTGCAATAAAAATTCAAACAAATTTCAAGGATACTTTTTGACAGCATTTTATTCACAGTTAGCACTGAACAATTTGGTACAGTGCCAGAGTCGATCCGACATCAGCTATACACATGACATGCACTTACATTTATATACAATACAATGTACACTGCTCTTACTGAACTGTTGTTACAGTGCCAGGTCTGTCACATGTCCCAGCAAAACAGTTTTGAATGATAGTAAGTGAAAGCACAAAATTCAACATCTGCATGGTTTTACTAAACAACTACATGTATTGCTGTTTTCCTAACAAAAGCAGAAGTAAACATTGTCAATTTTGCAGCAATCTTTTAAAGCTACCTTTAATTTTTCTTAAACACATGTATATCATAATCCTAAGCTTCCAGTGGGAATACCCAATACTAGATACATGAACAGATAAGAACCAGTGCTAACTCAGCATGATGTTTTACAGCCACAGAAACTCATCGTGCACCGTAGGATTCATTGCACAGTGACGTGTTTTCTTTACTCAAAGACTTTAAGATCCAACATGCTAAGGAAACATTGAAGGCGAGTATTATTGTATAGAACCATGAGATAACCTGCCTGCCTCGCGACTTGCTCGTTAACACCTTCTGTAGAAAAATATTAATGTTTGACCATTGCCAGAGCAGTTTCAAAACGTGCCGCGAAGGAAGCACGAGCATCTTATATAGCCGGCTCTTTCATAGTCCCTTTAAGGCGCGAACAGATCAGCTAGTTCAGATGGCACTCGCAGCTGACAGTATAGTTATTTAGCACAGTCACTGAACCCAATTCAGTAGAAATGCTGCGCACTATCTGGCATTACGGTATGGATTTAAATCATGGCAAAGGACCAAGCAGAAGGGTATGGGTAAATGAAGAAACCTGGCAGTATCTGAGACACTGGTTCTTAGGAAGGTTTAAACTGGAAGCAAAGGCTATGAACTAGGGCAAAACCACTCTGACATAATCCTTATCAGAAAGCAAGTACTTTAAACAATTCTTTGCCTCACACTGTAACAAAAGTAAGAAAGGACACAAGTACACAGGAAGAGTTTTAGCATCGCATCTGTATATATATATATATATACTTGCACACACTCTCATACAAGACCACAGAATCTGAAAAGTGGTTCTTTATTTTCTTTCTTTCTTTATTTGGTGTTTAACGTCGTTTCGCGACGGGGAAAGGGGGGAGATGGGATAGAGCCACTTGTCAATTGTTTCTTGTTCACAAAAGCACTAATCAAAAATTTGCTCCAGGGACTTGCAACGTAGTACAATGTATTACCTTACTGGGAGAATGTAAGTTTCCAGTACAAAGGACTTAACATTTCTTACATACTGCTTGACTAAAATCTTTGCAAAAATTGACTATATTCTATACAAGAAACACTTAACAAGGGTAAAAAGAGAAACAGAATCCGTTAGTCGCCTCTTACGACATGCTAGTAGCCAGCTACCCCCATGGATACAACAACAACTATACAGCTGAGTTCAACAGAACAGAACAGTAAGACCATCTGTCTATTCACAATGAAAAAGAAAGAAAAGATAATACTAAGAGACATATATAAACATGAGACAAAAAGAAAAAACAACCAGCAGTAGCTAAAAATTGTGTACATGCACATTTTACTCTCACACTGGAAAAGCCAGCAAGACAAATGGGGAAAAAATATTTGTTTCATACCAAATGAGGAAGAGAAAGGCTATCATAAGCACAATGAAAGAAAAGACAAGTACATATATAAGACACTACACACTAAAATAAACAGTCCTCACGTGGTTAAAATGTGGGGAAAAAAATGAAGTTTTTAGAGTTATCTATTGCTACCTTCAGCAGTCAGGGGTAGTAGCTCTTGCTGTGGAAAAATTAAACTAAAATATAATAAAATAAAAAAACAAAGACGGGGTGGGGGAACAGGGGGTTGGGAGATAGTGGAGGAAGTCTCTACTTGAAATGACACTGAATGATCTACATTTTTTTGGATTGTTTGTTGTGGTCACATCCCGCTTGACCATAGGCAAATATAAAAATTAAAAAGTAATTGAGGGGCAGGCATAGAGTTATTAAACGGACACAACAGAAAGCTCTAGTTTGACTAGTGTTCAGATGTGAGTTTATCACAATTGTTTTCTGAGATTTCCACATCAAATTTAACTAAAGCAAATTAATTCACATTTTCAGATTTAAAATCTGAACTCAAACCTCTTAAAGCCTCCAAAACCCATCACTGTTTCTGCATTAATGTAATCTTCCTTGACAATGGTAGGCACTTGAAGCAAAACCAAATAGCATATAATTTAGTTACAAGTGTAACCTGCATTTGTGACAGAGAATTCTCCTTTTGTCATTTACAAAGCATTTAATAGATCCAGAGAATATTCTGCATGAAAAAACAAAAGAGCGAGATCAGAATACATCACAACTGTATTTATGTATCACACACAGAGTAAAGATAAAGACTCAACCAGCAAACTGAAAGAACTCCTATTCTCCTAAGCAGAGAGCCATTTTGAGGTGCAAAAAATAAAAAAATTAAAACAAGAAAAGCAAATCTTTACACAACTCACCTTCAGTCGTATGTAAACAAAAACAAAATATTTGCTGCTCTAGCTTTATAAATATAATGTTCCATGAAGCAATGATTTCCTACTCATTGACCCAAACTGTGTATAAGTGGAATCCATTTACCTATCCAATCCTAAGAATATCCCACAAATACGAACTTGCCCCCTCACTGTTACCCTACCACCACCATCATTAGCCAGCCTAACACTGCTCATTACTTAGACTCTCCTGATTGCTGAGGTGAGTCAAAAATAACACATTCGGTGCACAAGGAGTGAAAGTGCAGTGATTTGTTTCTGAGTTGTTTTGAATTAAAAAAAAACCATTAATGTAAGTTAGTACGGAAGAGTAATTTTCCCTGTTTATTTCACTTACCTATTTTCAAAAATGTATGAGTATAGGTCAATTGAAAAATAAAACAAAGAAACTACATCTGCCCACAGTACTGTACTAAAGTGCAGGTAAGACAATACAACCTAAGTCATTTTTGAAAAATACAACAAAAACGTAAAACTTAACTTTCTGAACAAGAATACATGTAAAACAGGAGAGAGGGTTAGACAAATACATGTACATATTATCACTGGAACAGCACTGGCTACAGCAAAGTACAAGCATTTTGAGCAACTAAGACTATACAAAGGAAACCCCAAAACAACATAGGTCAGAGCTATACAGGTGAATACGAATACTGTTCTTTGATTTTGAAAAACAACAACAATCTAACTCGACCTCTTCATTCTGATTAAAATTATATTGTACACAAATTACAATTTAACAACAGATAAGTAACAGCTCATTTGGTTCTTACCTCGGATTAATATTGCATCAATGATAAAATCTTTCTTATCTTTTGACTTTTACATCAATCAGGTAAATTTATTGACGTTTCCCTTTCCACAGGGATTGTGCTGGAAATAATACCATCGGCAAATTTACGAAAATGGCCATAACAGTGTCAGCATTTTATTAAAACTTTAAGGCAAACCCAGGTGCAAACTTCCCCAACCGTGGAAAACTTCCATAGCTCTGCAGAAACAAAGGCAAAATTTCTTGCGATTTGAAATACGTTAAGGTGTTTTGTTGACATCCAATGCCTTTAAATGACATCCCTGCTGTTTCAAATCTGTAGTTATTTAATTCCCATCTATTATTCAACTTCATTTTTGTTTACATGCTACAAATTATGTGACTATGAGTTAGTCCTGCCAGACGGACTATACAGATAGCTGTGAAAATCTATTTAACACTAAAGGTCACTACTGTCACAATAGGTAATGCACGTATTAAGAAAAATATCAACGGAAGATCCAGCCTTATCAATGGCATCAGACATTTATCGCATTGTTTCCATGACAGTTCTTTATTGGCTGCAGTACTATACTCGTATGTTAAAAGAACCACACACATCAATTTTTCTCTATGCCCCTCCCCCCTAATAGGATTATTTTTTTGAATTAATAAGGTGATTAGGCTCCACACAAAAATTATCAAAGTTTTTAGGCGATAAAATCAAGCTTCTGTCACAAGATAAATCTCCTTCACCCCCACCAATATAACATGTTCAGGTTTTGACGGCGCGAAACGCAAGGCCGTCGTTCATGAGTTCACACACCATCTCCACACAAACAACATACCATGTGACACATAATGACAAGTCACACTTGTGTAAGCGATCATGTTCCCCACCACAGATCTTTTCAGGCTTTTTCAGGCTTTTACACCATCCTTCAACTGAAACCCATCAAAAACTCATGCAGAAAGGCTGTTTTCTGTACAGATTAAGAATTTTCTGATGAATTTAATTTTAAGATTTACACAGGTGTAATTCAGGATAACAAATCAACAACAACAAATTCCAACTTCCACAAAAAGCAGCCGGGCTGTAGAATGTTGATACATGTTTTAAAGTGAAAGGAAGCTCTCGATCTCGTTTGGTGTAAAAGCCTGGACAAATCTGTGACGGTTGGTGGGAAGGAAAGTATGTTGAACGCTAACCACAACAACCCCTAAAACTCAGTAGAAGCATGCAAGTATCTTAATTAACACATTCAAACAGCACTCACAATACTACGATATTTTGAATCACATTTGCATAAGACCATAATTTTATACATTTTGACAATATCCAACGTATACATTTGTCAAATCTTTGAACTATGATTACATTATGGAAAAAAAGGCTGTCGAAGTCTTTCAGCAAAGTATTTATACATTTTAAAAACAATGCACAATTTTAAAGCATAATATTCAATCTAAGACCCAAGTTCAACAGGCAAAGACAGCCACAAGGCCAGCTGAATAAAGCAAATCACCATGTTTCGTTGATGTGAAAAGGAAGAAAAGGATTTGTATGTCCAAATGCATGCACAGAAAACAGTATGTCCCAAAGCATTGTTCTGGAGAAATAAACTAATAGGGTCTGTGTCAGTGCACAGAATTAAGATAGCGTTACAAAATTAAAATGTAACAAGATAACAAAAAAATGCCTACTTTGAACAAGTGCAGTCTAAAATAGATGACAATTTACAAATATTCACCATTACCAAGATACCTTGGGTCTTTGTTGCGCTCATTGAAGCACACGAAACATGCAAGATTCAAAATCTTGAGAGAAAAACGTCAAACGAGCAACACAACAAATGTCATCTACATTTCAATCATGCCATACTATATAAGGTACATTAGCATACACACAACTTCTTCAACATCACAAACAACTCTTCACAGACTTAAAAAGGTCTTTTCCCTTTCAAACACAAACACACGAAAACCTGTAACAGCCCGAATAATCTAATCAAACTCTCACTTTCATACTCAATGATTCAGAAAAAAAAGTAGAAAACTGAATGAATGTAACCAAAAGCCTTCAACACTACAGCATGCCCCCTTCTTTGACTTCCAATCACAGCATGAAACATCGCACACACCTCAGCGATCACTCAAGGTCCAGGGAGGCTCAACAGAGTGTCTCTTCAATCCATGAATCTCTCTCCTGCGCTCCAGTCCTTCTGTTGCTGTCTAAATTACAGTCATCTCCGAGGCTCTTGCCTTCACTGCATGTTTGATTCTTGTTCTCTGAAGTACAACCAGCCATTCCCAGCTCCGCGCAATTTTTTTTCATGGGGGGGTGGGGTGCGCTCAATTTTCTATACATGCTTTGTTTCATGGATACAATTCTGTTTCATACAAACTTTTTGACACAGTACTATAACTAATTCACCAACTGAGGGCTTTATCATTTTATTTCCTGATACTGTGAGACGTAAGCTTGAGGCCTACATATCTGGGACCAATACATCTGATGCTACCACTGCCGTTGTCCATCCTTTTCCCAAGGGGAAAAAAACAGTGCAGTTCTGCACACATTAAAAAAGGTTTAAGAACAATTTGGTCTCTGTACAGTCGAACTTGACATGGGAAAAGCACTGCTCAATGACGAAGGATGAAGAGTAACAGCAGCCCTGACGCACACAGAAGATGCAGACTTCAGACAGCAGGTATCCAGCCACACTCACAAACGATGACAGGTCGTCACAAAGGATGGGATTAAGTGCCGGGGAGTTCATCTTCGCTGACAAACTTGACGTGTGTGAAAGGAAATTTACCCTTCCGGCCGTTGCATTCCCCTTCCCACGTGCCGTTGACATTGGTCTCCAGCACCTTCACCATCTCTCCTTTCTGCAATGTTCACACACCACAGTCATCAACTGTTTATGTTCACACACCACACTCAACAACTAATACTCTTCATGTTCACACACCACACTTAACAACTTACTCTTCATGTTCACACACCACACTCAACAACTAATACTCTTCATGTTCACACACCACACTTAACAACTTACTCTTCATGTTCACACACCACACTTAACAACTTACTCTTCATGTTCACACACCACACTCAACAACTAATACTCTTCATGTTCACACACCACACTTAACAACTTACTCTTCATGTTCACACACCACACTTAACAACTTACTCTTCATGTTCACACACCACACTCAACAACTAATACTCTTCATGTTCACACACCACACTTAACAACTTACTCTTCATGTTCACACACCACACTTAACAACTTACTCTTCATGTTCACACACCACACTTAACAACTTACTCTTCATGTTCACACACCACACTTAACAACTTACTCTTTATGTTCACACACCACACTTAACAACTTACTCTTCATGTTCACACACCACACTTAACAACTTACTCTTCATGTTCACACACCACACTTAACAACTTACTCTTTATGTTCACACACCACACTTAACAACTTACTCTTCATGTTCACACACCACACTTAACAACTTACTCTTCATGTTCACACACCACACTTAACAACTTACTCTTCATGTTCACACACCACTTTCAAGAACTGTTCATGTTCACACACCACACTTAACAACTTACTCATGTTCTCACACCACTCTCAAGAACTGTTCATGTTCACACACCACTCTCAAGAACTGTTCATGTTCACACACCACTCTCAAGAACAGTTTATGTTCACACACCACTCTCAAGAACTGTTAATGTTTGCACACCACTTTCAAGAACAGTTTATGTTCACACACCACACTCAACAAACGATCTTACCGTGTGCAGCTTTGTGCACAAGGTGCAGCTAAATCTTCAGTTTTTGTTTAATCATGTTAACCACCCCAGAGCTCTCCAGGCTTTTACATGGGATAAGAGTGTCCTTGTTTGTCAACACAATTACCATTATCAACAGTCCGTCAACTTTCTTTGCAGAGTATGTGAAATATTTGTGTGGAACAAATGTTGTAACTGATACCAATGCCGACATGCCCAATGAATCCCTCCTCTGCACAGAACGCAGCCAGGCTGTTGATGTGTGGTACGTTTTTCAGTGTAAAAGCCTGGACAGATGTGTGGTACGTTTTTCAGTGTAAAAGCCTGGACAGATGTGTGCGTCATGGTTGACATGATTGTTCACAAGAAATCTCATGTGAGAGATCTAAAAGTTTAATCATGTTCATCTGCTCAGACCAATTGAATGAAGTCCGTATTTCTACCAGAAGACTTGACATTACATTTATTTTGAGAACAGTGCACAAGACTAACTTTGAAAGTCATTAGCACCTTAAAAAAATCACAATGCAGATCTACTTTTTGCAAATCACCACTATAACGGAGTTTGCACTGATAATACTGTAACAGTGTCATATCACAACTTACTTTAAGTCGCAGCTGTGACTTGTCGTAGGCATTTGGGTTTCGGTCTGTGACCACGACTGCCCACGCAGGAAGCTGCATCTAAACAAAAACAGTTGTTTGTAGTACAGAAGTCATATAACTTCCATAGGTGTTGAGAGAAAAAATCAACAGTTTACATATCTTCCGAATACTTTCCTAGCTGTATGGCAAAAGCTTGATCCATACATACACCATTATGGAGAGGTGGTCACCAGGGCAGGTTCCACTTTACACATTTATTTGATTACAAGTGTGATTCTTCCAACAAACTCATTTTAAGTCAGCAAGTTTTACTGCTAATAAACTATCTTCATTTGATTAAAAAAAAATCACAACCAGAGAAATACTTCAATCAGTCCCATGTACATTAACTCATTCGCTGTGTATCGGAATTGGAATTCCGACACCTGTGTTTAGCGTTGCACGCACGTCTGTAGTTTAGTTCCGACGGATATCACGAATTTTTAACGGTGTAAACGGCCCTGCTGACCAAGGGAAACAACCCCCGCAATAAACTTCTATCTGTCTGCAGTGGAACCATTCACTGTAAACAGTTCCTTCCCTTCAATTGTTGGGATTAATTTGATTTTGTTGACGGTGTGCGACCCACGTGTTTTGACTTTTCCAAGATGGCGGATCGTTCTGCTACAAGACGTAGTAACTTGAAAAGAGTGCTAGAACTTGTTATTCAGTACGGTTCTGATCTTGACCTTAGTGATGATGATAGTGGAGATGATATTTTAGACTCTAGTGACGAGTTTGTGCCAATGGACGATAATTTGGGTGATGATTCGGACAATGAAAGTGTCGATCATGACATTGTGTATGATGAACCCATGACGTAGAAAGTTGTGTTTTTTTTGCTTCAAAGAGGTAGTTTGACTGGATGTGAAGACAACAAAAGGTATGTTCTTTCAAATGTTTCATATATTTTCTAAAAGAGCAAGTTTCAAACTTTGCAAAAATGTAAGCTAGGTAAGGTTATTTTGTGTTGTTGATTTTTAGTATTTTTTTTAAATGGGTCAAAATCGTGCAATTTAACAATTTAGGCGCGCCTCGATTATGCTTGACACTCACCAGTTCAAGTCTATCTAACAGTAAATTTTGTTTCTGATTCACCAGCAACACTCTTGACATTTGAAACAGTGCATATCAGCTTGATTTTGTGAGAAAAAGTACTGCAACAGTGAGTTACTGGTGTTTCATTCAAGAACAAAAAAGTTGGTTTTTTTGTGCTTCAAATTGGATATTTTGCCTGGATATGAAGACAACAAAAGGTATGTACTTTCAAATGTCTCATATATTTTTTAAAAGAGTAAGTTCCAAACTTTGCAAAAACATAAAGGTATGACCGTATCAGAGACTATAGAGTATACAGAGACGCTTCATCCTTCTTTGCGCTGCGGTGCGAAAGTGAGACCGGCCAGCCAGCGCGCGGGAAAAGAGCCACTCCCTGCCGCACAAGGAAGTTCGCGTATAGCGGCTGCTGTCGGCTGTGTTTATATGACGTTTATATTAACATACTGTCTGTTCTGTCCGGCTGACAGTGCTGCAAAAAGTAACTGAACGAAAAAATATGTTTGTTTGTGAACATCCTTTTTAAATGACCATAAAAACACCGCAGAAAATGGTGTAGATTAAAATTAAATCAAATTTACTTGGGCGGCAATACCCGCTGCATCGCTGTAGTTATGCAAACATGATTCAAGTCAGTGTCTTTTCACGAACTAACCGTCGTTATTTTTGTGTGTTTTAGTCATATACAAATACATACTGTATACATGGTCACTTAAGCCTGAGAAAATATGTCAGGAATAAATCGTTAACGAAATAGTTCCCGGTCAAATCGGTAACTAAGGCATTTAGTCAACTTGGCGTCGTCCCAGCACCTCTAAAGTGAAATGGGTAGTCAATTGCACGGTGCTAAGAAATTATCATGTAAGGAAAACTGTAAAATACAGCAACTTAAACAACATTATTGTGACCTAGCTGACTTTAATTAAAGAATCTTGATCGATCGATGATTGTCTTATTTCTTATCGGTTGCTTCTTTCTTGTTCAGAAAGCAAGCTCTCTCTCTCTCTCTCTCTCTCTCTCTCTCTCTCTCTCTCTCTCTCTCTCTCTCTCTCTCTCTCTCTCTCTCTCTCTCTCTCTCTCTCTCTCTCTCTCTCTCTCTCTCTCTCTCTCTCTCTCTCTCTCTTCTTCCTAGTCATAGTTGTAGTAAACTAGTTTAGTACCTATTTTGGGCGAGGGCCAGATGCAAAAAAGCATATATATATGCTTATTCTTGTCACCCTCGAAAAATAAAGATTTGTCATTGTCATTGTCTCTCTCTCTCTCTCTCTCTCTCTCTCTTCTTCCTAGTCATAGTTATAGTAAAATAGTTTAGTACCTCTTTTGGGCGAGGGCCAGATGCAAAAAAGCATATCTATGCTTATTCTTGTCACCCTCGAAAAATAAAGATTTGTCATTGTCATTGTCTCTCTCTCTCTCTCTCTCTCTCTCTCTCTCTCTCTCTCTCTCTCTCTCTCTCTCTCTCTCTCTACCCTCTCTTTATCACTCGCTCTCTCTCTCCGTCTCTCTACCTATCTCTCTCTTTCTCTCTCTGAGTCAGTTTTACACACACACACACACACACACGTACACACGCGTGCGACACACACACGCACGCACGCACGCACGCACGCACACACACACACACACACACGCACACACACATACACACACACACACACACACACATGAATTGAGATGAATTAACGAGGTACGGACCGACTGGATGACACTTTGAACAGCATCGTCACAAGTATTCTAGTTTGAGAAGTTTTCGACTTTTGCGCTTGGACGAAGAATAGAATCAATTGTTCAGTTTTCCTTCAAAACAAAATTAAGCCTGATGTTAATTAAACAACTGCGCAATCACATTGTTGAGCTTGTGTACAGTGTGTGTTTTCTCTGTTCTGGTAGAATACACGCAGTTCGACGCTACACTTTTTACTGATTTTCCGACATTTAACGAGAGAAAAAAAACCACAAAAAAACCAATCCTCACTTGCTCTCTTCCTCAGAAAATTTGAACATCCTGAAGCCTTTGGCATGTGAGTTTGAGCAATTGATGGCCAAAGACCATGCCCCGCTGTGTTTTCTTTTTGGTGCGGCCATGGTTGTGCTGCACGATATCGCTACTGCTGTGGAAAGGGAAAGTAGGTTTTTACATGTTTCCGCGTGGTGGCGCCACGGGGCTTCCTGTTTCAATTTTCAGCGCCGAATGAAGCGTCTCTGTGTACTCTACAGTCTCTGACCGTATGTAAGGTTATCTTTTGTTGTTGATTTTTAAAAAAATTTTCAAAATGGCTCTAAATCGCGCGCTGGCAAGGGAACACAGGGGAAATTTAGACGCGCCTTGAATGAGTTAAGCATTACCATATTACATGGCAAAATTTGCAAAGCACTGAAAATCATTGTTACCAGAGAGCTGTAAGCGTCAAAGCATGGAGGAGGGGGAAATGGACTGAAGGTACCACTCACCTCTTTGACTGACCGAGAAAGAACATTTTCTGGCTGTCTGTATGCTGGTTTCTCATTCTACAAAAAAGACATAAGGCAACCGTGCAAGCACAAAGCATATATTTACAGACAAAGCAAATGCGCACAATACAAACACTTGCTCAGTCAGAGACACATACAAGAAATCAGCCGTTGAGCTTTACCCACAAGAAAACAACAATAAATCATCACCGTCAACAGATTATTAGGCAAAAACAAAAAAATAGTCTGTTTACGGTATCCCGACCGACCCTATTTTTTCGCGCGACCCTGGACTTTTTTTTTTGGCATTTGGGAAATAAAAATAAAAAATCTTAGTTTTTTGGCAAAATAACTTAAAAATATGGTTTTTGGAATTTTTTTTTTTTTTTTGTGTGTTAAATCACGACCTACCGACCCTACTTTTTTTTTGCCTATGTTACCGTAAACAGACTTTTTTTTTTTGGCCTTACTTGTTAAGTGGCCATTGAATATCTCCAATGTTCACTGACGTCAACAAACAAACAAACAAAAACTCACAACAGTCAAGCTGTATATATCCTTAACTATACAAACAAAGAGTGCAGCCAAAAAGTGAGCAAATTCACCATGACACACTTGGGGCCAAACTAATTTGGTCTATCATCCTAGGGGTTACGGTGTGTCTGTGTAAGTGTGTGCTTGTGTGTCATTGTGAGTTATCATGGATGGGGCTTTAGGAATGTGTCCTATCATCAAAGAGCTATGTGGAGGTATCCTTTCACCAAAGGGCTGTGGGGAGGTGTCCCATCACTCAGCAAATCAACTGAGAGGAGATGTCTCCCCAGCAAATGGACACAAGGAGGTGTCATATCATCAAAGGGGCCCAGACCTGGGAACCCCTGTTTTTCACTTAGAGTATTCTCAAACAACCTTGGTGTATTTTCAGAAAAATGAGCGTACTCCACAGACCATTTAAATATCCATGATTCAAACGTGCTTCGCACGCATCCATCACAACCATTAATTAAGTTTACCAATACATTTAAACAAACACTTCTTTCCATGTTTACTTACAAAAACTGTAATCATGTGTCAAAATACTGGATCCGCCTAGGGATGCGCTTGTGAACAAAAGTAGTCTATGAATTTTTGTTGGCATATTTGTTTCTACTGACCGTACTGATCGTATTCTAGACAATCAAGCGTACAAAATACGGCAAAATCGTAATGTGTTCCCAGGTCTGGGGGCCATACATTACAGGCAAAACCATACTACACAGTTATGTAAATTATTTACAGAGCCATTAAACAATCCAATCGTGGCCTCCTTACCATAGAAGAGTTGGTGGCCGCACCATTTGTGGACTCTTGCACTTTGGTGGTGTACTTGACTGGAATCTGACCCACCCGGCCATGCTCATCGCGGGCAGTCCACCACTCTTCCTCGTCTTTGGAGATCAACTCCAGGATGTCTCCCTTCTGGAACGGCAGGTCTTCAGGGTCCTGAACAACACAGTCAGTGGTTACAAACACAAAAACAGCATTCCTAGCACTGTGTTTGTTTTAACCACAAATTTCTGGTATTTAAGTATAGTTTTACTTTTAGCGGTGTTTGCTTAAAAATACCGGAAAAGAAATTGTTAACCAGTCAACCCTTTCTGTTTTGATTGCAACTGAGCAGTTCAGCTATTGCTTTGTCATCAAAAGTTATGTTGACAAGTTGCCATGACCAAAGAGCATGAGAAATATACAGGGAATAAACTCCCACTATCTACTGGTGATAGCAACTGATCAACATGAGTTTTGATGACACTCTTTGCTAAATACAATGGAATCCACTTTTTAAGACTTTCCCCTTTAAAGACTCCGTGCAATGACTCAGTATGACATTAGACATTGTATAATATACAGTGGAACCAAGACCTTTTTTCAGACTTTCTGTACAGCCTTTTTAAGACCTTTTTTTCTTTTTCTTTCTCTTTTTTTTTTTTTGGACCTCAGTTGCATGCAGGATGCTTCAACCCATAATTTTTGCTCGATTTTTGTAATTTTTTTTTTATTTTTTTATTTTTTTTAAGGCGGGGAGCATCCTTCTTCCTTGGTCTTTTTCTGTATAACATAATCAACTTTATATTATACAAAACATAAACTTCTGTCTAATGTTTAACTCTAATTCCAATAAAATACGTAAGTCTAACTTCTTCCCATACTTAAATTTTCCTATGGTCATTTTTGTTATCAAAATACAATAATTTATAAAGTAAATTTGATCGTTTTTTAAATTTTAATTCCAAAAACCAAATAATATATCTGTTTCATTCAAAGTTATATTATAATAAATTTGCTTAAAAATAAAGTCTTTACATAGTTTCCAAACGTTCCTCACCTCTTGACAATGAAAAAAGAAGTGCTCAAGTGTATCCAGTTCATTACAAACTTCACAATTATTAGTTTGACATAAACCCATCTTGTTTAGTAAAATATTCGTTGGGTAAATTCTGTGTAAAATTTTCCAATGAAGCAGACGCAGTCGTTCTTCTTTTGTACAATAACAGCTAACAGCCAGTGTCTTGATTCCAGAACAACATTATGCTTTCTTTGCCAAAAAGAACAGGCGCTCGGAGTTTGTACCTCGAAATTCTTATTTCCCTTGGTGTAATATTACCAACACGAGTCAAACCCTGCAACAGAACATATCGGTATGGCAATGCGTTAATCAGTTTTGTTTTAAGTGCTGTACATAACGCATTATACTCAAATTGTCTGGCTGGTTTATAAGCAACCTTTTGACATAATTCTTCAAATGAAATCATGTCACCGATTTCATTCTTGACATCCTTTACATGATAAATATGACATTGAATAAAATCTTTGAAAAAGAGGCATTTATGTTTATATTGTATATTCATGTTGTTCCATATACATTGATTCATCAATGGAACAGGTGTGGTATCATACTTTTCATACAAAATGTGTTTGTTGTCTAGCCAGGTTAACAATACTTGTCTCCAAAAGACCAATCTGCAGTTAACAACGCCAACCAGCTTCTTGGAGGATGCATTAGAGTCAAAACAGGACAAACCATTACCATATCTCTGACTAACACAGATTACAAGATCCTCGCAAAATGTCTGGCAAGGAGACTTTCAACTGTAATTGGTGATATTATTCATGAAAATCAGGTTGGTTTTATGAAAGGTAGGAAAATTAGCACAATGATTAGACTTATTGATGACACCATAGATATTATGAATACAATGGATAAACCTGGAGTTTTATTGGCAGTTGATTTTCGACGCGCTTTTGATAGCATATCCAAAGACTTTATTTTGTTTGCTTTTGATAAGTTTGGTTTTGGAGACAATTTTAAGAAATGGGCTTCGGTTATCATGAATAACAGTCAAAGTTGTATTAATTATACAGGGTGGATATCTGAGCATTTCCCTGTGGAATCAGGCATCCGTCAAGGATGCCCATTCTCGCCGATGGCATTTATTATAGCTCTTGAATTGTTAGCAATTAAGATTCGTTCAGATGAAGATGTTGAGGGTATCCGGCTACCCATGTCACCTTTTGAGGTATCACCAATGAGGGTCCTAAAACTGCTCTTATATGCCGATGATGTCACCCTTTTTTTACATGATCAAAGAGATCTGGAAAGAGCTTTACATATTTTAAACATGTTTAAAGCTGTTTCCAATTTAGAAGTGAATGTAAATAAAACTGAAGCCATGTGGATTGGGTCAAACAAATACTGTACTGACCAATATTTTGGTCTTAAATGGAAACGGAAAGTAAAAATCGTTGGAATTGTTTTTTCAAACAATATACCTGCGTCATCAATTGAAGACAACTGGTCTAAGAAAATTCAACGTATGCAACAAATAATTTTTAATTGGTCCAGTTTACTCCAAAAGAAACTTAAGTATACAAGGTAAAATTTGCATTGTTAAAACCTTTCTTATATCTCAGTTCGTTTATATCTTCCAGTCTCTAGCAGTGCCTTATCATGTTTTACATCAAATTAATTCCATTTTGTTCAGGTTTTTATTTTGGAAGAAAAAATATTCAAATACACGGGCGTTTGAAAAAGTAAAACGAACAATTAATATGTGTAAATTAAAAGATGATGGTGGATTAAATATGATAAATGTTGTGGATATGCACAACTCATTTATGATGTCGTGGGCTATTGGTCTGCAGAACTCTACAGACAATTACTGGTCTGTCACTCCTAGATATGTTTTTTCAAGTTTGGGTAATGGTTTGGCCTTTTTAAGACCTGATTTTCTCAGATTTTTGGAGGTCTTAAAAAGGGGGTTCCACTGTAGCTCCCAAGTGTCTTTTGTGCAACAATATACTAACAGTAACAGCAGCCCAGCAGTTAAACCCAGATAAGAATACTCACCCTTCCTGCGAAATCGTATTTTCCCATCAATTTCAATCGGGGTGCCTGCACAATAAGAAAATTCTCTGTTCAAATTGATTCAAACTGCATGGAATCATAATGGGTAATACTCTCCTTCAGTAAATGTATGGCTCAGGGGGTTACCCCCCCCCCCCCCCCCCCTCCTCCCTAAAGTAACTCAGCAAGTACAAGCTGTCCTCTTTGATGTGAAACAATATCAACAGTGATAACGCTAGTATTTTTTCAAACCGGTACGCAAACTTTTATGATGCAAACAGACCAGAAAACAAGTCGCATAAGGCGAAAATACATTTAGTCAAGCTGTCGAACTCACAGAATGAAACTTGAGTGCACTGCATTTTTTTCACCAAGACCGTATAGCATTGACAGTCCCCCGCTCATGGAAAAGGCGATGAAATTGGCTAGCCAGTATAGCGCGGCAGTGGTTACGCTGAGCAGGATAGCACGCTTTTCTGTATCTTTATTCTTTTTGACTTTCTGAGCTTGTTTTTAATCCAAACATAACATATCTATATGTTTTTGGATTCAGGAACTGAAACGGAGTAAGACGAAATTGTTTTTAAATCGATAATCTACATTTAATTGTAATCATTATTTTCAAATTTTTTTTCAGAGCTTGTTTTTAATCAAAATATAACATATTTATATGTTTTTGGAATTAGAAAAAATGAAGAATAAGATGAAGATGTTTTTGGATCGATATCTAAAACAAATATTTTAATTACAACTTTCAGATTCTTAATGACCAAACTCATTAATTAATTTTTAAGCCTCCAACTCCAAGCTGAAATGCAATACCACAGAAAAGCCTTTGTTGAAGATAGCTCAACTAAAATTTCATTCAATTTGGTTAAAAAATGAGGGCGTGACAGGGCCGCCTTAGATT
The DNA here is from genome assembly GCF_037325665.1 of Littorina saxatilis. Classification (NCBI taxonomy): domain Eukaryota; kingdom Metazoa; phylum Mollusca; class Gastropoda; order Littorinimorpha; family Littorinidae; genus Littorina; species Littorina saxatilis. Next base: position 18,865,266 of record NC_090251.1, on the reverse strand, counting down.
TCACTAAAAGCCGGATATGACGTCATCAAAGACATTTGTGACCCTCCACCACGAAATGAGTCGCATGTCACCTCGCGCGGTTCTGCGCTAGGCTTAATAAAAGTCCGAGGAGTGTATGGTAACAGTGGGAGGAGCACCTTAGTCACAGGCTTATAACTCAAACAGTTTTCGCTCTTTTCTAAAACGGTTTTCACCACTGGATAGAGCATAAAAAACTCTTTAGGAAAATGTAAAAATATGAAAATCATGCAAAGGTGACATGCGACTCATTTCGTGGTGGAGGGTCACATTTATCCAAAAAAAGAAAAAATGGTCTGGGGATGAAGATCAGCCTTGTAGTTTCCTCGGAATCGATCCACCCACACACACACGCACACCACGACCCTCGTCTCGATTCCCCGTCTATGTTAAAACATTTAGTCAAAACTTGACTAAATGTAAAAACGGTAGGCTGGTCATTGGAACCAGTAAGAGCTAGTTCAACTCAGAGTACTGGTTCTGTTGTTTTGCTAGCAAAAAAAACACGGTAGATCTAAAAATCAACCGGTAGGTCATACAGACAGCCAATTTTGTTCCGGTATTTTCTCATTTCAACCGGTAAAATACTGGTAATTACCGGTTAACGCCAATACTGTACAATATCAGTGATCTTACCTGATATACCCCCTCAACACACACAAATCAAAACATACCGGTCTTATTAAAGTTGTCGTGTCAAGGTAGTGTGATTTGTAGAAGTTAAGTAAACTGGGTATATCGTTGAACTCCTTGTCGCCAATCTTGAAGCGAGTCATTTGGCCGACCGTAATCCGGTTGATAATATAATGGCTAACTTTGCTGTCTTCCCTGCACAAAAAAGGTACACAGATAACCAATAGGGCATCACATCACCAAGTATGTAAGAAGTAAGTTAATAAGTTATTACATGTATACATAAAAAACATGCCAATGAATGTCTTGAATGCAAACAAATTGCAACAATATTTGTCATGTGTGTGTGTGTGTATGTGTAACCTACCAATCTGCCTTCTTCCTATCTCAATAATTTCCATCTTAGTTTAAATAGTATCTTCCACACACACACACACACTGAGGTGCATTTTTGCATTCAAAAAGAGAGAGAGAATGTCTGACCATGCAGGGGTGTGTTGGCAAATTCAACATTAATACTTATGTCAGATGTTTTTGATATAAAAAAAAGAACAGATTAATTGTAATTAAGAAAGCTAGATTTGATATCTTTGCTTCCTTATGACAAAAAGCATAATAATATTCTTAACAACTTAAGCGCGGTTCCAGATACTTACTTGACACAAAGTACAAAGTCCCCTCGTATGGACTGACTATCCCTGACAAGAAATATACCGCTATCCTTTTTGCTCTGCAAGATGTCGTTGGTCTCTTCTCTTGACAGGGGCCCAAAGTACCAACTGCAACAAATAAGCACATTAAAAAATAACTTTTCCCACTGATAAACCCTTGGGTTATCCCTCATGGCAAAATGCGGCCAACGATTTTGTTTAATGCCAACCGATGTAATTTTGTAAGCTGTCGAGTGAAGATCGATGATAATATTAAACTTTAGGTGATGTCCTGTAATGCACAGTGTATACATGTAAAAAAAAAAAAAAACTTCACAAAAAGAGAATAAAAAAAACTAAATAAAAAAAATAAAAAAACTTTCAGTGTTTGTATTTGTTGAATTTGCTTAAAGACATTCCTGATTTCTACACATCTTATTCCTCCCCTATTTAACAGTTTGTGTCCGTGACCAATGTTTCTTTCATTCACAATTTATATATAATCTGAATGAGAAAAAATATATACAGAGTATCAGTGATTTATATCAACAGTGACTCCACATTTCACCACACACAAAAATGGTTCCTTCATGATCATCATTATTCAGTATTGTTCCTAGTCTCAGAGTGCAAAAGGTCAATTGGACCTGGATTACAAAAAAATATTTATAATTATAGGTTGAAATGTCCTGCTCGGTCAGCTTGGTGGGAAAACTAATGGTCAGAAGACATCCTGCATGTCAAAACTACCAGATGGTCAACTGGCAAGGGATCAGACCAAGACCTCAAAAAAGTATGTGTCAATGACCATAGACTGAGGCCTGGGAACAACACTGATTATCCCATTAAGAATGTAGAAAGTTTTGTTTTAATTTTACTATGTGTTTTTAAAATTTTATTTAAGTTAGGTGATTAATGGAAGTTGGAACAGAAAAACTTTAGAAGTTAACATTATTAAATAATAACCAGAGCAACCAAGCTAAAGCTGGCAGCCTACATTTAGCACAAGGGTGAACTTTGATGACATGAACAGATAGATCTATGAAAGATGATACATCATTACATGTTCCAAATTCCTGCCCAATTAATGTCTGTCTATAGTATAAGTCACAGTCATCGCTGCATTAAACAAATTAACATTAACAACAAACAGGAAGCATAGCACTTTTGCTGTATAAAATCTGTAGAATGGTTTGCATTTCTGGTGGCTCCCCACCCTGCCCCCCACCCAACCAGGCCTCACAATTAGATAGTGCCCAAAACAGAAGACCATGCCAAAAACTCTGTCAAAACTGAAACTGTCTGCAAACAATATTATGCAGAGTTTCTTCCTCTGAACCAGAGAGAAGAGGTATGCCTTGCTGGGGAAAGTATGGGTGAACAGGAATGTTAGAATGAGGAGATGGCTGCAGGAAAAGGACTGGGATGTTTGGATGTATGAAAGAAATGCCTCAGTGTCTGTTTCACTTTACTTAACCTTGTCAGCCTGGAACCCCACAACCTGTGATCAAAGGACAGAGAGCAAGCAACCCCCCAACCCCCTCCTACCTCCCTCCCCAAAGGTCCTGAATTACCTGAACTTTTTTCTGCTACAGTGGAACCCCCTTGAATTTTAAACTTAAAGACCTAAACAAATCTGAGAAAACCAGAACTTAAATTCTGTTAAAAGTAGGGAGTCTTAATTAACGTGATAGTAAATTTACTTGCCACTCTCTCCAGACCCTGGGCCACCTACCGGGGCCCCACCCACATGGAAAGTTGAACTTACGTCAATCAATGATGCATACCAAATGTACTGTGCATCCACATTCTCATTACCATGTATGACTAGACAGTGACTTTTAGATCTCTATAAATATAATTATAATATAAACGCAGAACTTTCTATTTACAGTTTTATCCATGAGCACAGCAGAAATCAAAAGAGTATGACTTTGAACAGTGCTGCCTTGCAGTTACAGCCTGGCACATTTCTGATACTTACAGTCTTTAAACACTATCAGCCCCCAGCATCAGTATAGTAGTCAATTAATTTCCTTCATGAGAGAGCTACATGGTCTCCTGGGCTCTGAAGCCTGACATTTACATACAGCTCTGTTCCAAACAGCAGTGGAGGTATTCATTGGGGTGCTGTTCTCTCTGCACCATACTTCCCCCATCCACTAACAGGCTGCATCATGTCAAGGGGGGCAGGGGGCATCAACAAATTGCTGCCATTAAAAGGCCCCCAAATTGCTAGTTGGATTCTCCCAAGCCTGCCGCCCCAAAGTCTGACTGAAGTACTGCGCTCACATCTAATTTGTTGTACTGTATTTTCACAGGGCAAAAAGGTGCCTGTTTTTCACTGCCCCTCAAACTTTGATCTCTATGCTTTATTATTTGGTTTCGACTCCGTTTAATGTTATTGTCACTCTTACCTGACAACAGGTTACATTAACATGAAATTGCACTTACTGACTTTGCACTCTAAAAAAAGATTGACTCATTGAGTGAAGTTTCTTATTTGTTTGTATGAAACTTGCAGGTTTAGTCACTGTACTGGTTACTTTAGATTAAAACTAAAAGTAAAGAAAAAGACATTTCAGTCTTCTTTCCTCTGCTCACAATATTTCACTGGTCAGTCTTTTTTCTTTAAGTATAACTTATTTTCTGTTCACATTAGGTTGATTAACGACGAGCGCTGTGGCCTAGTGGATAAGACATCGGCCTCCTAATCGGAAGGTCGTGAGTTCAAATCCCAGCCGCGGCCCCCAGGTGGGTTAAAGGAGGAGATTTTTCCGATGTCCCAGGTCAACTAATGTGCAGACCTGCTAGTGCCTTATCCCCCGGCCTTAGTGTGTACACGCAAGCACAAGACCAACTGCGCACAGAAAAGATCCTGAAGTCCATGTCAAAGTTCGGTGTGTATAGAAACACACAAAAATCCAGCGTGCTTCCCCCAAAAGCGGCGTATGTCTGCCCTAAAACGGTCATACACTTAAAAGCAGTGGGAGTTTCAGCCCATGAACGAAACAAACAAACAAAGGTTGATTAACACTTCGGACAGGGCAATGCCAATGCACTTATTTGATTAGCACAATGCATCAAACCTCATTTTTCTCAGACAAATTTAAATTCTGTTTTGAGAAAAGTTAGAAGTAGTCCGAAAGTTTCAGTACATTACATGAAATGATGAATCCAGGCCTGACAGTTTGGCTCCATTAATTCCTTCAGGAAACTGTGTTTCCGTCTCTTAGTTTCGCTTCATTAGTTCATCAGCACTCCGCTTTCTTAGCAATATTTCAGTCACAGTTTAATTTTACTTTCTACATTTCAGGAGCTTATAAATTTTATAAGTTACACTGAAGTCGTAAGTGTGATGCGTCTTCCCCATTTTCTGGGGAAATGACATAGATCTTGTAATTCTGCTTTATGAAAAGTTAGAAATTCTAAGAATTACATACACTGAGACAGTTTTGTTTTGTAAATTTATAAATTATATAATATTATTATTAAACAGTTAGTTTTAGTTAGTCCCCAGTTGATTATTATATAATGGAAAAGAACTAAGGTTGAAGGCTATTTATCAACTGATTCATGTATTATGGGAAGGAACTAAGGATGAAGGCTATTTATCAACTGATTCATGCCCTAGCTGGCATCAACCGATTGCCAATGAATCACCCGTGAGAACTGACAGTCATCATCAGACTACAATATCTTCTTTCTCTCAAGTTCACTCCTGCAGACTGGCAAGGTTTAGCTTCTATGTTGACACAGATTTGTTCCATACATAAACATCATACATACTAAGGTAACAACCCTCTTGTGTATTGTGACCAAAGCGGTAGTAGTATCAACAGAAGCATGAAATGGATTAATAACGACAGGGGTTGAATTACAGTTTAGGCCTACACTATGACAATTGTAATTTGCAGTGTCCCATTTAGCCTAGATTTCTTCATCCACATGACAGTTTCGTTACTAACAGTTTAAAAAAACAAGTAAGTCATCGAGCTATCTCTAATTTTCTGCTGTCCACGATCCTCTGAACTTTTTAAGCTGTTTAAAGAGTGTGATTATCTCCGAGAGGGGTGGGATCCGATCATTTCAATGACCCAATTTTTACATCACGCACTTCGCAGTCACAAAAGACTGTAGAACTGAGATAATAACTCACAAAAGTTTTATACAAATCGACACAGCTTACGAGTTACGACCTCGATCTATCATGACACGTCAAACGTTCAGGATTAAAATTCCGCTTTGAAAACAAGACAAAAACAAATCTGGTAGCTGGCTGCCAGCTCGGCGCTATCACAGAAGAATGCAGTCGTCTTGAATCCGAGCAAAGGTTACCAAAAGTTAAAAATACTGAATCGACACACAAACCTGTACTTGTCCTCCGGTTCGAAGTCTGCCTCCATCCTTTTTCTGATGTTAAAAACTCCTTTCAAGGACGGAAGATGCGAAGAGAAGTCATTGAAGATTCATGATCAAGTACAGTCCAGGAAGTTTGGGTCTCACAAGTATGGCGACAGTCGATTGGGTAGCACCAAAAAGGTGGATCGGAAAACGAAGTATGGAGAAATAGTATGATAGACAGCACGTTTCGCCCTGCAGTCCGGACTGACGATCTAACAGCGAACGACAAGAAGACAAGAAGAAGTATGATAGACATCTCTGGTTTCTGCGAGTATGTGTGACGTAAATCGAAGTGAACGTCACGATTTTTTGGTGTGAAAACAACATCCTTGACTTGCTACACTTGATATGTATCTCCAATATAGTTTGATCAGTGTATTTAACTGTGGATTTAACTTTATCTCATGATCTTGTTACAGGGTGCTCATTTATTTATGTTGGTTTATTTATAAATGCTTCAAGTACTTTTTTCCTCGATCCTCTTGTTGTCGTGATGTTATGATTCATTAGTCAATTTATGAATTAATTTAGTTTTTCCGTTTGTTTATTCTTGCGTATGTGGACTACTACCAGTTATTCAGTCATGAACTGATGCATTTGGGCTTTACGTTTATTTATTTCTTTACAATTTCGTTTCTCTATTTTGTTATGTTTGAATTGTCTACTTTAATTTAATTTTTTATTTTAAGCGTAACGTTTTCTTCATAGTTCAAACAGATAAAATTCCGAGAACATGACGTGATGTAGCCTAAATCGATTAATTATCTATGTCATCAAGAATGGTTATTTTAATTATTACTAGCGTTGAACCCATTCTTTGACTGAGTCCGGACTTTGTGTTTGCATTTCAGTTTCGAAGCTTAAAATTAATGTATTAGTTTGTTTGTTAAAGTGGTCACAGATTTAAACATGATTGCTTTGTATACCTTATCATTTTTTGAATTAAAAAATATATTTGTATTTTATGCTACATGTTCATCTGAAAATGTGATCGGGATTTAAGAAAATCGATTTATGCAAAGTAGGTCTTATGATGCATCACCGAGGGTTCGACTCGTCTCGGTATCAGGTTTCGGCTCGCCAGCCGTTTTAAGTTTATTCAGTGATAACAGGTTTCTGTGTCCATCTTTTATTTACATACATTGACTACATTCAGTTCACGTCATAATAAGAAGAAAAAAAATGTAAACAAGTCGCGTAAGGCGAAATTACTACATTTAGTCAAGCTGTGGAACTCACAGAATGAAACTGAACGTAGTCCGCCGCAAGTGCAAAAGGCAGTGAAAGTGACGAGCCTGTTTGGCGCGGTAGCGATTGCGCTGTGCTTCATAGCACGCTTTACTGTACCTCTCTTCGTTTTAACTTTCTGAGCGTGTTTTTAATCCAAACATATCATATCTATATGTTTTTGGAATCAGGAACCGACAAGGAATAAGATGAAATTGTTTTTAAAACGATTTCGGAAATTTAATTTTGATCATAATTTTTATAGTTTTAATTTTTAGAGATTGTTTTTAATCCAAATATAACATATGTATATGTTTTTGGAATCAGAAAATGACGAAGAATAAGATGAAATTGTTTTTGGATCGTTTAATAAAAAAATAATTTTAATTACAAGTTTCCGATTTTTAATGACCAAACTCACTCATTAGTTTTTAAGCCACCAAGCTGAAATGCAATACCAAACCCCGGCCTTCGTCGAAGATTGCTTTGCCAAAATTTCAATCAATTTAATGGAAAAATGAGGGTGTGACAGTGCCGCCTCAACTTTTACAAAAAGCCGGATATGACGTCATCAAAGGTATTTATAAAAAAAATGAAAAAACATCCGGGGATATCATACCCAGGAACTCTCATGTCAAATTTCATAAAGATCGGCCCAGTAGTTTAGTCTGAATCGCTCTACACACACACACAGACAGACAGACAGACAGACAGACAGATTACCATGCAGTGACAAGAGCCAAGTACTCAATAAAGGGACGTAATGCTGTCTCTGCAGCCCATAGAGACTGTGTGAGTTTAATATATAATCAGTTAAGACTGAGTAAAAAATTATTACAATCGATAGTTACCAGTGAAAAGTAATATCGGAACACTCTTGTTGTGTTTTTGTTGTTGTAAAATGTAAGCTCTGAAACGTTAAAAATTACGTAAAATTGGTGCATTTTGGTCGAATTGTGTTGTTACAGCCCGCCGAAGTTATCAAAAGTGTTTTTGCTTTTTGTAATTCGGTTGGTTTGGTGTGTTATACAATGCATCTGCTTTTTCAAGACTAATTTTTCTTTATTTGGTGTTAAACGTCGTTTTCAACCACGAAGGGTTATATCGCGACGAGGAAAGGGGGAAGATGGGATAGAGCCACTTGTCAAGTAATTGTTTCTTGTTCACAAAAGCACTAATCAAAAATTTGCTCCAGGGGCTTGCAACGTAGTACAATATATTACCTTACTGGGAGAATGCAAGTTTCCAGTACAAAGGACTTAACATTTCTTACATACTGCTTGACTAAAATCTTTACAAAAATTGACTATATTCTATACAAGAAACACTTAACAAGGGTAAAAGGAGAAACAAAATCCGTTAGTCGCTTCTTACGACATGATGGGGAGCATCGGGTAAATTCTTCCCCTTAACCCGCGTTTTTTTTTTCAAGACTAAGCATCGATCACTTTAAAACACAAAGATCATCATAGGCCATCATTACTTGTATCATTTTACATCGCATTCTAAGAAAGAGCAGAATTCTCACTATGCGCGCGGTACATTTCTAGAATCGCGTAGCGCAAAGTTGGAATTCCTACAATGGCGGCCATTGTTGAAATTCCAACAAAGCGCAGGTCATTTCCGGAAAGGCGCCAATGACAAGATGGGTCGCAACACTTCTACTACAGTGCTTGTCTTTCCTTTATGGCTTGGTCATGCATCGATTACACCCCTTTCTACACCATCTGCAAGATCGAATCAGCACGTTTGCTTTAACTTGAACCTGAGACTGAGTAAGTTTATAATAGGGGTTTATTAGGTACATTTATCACGATTTACAGGGGAAAAGTTTTAAAAATATAGCCATGATTTGCTGCTTGTCACAGTTCAGTATGACTTGTCCGTGTCAGTTTTCAGTGTCACCATAGGCAATGGTCTTGTTCTCAGTTGTGTTACGATACTTCAATTCTTTCTTGCGGCGTGTGAATCCTCATGATAAACTGCCGAGGCTTTAGCACAGATCAGAGAGACTTTTCATTTGGATGCTCCTTATGAAGAGTGATTTTTGTAAGGCCAAAAAAAAAGGTCTGTTTACGGTAACATAGGCCAAAAAAATAGGGTCGGTAGGTCGGGATTTTTTTTTTCTCCAAAAAACCATAGTTTTACGTTATTTTACAAAAAAAACAAAAGATTTTTTTTTTTTTTCTCTCCCCCAAATGCCAAAAAAAAGTTTAGGGTCGCGCGAAAAGAATAGGGTCGGTCGGGTTACAGTAAACAGACTATTTTTTTTTGGCCTAATGTATTTATTTATTTACATAAGTTTTTTTTTTTTTTACATTTAGTCAAGATTTGACTAAATGTTTTAACATAGAGGGGGAATCGAGACGAGGGTCGTGGTGTATGTGTGTGTGTGTGTGTGTGTGTGTGTGTGTGTGTGTGTGTGTGTGTGTGTGTGTGGTGTGTGTGTGTGTGTGTGTCTGTGTCCGGTGCGTGTGTGTGTGGAGCGATTCAGAGTAATCTACTGGACCGATCTTTATGAAATTTTACATGAGAGTTTCTGGGTATGATATCCCCAGATGTTTTTTTCGTTTTTTCGATAAATGTCTTTTATGACGTCATATCCGGCTTTTTGTAAAAGTTGAGGCGGCACTGTCACACCTTCATTTTTCAATCAAATTGATTGAAATTTTGGCCAAACAATCTTCGACAAAGGCCGGACTTCGGTATTGCATTTCAGCATGAAGGCTTAAAAATTAATTAATGACTTTGGTCATTAAAAATCTGAAAATTGTAATTAAAATTATTTTTTTATAAAACGATCCAAAATTACTTTTATTTTATTCTTTATCATGTTCTGATTCCAAAAACATATAGATATGTTATATTCGGATTAAAAACAATCTCTGAAAATTAAAAATATAAAAATTATGATTAAAATTAAATTTCCGAAATCGTTTTAAAAACAATTTCATCTTATTCCTTGTCGGTTCCTGATTCCAAAAACATATAGATATGATATGTTTGGATTAAAAACACGCTCAGAAAGTTAAAACGAAGAGAGGTACAGAAAAGCGTGCTATGCAGCGCTGCGCAACCGCTACAGCGCTGAACAGGCTCGTCACTTTCACTGCCTTTTGCACTAGCGGCGGACTACGGTCATTGTGAAAAAATGCAGTACGTTCAGTTTCATTCTGTGAGTTCCACAGCTTGACTAAATGTAGTAATTTCGCCTTACGCGACTTGTTAATTAATTATTAAGTGCAGAGAACAGGTGTCACAGAGTTCCAAAATGAATTTAGTAAAAAAACAAGTCGCGTAAGGCGAAAATACAACATTTAGTCAAGCTGTGGAACTCACAGAATGAAACTGAACGTAGTCCGCCGCTAGTGCAAAAGGCAGTGAAAGTGACGAGCCTGTTTGGCGCGGTAGCGGTTGCGCTGTGCTTCATAGCACGCTTTACTGTACCTCTCTTCGTTTTAAGTTTCTGAGCGTGTTTTTAATCCAAACATATCATATCTATATGTTTTTGGAATTAGGAACCAACAAGGAATAAGATGAAATTGTTTTTAAATCGATTTCATAATTTTTATATTTTTAATTTTCAGAGCTGGTTTGTAATCCAAATATAACATATTTATATGTTTTTGGAATCAGAACATGATAAAGAATAAGTTGAACGTAAATTTTGATCGTTTTATCCAAAAAAAATTTTTTAACAATTTTCAGATTTTTAATGACCAAAGTCATTAATTAATTTTTAAGCCACCAAGCTGAAATGCAATACCGAAGTCCGGCCTTCGTCGAAAATTGCTTGGCCAACATTTGAATCAATTTGATTGAAAAATGAGGGTGTGACAGTGCCGCCTCAACTTTTACAAAAAGCCGGATATGACGTCATGTATCGAAAAAATGAAAAAAAAACCGGGGATATCATTCCCAGGAACTCTCATGTAAAATTTCATAAAAATTGGTCCAGTAGTTTAGTCTGAATCGCTCTACACACACACACACGCACAGACACACACACACACACACACACACACACACACACACACACACACACACACACACGCACACACACACACAAATACACCACACCCTCGTCTCGATTCCCCCCTCTACGTTAAAACATTTCGTCAAAACTTGACTAAATGTAACAAGTCGCGTAAGGCGAAAATACAATATTTAGTCAAGTAGCTGTCGAACTCACAGAATGAAACTGAACGCAATGCCATTTTTCAGCAAGACCGTATACTCGTAGCATCGTCAGTCCACCGCTCATGGCAAAGGCAGTGAAATTGACAAGAAGAGCGGGGTAGTAGTTGCGCTAAGAAGGATAGCACGCTTTTCTGTACCTCTCTTTGTTTTAACTTTCTGAGCGTGTTTTTAATCCAAACATATCATATATATATGTTTTTGGAATCAGGAACCGACAAGGAACAAGATAAAAGTGTTTTTGAATTGATTTGGACAATTTAATTTTGATAATAATTTTTATATATTTAATTTTCAGAGCTTGTTTTTAATCCGAATATAACATATTTATATGTTTTTGGAATCAGCAAATGATGGAGAATAAGATAAACGTAAATTTGGATCGTTTTATAAATTTTTATTTTTTTTTACAATTTTCAGATTTTTAATGACCAAAGTCATTAATTAATTTTTAAGCCACCAAGCTGAAATGCAATACCGAAGTCCGGGCTTTGTCGAAGATTACTTGACCAAAATTTCAACCAATTTGGTTGAAAAATGAGGGCGTGACAGTGCCGCCTCAACTTTCACGAAAAGCCGGATATGACGTCATCAAAGACATTTATCAAAAAAATGAAAAAAACGTTCGGGGATTTCATACCCAGGAACTCTCATGTCAAATTTCATAAAGATCGGTCCAGTAGTTTAGTCTGAATCGCTCTACACACACACACAGACACACAGACACACAGACACACACACACGCACATACACCACGACCCTCGTTTCGATTCCCCCTCGATGTTAAAATATTTAGTCAAAACTTGACTAAATATAAAAAGTATTAAATTGTTTGGTTTTTTTAAACCCGCTTAATCCTGATTCACCGTCACTGAATCACAGGCGCCCGACACACCGACGGTAGATTCATGTTCAACTTAATGTTCACACTCTGGAACTAACTGATATGCATGCAGATATATACGTGTCGAAAGAGGAAGGCAAACCGGCAATTGATGGGTACCCTTTGTTTGCTTCGACTGACATCTGCACCGAAATAAAAATACAAATGTAAATCTAGTAAAATAAAATGCTACATTTTAAAGAACAGTTTCATTATTCGGATATGATAAGTGCCAACCTGAAATTCAATCCGACTGCGGAACAATCCAATGTCCATGAACTTGGTGAAGAAATTATAATTCTTTTTTTTAAGCTTAAAAAATGCGGTACTCTGCCACCTCGACTTATTTTTTTCAACGCAAAAATGTCTTCATTTTTAGACTTCCCAATGGCTTAGGAAAAATGACTTCCTAATGGCTTAGGAAAAAACGGAGGAAAAAACGGCACAAGTAAATACGTATACCTTAAAGAAATCGGTTGGCAAACGGAGGGGGTCGTTTTTAAGAGGGGTCGTTATGGGAGGTTCCACTGTATATCAAGTTTCATTAAAATCTGTTCAGTTCTTTGCGAGGTATTCTTTATACACACACACACACACACACACACACACACACACACACACACACACACACACGTGCACACACACACACACACACACACACACACACACACCACAACCCTTGTCTCGATTCCCAGTCTATATTAAAACATTTAGACAAAACGTGACTAAAGGGCCCGGGTAGCTCAGGTGGTAGAGCACTGGACTTGTGATCGAGAGGTCGCTGGTTCGAACCCTGCACGGGTCAACTTTATGTGCAGACCCAGAGACGGTATCCATCTCCCACCCCCGTGTCACCACAATGGCACGTTAAAGATCTTGGTCATGGTCATTCTACCATAAGTGCAGATGGCTGATACCACCTAAACATGCAAACATCAAAAAGCCGTGAGGGCGTAAAACTCGAATCGTATAAACCAATTCATGTCCAATATAGGCAATTAAGACCTGACGGACAATACGCCCCTTAAAATTTACTTTTTACGTGACTAAATGTAAACAGACACCAGAAAGAATTTGATAATCTGCAGGTAGTTTGCTGGGAGAGTTTTAACCAAAGATATATCATACTGCGTAGCTGTAATTCACAAACCTTGTGTCTCAATTTTTGCTGTTTTGAGAAAAACGAAAAAACCCACCTGTTTTTAAATATTCACCGTATCAAATATAACTTCAATTCATGGGTTGATATTTTCTTTAGAACAGTGCACTACGGCAGTCTAAATGTGTGTTAATGTCAGTTGTTATTGATATTTGATACATCTGAGAAAATATTAGAAAATATTGAGTTATAGGAGCTTTTTATTCAAAGGAGTGATCCAGAATTAGAATATATACGAGTTTTTTCCCCTTTGTCACCTTACCTTCAGTGGACAATATTTCATATTTCTGAGAAAAAAATATGTGCAAGCTAAAAATACAACAGCACCAACCTCGTATCTACCATGTTAATTATGACATGGTTTCCTCCGAGCGTCGACACGAAAGCCTCGTGTGTTTACTTAAAGTGTTGTTTTTTGGCGATCCCTTGAAACAAATAAAGATACGAGTTTTCTTCTCAATAACTTTTGCAGCTGGAGATGCGAGCTTTTCTGACCACATGGGTAAAAAAAAACCAAGGGTTCCAAAACCTAAAAAATCGAGATACGCGATTTGTGAATAATTACAGCGACGTAAATTCACTGTGACTGGACCAGATGAGAGACAGAAGAAGAGAGTGAACGTGGGTCACTCCGGGTGGGGCAGCTTAGACAGAAGCAGTCCAAGTAAGTTCAGCCGACCATGTGGGAGTCGGACCGTGACTGTGCGTGCGTGTATGTGTGTGTGTGCGTGTGTGTGTGTGTGTGTGTGTATGAGTGTGTGTGTGTGTGTGTGTGTGTGTGTGTGTGCCGGTGTTTGTGTGTTTGTTTGTGTGTGTAAGTATGTGTGCAGTGTGTGTGTGTGTGTGTGTGTGTGTGTGTAAGTGTGTGTGTGTGTGTGTGTGTGTGTGTGTGTGTGTGTGTGTGTGTGTGTGTGTGTAAGGAAAGGCAAGGAAGGTAAAATAACGCAGGGTTGAAGCGAGTTGAAACTACAACCGAACGTGTAACTTTAAACCAAAATCGTAGGACTGCTTTTTTGTCAAAAGAAAAAAAACTATACGTACATTTTAAACATTTTATGTGCTGATATATTAGAAAAAGCAATCCAACGGATCAGTACTGAGCGACATCAATTGATGGTTTACTTCCTTCAAAATCTCCTGCCGGTTCATGTTGATATTCATTTCCTCGACATATCTATCATCTGCTAACAGTCAGCATATCAGAAATAACTCATACTGTTGCAGCGGTACTGTCACAACGCTGAGAAATGTAATTTCAACAGTGAAATTATACCTGTCGATGATGAAAGGAGACCGTTAAAATGGTCATGGAAGAAATGTATTTTGATGCAAATGTCAGATATGGGTTTATCAAATGGGGTTCGCCGCCCTGATATGGCCCTTCGTGGTCGGCTGGGCGTTAAACAAACAAACAAACAAACAAACAAATGGGGTTCATCAAATTAAGCCTACAATTACCTCCAAATGTGCCGGTCTCGAGTAGCAGCTAGCATCTGCTGAAGGGACATTAAAACCCAAAAACCAAACCAAACCTCCAAATGTGCCGTCCTATATCTTCAATCTGAATATATATGTGTGAGTGTGCGTGTGTGAGTGTGCATGTATGTATGTGTGTGTGTGTGTGTGTGTGTGCACGGTGTGTGTGTGCGTGTGTGTGCATTTTCATTTTCATTTTCATTACTTTATTGTCCCATCGCTGGGAAATTCGGGTCGCTTCCTCCCAGTGGAAAGCTAGCAGCAACGGAGTCGCGCTACCCAGGTGTCTGCGTGTTTAGGTGTATTCAGCCACCTGCACTTATGGCAGAATGACCAAGGTCTTTTACGTGCCATTGTGATGACACGGGGGTGGGACATGGCTTCCGTCTCTGGGTCTGCACATAAAGTTGACCCGTGTCCGTCCCGGCCCGAATTCGAACCTGCGACCTTCCGATCACAAGTCCAGTGCTCTACCAACTGAGCTACCGGGCCCCCATGGTGTGTCTGTATGTATATATATGTATGCGTGCCAGTGTGTGTGTGTGTGTGTGTGTGTGTGTGTGTGTGTGTGTGCGCGCGCGTGTGTGTGTGTGTGTGTGTGTGATTCTGTCTGTATGATTCTGTCTGTATGATTCTGTCTGTCTCTTTCTGTCTGTTTATCTGTCTCCCTGTCTGTCTGTCTGTCTGTATTTGTGCGCTCATCATACTGACGATTTTCTTTGTCAGAAAAGGGCATATGATTGATTGTCCCTTATCAGTACTTCTTCTTCTACTTCGTTTATGGGCTTAGACTCCCACGTTCACTCATGTTTTTAGCACGAGTGGATTTTTACGTGTATGAACGTTTTTACCCCGCCATTCAGGCAGCATACGCCGATTTCGGGGAAGGCATGCTGGGTATTTTCGTGTTTCTATAACCCACCGAACTTTGACATGGATTACAGGATCTTTTCCGTGCGCACTTGGTCTTGTGCTTGCGTGTACACACGAAGGGGGTTAAGTCACTAGCAGGTCTGCACATAAGTTGACCTGGGAGATCGAAAAAATCTCCACTCTTAACCCACCAGGCGGCAGCTACCATGAGTCAGTACTTATATCGAAGTCAATTTCTCCTGTCAGGTGTGAGTACTAATTAGAATTAATCAGATGGCTGGAAATAGTGGAATGGTATAAATAGAGGTGGCTGGCACGTAACCACAAGGTCTTCTCATACCAAACAGATTTGGAGCTCAACAACTCTTGAAACCCGCCAGGTATCGTGACATTTTCTTGAACAGGTTTTGATTTGGTGTATGTGTGCATGTGTTAGTGAGTGTGTGTGTATGTGTGTGTGTGTGTGTGTGTGTGTGTGTATGTGTGTTTGTGTGTGTGCGTGTGCGTATGTGTGTGTGTGTGTGTTTGTGTGTGTGTGCGTGCACGTGTAGCCTATGGCTATGTGTGTGTGTATGTGTGTGTGTGTGTGTGTGTGTGTGTGTGGGACGATATACAATTGAATAATGTTCCAAAACCTTTTCTGGCTGCTAGAGATCGTCCCCGCATGTCCCCACGTGTTTCGGACACAAGCTTTTACAGCACGATGGAACACGCGGAGACGGTTTGGGTATGATAGCACACGGGAACGTTATACAATTGAATTCGGGAGATCGTTCATGCACAAAACTATTTGATCTATATTATTTTAAACCTAAAGGTTCATTTAGGATTCTGTTCCTATAGGTTTGATTCTTCCTTTTGCTTCGATTCTTCACTTTCTCATTCTTCTTCGATTGTTTTCGGGTGGGGTTGGGAGAGACGGGCTGTTGCCTGTTAGTGAGGTTATTGCAGCAGACGACATATTTCGTCAATGAAAGATGGCGTCTATATCACGCGGGGACACGCGGGGACGATTTGACAGCATGCAGGGACATTACATAATTACATTTGGAGGATCCTTCGTGCGTAAAAAACATATCAAATAGTTTTGTGCATGAACGATATCCCGAATTCAATTGTATAACGTTCCCGTGTGCTGTCATACCCAAACCGTCTCCGCGTGTTCCATCGTGCTGTAAAAACTTGTGTCCGAAACACGTGGGAACATGCGGGGACGATCTCTAGTAGCCAGAAATGGTCTTTTGGAACATTATTCAATTGTATATCGTCCCTGCGTGCTATCAAAGGGTAAAAAAAAAACTATTTTGGCAAAGTATGCAAAGCATGCAAAATGGTGGCGAAAAAAGTCATTGTTTGCATACCACTCACTGGTTTTAATTGCTTATTGCAAGCAAACGGTTAATCACAGGCAAACAATTTAAACTGCATTTGAAAGATACATGATTCAGCCTTCTTAATATCATAAATGATTAACCAAACAAATCGATGTTTTGGTCACAATCCAGCTGGCGGTGTCGCCTAAGGCGATCATGTACATCACCCCATAGGTCCAGTTCTCTCCACGCTTTTGCACAATGTGATCCAAATTGTTTACACAAAACAATAATACCAGACGACAAACACACGTACACAAAACAATGATACCAGACGACAAACACACGTGCACAAAACAATGATACAAGACGACCAACACACGTACACAAAACATTGATACCAGACGACAAACACACGTACACAAAACATTGATACCAGACGACAAACACACTTACACAAAACATTGATACCAGACGACAAACACACGTACACAAAACATTGATACCAGACGAAAAACACATGTACACAAAACAATGATACCAGACGACAAATACATGCACGTACACAAAACATTGATACTAGACGACAAACTCACGTACACAAAACAATGATACATGACGACAAACACACGAACACACAACATTGATACCAGACGACAAACACACGAACACACAACATTGATACCAGACGATTAACACACGTACACACAACATTGATACCAGACGACAAACACACGTACACACACCATTGATACCAGACGACAAACACACGTACACACAACATTGATACCAGACGACAAACACACGAACATAAAACAATGATACCAGACGACAAACACACGAACACACAACAGTGATACCAGACGACAAACACACGAACACACAACATTGATACCAGACGACAAACACACGAACACAAAACAATGATACCAGACGACAAACACACGAACACAAAACATTGATACCAGACGACAAACACACGAACACACAATATTGATACCAGACGATTAACACACATACACACAACATTGATACCAGACGACAAACACACGTTCACACAACATTGATACCAGACGACAAATACATGCACGTACACAAAACATTGATACTAGACGACAAACACACGTACACACAACAGTGATACCAGACGACAAACACACGAACACACAACTGTGATACCAGACAACAAACACACGTACGTATACACAACATTGATACCAGACGACAAACACACGTACACACAACATTGATACCAGACGACAAACACACGTTCACACAACATTGATACCAGACGACAAACACACGTACACACAACAGTGATACCAGACGACAAACACACGTACACACAACAGTGTTACCAGACGACAAACACACGAACACACAACTGTGATACCAGACGACAAACACACGAACACACAACATTGATACCAGACGACAAACACACGTACACACAACATTGATACCAGACGACAAACACACGTACACACAACATTGATACCAGACGACAAACACACGAACACACAACATTGATACCAGACGACAAACACACGAACACAAAACAATGATACCAGACGACAAACACACGTACACACAACATTGATACCAGAGGACAAACACACGTACAGACAACATTGATACCAGACGACAAACACACGAACACAAAACATTGATACCAGACGACAAACACACGAACACACAACATTGATACCAGACGACAAACACACGAACACAAAACACTGATACCAGACGACAAACACACGAACACAAAACATTGCTACCAGACGACAAACACACGTACACACAACATTGATACCAGACAACAAACACACGTAAACACAACATTGATACCAGACGACAAACACACGAACACACAACATTGATACCAGAGGACAAACACACGAACACAAAACAGTGATACCAGACGACAAACACACGAACACAAAACATTGATACCAGACGACAAACACACGAACACACAACATTGATACCAGACGACAAACACACGAACACACAACATTGATACCAGACGACAACACACGTACACACAACATTGATACCAGACAACAAACACACATACACACAACATTGATACCAGACGACAAACACACGAACACACAACATTGATACTAGACGACAAACACACGTACACACAACATTGATACCAGACGACAAACACACGTACACACAACATTGATACCAGACGACAAACACACGAACACACAACATTGATACCAGACGACAAACACACGAACACACAACATTGATACCAGACGACAAACACACGTACGTACACGCAACATTGATACCAGACGATAAACACACGTACACACAACATTGATACCAGACGAGAAACACACGTACGCACAACATTGATACCAGACGACAAACACACGAACACAAAACATTGCTACCAGACGACAAACACTGACACGTACACACAACATTGATACCAGACGACAAACACTGACACGTACACACAACATTGATACCAGACGACAAACACTGACACGTACACACAACATTGATACCAGACGACAAACACACGAACACACAACATTGATACCAGACGACAAACACACGAACACACAACATTGATACCAGACGACAAACACACGAACACACAACATTGATACCAGACAACAAACACACGAACACACAACAATGATACCTGACGACAAACACACGTACACACAACATTGATACCAGACGACAAACACACGAACACACAACATTGATACTAGACGACAAACACACGAACACACAACATTGATACCAGACGACAAACACACGAACACACAACATTGATACCAGACGACAAACACACGAACACACAACATTGATACCAGACAACAAACACACGAACACACAACATTGATACCAGACGACAAACACACGAACACACAACATTGATACCAGACAACAAACACACGAACACACAACATTGATACCAGACGACAAACACACGAACACACAACATTGATACCAGACGACAAACACACGAACACACAACATTGATACCAGACGACAAACACACGTACACACAAAATTGATACCAGACGACAAACACACGTACACACAACATTGATACCAGACGACAAACACACGAACACACAACATTGATACTAGACGACAAACACACGAACACACAACATTGATACCAGACGACAAACACACGTACACACAAAATTGATACCAGACGACAAACACACGTACACACAACATTGATACCACACGACAAACACACGTACACAAAACATTCAGTGGGAAATTGGTTCTACTCCAGTGTTGCTCACTTCTCAGACCAGATAAAATCCCAAAACAATGATATTTTAAACGGTGTGTGTATGACCACAGAATCCCTGGCCGAAGACACGCAGGGGATGGAGCAGGTTGAAGCGATACAGACCTTGGACAGAGATACCCGAGGATGCAAGTGCAAACACGCTTGTTGCTATACATATTTAAACATGGGATGCAAATGCTGCGCTTCGGGTTGGGGACGCCGATGAAGACACCACATTCTCAAATGAAACAAAAATCAAAACAAAATCATGGATACGATTTTAAAGGCTGACATAGTCCTATTTAATTAGTTTAATTACTTCCAGGGCTTTTCCCATCGTTGCGGGGATGTATAAATTAAGCTTCCTGC
>NC_090251.1:18692281-18839781 GCF_037325665.1 Littorina saxatilis | reverse complement strand
TACGTCATCCGGCTCAGCATCAACCATTATGTCATACAAGCCTATGACCAACGAAGAGCGACAGCCTCTTATTTCATCTGGACCATCTGTCGTGACCGCCTCCTCGCCAGAGTCTATTCGTGACGATGAAGCCACGTCATCGGCTTCATGTCGTCAGTGTTTGACGTCATACGTGCCCATAGAGCCTCTGTTGCTGGGTTACACGCTTTCACGAGTCTTCCTCATGGGCATGACTACGTATTACTTGTTCGATCAAGCAAGTCTCAAGTAAGTTGGAGCTTTTCTCTTTCGTTTGTCAAAAGTATGTGTCCGTCGTGGGCATAAAAAAAAGTGTGTTACGCACAATCTTTCACCTCGCCTTCTCAGATTTGGCCAGGCTTTCATGGAGGATAAGGCCTCTTGGACACGTCACAAAACTCAACAGTCTGACTGCTTTATGTGTAAGGTGAGAATCTTTTTAATGAATGAATTTCTTGAAAACCCCAAAACCCCCCACCACCCGTTTTCTTTGGATACACACTTTAACTACATACGTGCCGACGAAATGTTGATCGTCATTGCTTCAATACTTTGAAGCTGTTGCTTGAATAATAACCAGGCAAAATTAGTATTTCGGTGTTCAGTCATGTTAAAGTTTCTACCACAGACATACATACGCACGCACGCACGCACGCACGCACGCACGCACAGACAGACAAAAGTTAGCATCGCATAGGCTACACTTACGTGAGCCAATAATCATTTTATTGCAAGAAAGAACTTGAACTTGACATAACCAAATGACATCGCACAATGAAACAATGGTGTTTAAAGTACCTATATACACACATGTTGAGAACACAAAATGTCGTGCCATTTCTGGCCTTGATTGCTTACTGGTTGTCTGCAGGTATGGAGACCCTTCCATGGACAGCCTGAATCCTTGTGGAAGTACGCACGGGCATCACAAGGACAAAGAGAAAGCCGAGAACGTACAGAGAGAGTTCGTACAGCTAGCCATGATCAGCGCTTTTTCGGCTTCTTTCACCGCTGTCATTCCCACCATGTTTATTGGGCCTCTCACCGACAGAGTTGGAAGGTGAGAAGGTCACAGGCATCGAAAGCTTAAACATACAATAATGTCAACGACTGTTAAAATACAAGAGAAAACACAACAGGAAGTGTTTCGGTATTTCGTCAGCTGCTCATAGCTGCCTTCCTCTGTCTGACACGGAAAAGGAAAGCTGGCGCATGATATAATGTCTAGGACGTTATTTTTTTGGATGTTTTCTGGGAGAATATATCATTTTCATATCATCTGTCGAAATAATCTCAAAAATGCAAATAAACGCATCTTATTTGCGATGTTCTAATCTTCTTAAAAATTAATGTTGTTGTTTGCTCTTGAAGCCACGGTTCTGGCAAACGTATGCATTTTCTTTAACCTCTTGTGCTAGTATTTATTCTTTCGCACATGGTTACTCTTCAAGTTCTATCCAAGCCGCAGTTAAATTACAACTAAAAACAAAACATTTTGAGAGGGAAGCTGTAGATAGTTGTTTCTTAAGAAGCTGGGACAATGATATGCGAGCTTTTCAAATGAAGTGTTTGAATCTAATTACAAACAGTTACATACATTTCATTTCAGAATCTTTTTTTTTCCCCGTTAACATTTTGTTGCACCTTCTTCTTTCTGTCTTTTTTCCGGGGGGGGGGGGGGGGGGGGTGTAATTGTTCTGTTGATTGTCGTGAACTCTGGGTAATGGTTGCTTGAAGGCCCACTCCGCCTCGTGAAAACAGTTGGCCTCACCGTCTCAGATCTGATCAGGGTTTTACAAGGGATAAGGACATCCCCCCCCCCCACTTGGTCACATACGAAAAATGAACAACCTGGGTACTTTCTGTGCACTGTGGTATTTTTTTTGATAATTAATTTCGTTAATGGCACTGGTGCCTTTTTCGGAAATTAATTCATTAAAAAAATCCCAACTCACCACAAGCAGTCAGGATGTTGCTTTTTTGTATGTGACCAAGTGGGGGGATCCTGATCTGATCTGCCACCGTGAGGTGTTTTTCACAAGGCGGAGTTGGCCTTTAATTCATTGTGAACATCATTTTTTGTGTTGTTGTTGATCATGGTATGAATACGTTCTTTTACCTCAGACGAATCGGCTTTGTGCTGCCGTTGCTGGGCAACTGTGCACGTGCACTCGTGTTTCTGTTTGTGCTGGGGACTGAGGCCCCTTTCTACGTCATCTACATTGGCAATGTGCTGGACGGTAAGCACATGTATTGTATACTAGTGCGTTCCATACCAGATTTATTTCCTAAGGGGGGCCCGGTAGCTCAGTTGGTAGAGCACTGGACTTGTGATCGGAAGGTCGCAGGTTCGAATTCGGGCCGGGACGGACACGGGTCAACTTTATGTGCAGACCCAGAGACGGAAGCCATGTCCCACCCCCGTGTCATCACAATGGCACGTAAAAGACCTTGGTCATTCTGCCATAAGTGCAGGTGGCTGAATACACCTAAACACGCAGACACCTGGGTAGCGCGACTCCGTTGCTGCTAGCTTTCCTCTGGGAGGAAGCGACCCGAATTTCCCAGCGATGGGACAATAAAGTAATGAAAATGAAAATGAAATGAAAATGAAAAAATGAAAAAATGAAATGAAAAGTCTTCAATTTTTTGTCGGTGTACAACAGTCACAGTGCCATGCTTTACCACTGGTGTAATTTTTAAATCTTTGGTTTCATACTTCCTGGCTCAAGTTGACATTGGGTTTATTGTTTAGAAATGG
This sequence comes from Littorina saxatilis, assembly GCF_037325665.1. NCBI lineage: Eukaryota > Metazoa > Mollusca > Gastropoda > Littorinimorpha > Littorinidae > Littorina > Littorina saxatilis. Next base: position 18,837,002 of record NC_090251.1, on the reverse strand, counting down.
AGATGCACTCATTGTTGTTATTGTGGACGTTCCATCCCCACCCCATCCCAGTTTTTCCTTCTGTCCACAAATACCGCTCCCTCAGTCCTTCGGTCTGCTTATGTCCATTGGCCCACAATTGCAGACGTATCCTATAGGCAAGCAGACACGCACGCGTTTTTTTTTTTAATTTTTTAATTTTTTTTTAAGGTGAACATATTTCAAGGCCATGCGTCCATTGTCAGCACCCAAGTAACAAAGTACTTCGTTGTGTGATTGTTTTCCTCCTGTGCCACGGACAACTTTCACGTTTTGGCTAAGGCCCCTATTCATTTGAAGATGAATATACTGTCGAAACCCCCTTTTAAGACCCTCGATCCCACCCCCATCCCGATTTTAGACTTCTTGGTTATTCCTCCATTTCGATACCTTGCTTCTCCCAGATGTTCTAACCTCCGTAAATTCACCCCCATTTTAAGACTCCCTCATTATTAAGACCTCAGTTTCTCAGATCGGTGGAGGTCTTATAAGGGGGGTTCCACTGTATCTTCCTGGTTAACTTCGCATTAGAACACGACAACAACATGTGCAACTTAGCTGCATAAATGAACCAACTCCGCACCAGCAGCAGCCAGACAAGAAATGTCTGATGTGTGTGCTTGTTCACTCTGTGAAAGCTTGGGCACATAATGTGGTAGTCGGTATTGACCCTTCACACGAAAATGAAGCTACTGTATCAGAGAGAGAGAGAGAGAGAGAGAGAGAGAGAGAGAGAGAGAGAGAGAGAGAGAGAGAGAGAGGGTGGAGAGAGAGAGAGAGAGAGAGAGAGAGAGAGAGAGAGAGAGAGAGAGAGAGAAGACAAGACAAGACAAGACAAGACAAAATCTTTATTATCGAGAGTAATAGATAAGCAAGAATATTGCTTTTTTACATCCAGCCTTCGCCCTAATATATATATTATTAATTGTCAGATGAGGGTAGTCTCCCATGCCAACAGAAGCTACCATTCAGAGAGTGGTTTGCTTCTTAGTTGGATACCATGGGTTGACAACTCAATCAATCAATCAATATGAAGCTTATATAGCGCGTATTCCGTGGGTACAGTTCTAAGCGCTTGTCGAAGAGTTGTCAACACAGGACTAACAAAGAAACTAACATCTACAGACGGACACGAACCCTATCACACACTAGCAAACCCTGATAAACATACAACAAACAACTGTTTAACAACAATGTACACATCAATAGCTAGGTCCAAACAAAATAATATTAAGCACAAAGAAAACACCTCTCACAGAGCACAGCACAACTCTCGCCATCAGTACCACCTGACCACTGATGAGACACAATAGTGTCGAAACACGTGTCTGGTCTAGGTACAAAAACAATGGTCCTCCTCAGGACTAGATTACCTTGTGATACGTCCCCCACAAAGGGACTTTGCTCTGTAAATCTCGGTCCCCTTTGAGGAGGGTCTGATGCTCCCAATAGGCTGTCTGTGAAGGGATACTTATTTCTCTCTCTTTCTCTGCTAAGAGATTTTAACAAATCTCGGAAGAAAGTCTCTGCTGACTTTCAATTGTGTGTGTGTGTGTGTGTGTGCGTGTGTGTGTGTGTGTATATATATAATTATGTGTGTGTGTGTGTATGTGTGTGTGTGTGTGTGTGTGTGTGTATGTGTGTCTGTATACTATGGAACAGTCATAAATACGTTTGTTTCTTTCACAAAAGTCTTTAAATCACCTCTTCCTCACGGTATGATTAGGCCATTTAAATGTTGACTAGATTGAATAATGAAAGTGGAGCGTCGTTTGGGACGGTAAGCCTAAGTTGCATTTTAATTTGCGTCGTTACGCAACTACTACCAGAAAACGAAGGGGAATTACACGCGGATGTTCTGTAATGTGTACTTTCCGGTTTCACTTCCCGGTTTCAATGATTTGCTTACAATGATGAAAGGAAGCACGGTAATGTTCCCCGACATCAGTTCAAGTGTAGGAGAGTAGTAAGATTCACCAGAGACATAGAAGAGATGCGAAGCGAAGCCTTCCCGCTCGCGTTATCTTCGCCTACGGCGCCAAGCTGGCAATTGTTGTGTTTTTAAAGAATTATAACTGTTTCATAGAAAATCATAGATAATAAAACATGCAAACTGTTAACTATTTGCACTCAAGAGAAACAGAAGTGATTTGGTGATTAGAAGATAAATCCTAAAGTAGGCAATTTCGCTCATTTCTCCTTAAAAACTTTTTATCCACACGCCAGTGTAAGTGCGAGATCCACTTGAGTGAGACTTAAAAGCATCAAATTTAATTACAGCGCGTCAAAAATTATACAAACAGATTAATGTATAAACCAGTAATGCATTTGCCAGTTAAGGGAAAGTAACGTTGCGCACAAAAGAAAATATTAGCTCCCAAACATTGCCTCCACGCACAATGTAAGGCATGGACTTAGAACAATGGCCGCAATAACCGAGGGAACCGTGTTTTTGACTCACTTTGGGAACCCAATCCTCTCAAATGCGTTCGTGTGCACACTATTGAAGCTACAGAATATGAATCAAATTTACTTATCACTGATATCTCTCGTCTGCAGCTGGATATATCCAAAGAAATATGACAGAAAAGCACTTCAAATCGGTGTCAGAGAGCAAGCGAACAACAACGTAGTACGGGATGATGGCTGACAATCGCGCGAGGTCACGCTGACCGACCGCGGTACCCCAAATGCAATACCGAACCCCGGGCTTCGTCGAAGATTACTTGACCAAAATTTCAACCAATTTGGTTGAAAAATGAGGGCGTGACAGTGCCGCCTCAACTTTCACGAAAAGCCGGATATGACGTCATCAAAGACATTTATAAAAAAAATGAAAAAAACGTTCGGGGATTTCATACCCAGGAACTCTCATGTCAAATTTCATAAAGATCGGTCCAGTAGTTTAGTCTGAATCGCTCTACACACACACACACACGCACACACACACGCACGCACATACACCACGACCCTCGTTTCGATTCCCCCTCGATGTTAAAATATTTAGTCAAAACTTGACTAAATATAAAAATAGGTGTGGTTACGGTAACATAGCCAAAAAAAATAGGGTAGGTAGGTAGGCAATCACTTTTTTTTTTTTAACTTTTATTTCTAATGTGTACAAATTAAACCTACTTGACAGAGAAATAAGTGTGCGACTCGGGCGCTTTCGCTTTCATTGCGTTTTTTGCACTGGTTTTTTTTGTTTTTTTTGTTTTTTGTTTTTTGTTTGACAAATGTAATAAAAAGTTATAGGATCGGCCCCTAAAAATAGGGTAGGTCGGGTTACCGTAACCACACCTATTTTTTTTTTAGGCCTTAGCGCAACTACTACCCCGCTCTTCTTGTCAATTTCACTGCCTTTGCCATGAGCGGTGGACTGAGGTCGACTGACGATGCTACGAGTATACGGCCGTGCTGAAAAATGGCATTGCGTTCAGTTTCATTCTGTGAGTTCGACAGCTACTTGACTAAATGTTGTATTTTCGCCTTACGCGACTTGTTTTGTTTTCCTTTTCATCTTTATTCTATTTCTGGAAGGGAGTTTTGCTTGATTCTAGATTTGTTTGTGTGTGTACGTGTGTGTGTTTGTGTAGGGGTGTGTGGGGGGAGGTAGTATGTGTGTGTATGTGTGTATGTGTGTGTGTGTGTGTGTGTGTGTGTGTGTGTGTGTGTGTGTGTGTGTGTGCGTGTACGCGTGCGTGCGTGCGTGCGTGCGTGCGTGCATGCGTGCGTGCGCGTTTAAGTATGTGTGAGTGAAAACACTTTATACAACAAATTTATCCTTGTCAATATCGTTTGCAGGCCTTGGCGGAGGTTTCGGAACCTTTTTGATGACGTCATTCAGTGCTGCTGCTGACGTCAGTACGCCTGGGTCGCAACGGGCTCTGAGGATATGCATCATCGAAGTTGTCAATGTAGGTAGCTTTAGAGACACTTCTTACAAAAAGAATTCATTTAAATAACAACAACAACAACAACAACAACAACAACAACAACAACAACAACAACAACAACAACAGAAAAACAACGAGAAAAGAACAAGTCCCAATCTAATCTAAAGTAATGTTCACGTTCATTCCACTTTATCCGCCAACGCATCTTTCACGTCCAATCGTTTTGTTTCAATTAATCCTACAAGGCTTTCAATTGAAGTCCTCTAATCCCTCGCAGCTTTCAGTTCAATTCCTCTTGTTTCAACCTTATCTCAAGTAGCTTTCACTTTCATTCATCTTGTTTCAACCTTATCCCGCTACCGTTCTCTTCCATTCCTCTTGTTTCATCTTCTTCGAGTAGCTTTCACTTCCATTCCTTTTGTTTCATCTTCTTCGAGTAGCTTTCACTTCCATTCCTTTTGTTTCATCTTCTTCGAGTAGCTTTCACTTCCATTCCTTTTGTTTCATCTTCTTCGAGTAGCTTTCACTTCCATTCCTTTTGTTTCATCTTCTTCGAGTAGCTTTCACTTCCATTCCTTTTGTTTCATCTTCTTCGAGTAGCTTTCACTTCCATTCCTTTTGTTTCATCTTCTTCGAGTAGCTTTCACTTCCATTCCTTTTGTTTCATCTTCTTCGAGTAGCTTTCACTTCCATTCCTTTTGTTTCATCTTCTTCGAGTAGCTTTCACTTCCATTCCTTTTGTTTCATCTTCTTCGAGTAGCTTTCACTTCCATTCCTTTTGTTTCATCTTCTTCGAGTAGCTTTCACTTCCATTCTTTTTGTTTCTACCTTATCCTAGTCCACATCCATTTCTCTTGTTTCCAGATACCCATAGGTGGGTGTCACCATACCATCCCCTTTTGTCAGTCTAAATCCATAGCAGTTTTTACTTTCATTCTTTTTGTGCCAAATCACTTTCAAATTTAAAAGCTTCTGTTAATTCAATTCTTGCTGTGCCCGCCAACAGCTTTCGCTTCAATGTGTCTTGTTTCCGCTTGAAATCCAAGAACCTTTCACGCTTCAAGACCTCTTTCTCTTTGGCCTCTTGCAGATACTTGGGGCCAGCGCGGGCGGAATAGCCGGTGGTCGGTGGCGCAAGACTGGCTATGTCCAGCCCGTCATGTGTGCCGCTGCCATAGGAGTGGTCTGTCTCATCTACGCCCTGTGGTTCTGGCCAGAGACCCGCCACGCCCCTCCCGACAACGCCGGTCTTGACCCTTCAGGTGGAACTTCACGGGTCGCAGGGGCTGGACTTCGTGGGCACGAGGTGGTGGCAGCATCTGAACAACGGAAGAGTGTAGTGACGAACTATGGAGCCGTAGAAGATGCTGGTTCTTGTGGTGGCCTTGCAGCTTCTCAGGCTACTGAAGACGACGTGATGGGAGTGGCTGGCAACGTCGGAATCAACCACGGTGACCTGGTGGGTGCGAGTCACGGCAGATCTGAAACCCCCAACGAGGGCGATGGTGGCCTTGAAAGTAGTGAAAGCTCCTTCGAGGCAGGCGCCAGGAGGTCGTTTGAGAACAGCGGCTCGGACACCACCCGCTACCAGTCTCTGTGCCAAATGTCATCGGGAAACAGCTACAGAGACTCCACGGGTAACCCGTCTAGGTTCGTCGGCAGTCAGAGAGTGTACCGCGGCAAAACCAACTCCTCAGCTGACGGACCCGGCGAAGAAGGCGAAGTAGGAAGAGGATGGGGAGGGGGAGGAAGTACCGTACCGGCACCCACCTCTGCCCCACTGCGTTCCGTAGAAGCACCAGCTACATGCACCTCCCCCGCGTGTTGTTCCACCGCCACCCTTAGCGCGGCCAGGAGGAGCTGGAGCGTCTACTTCCGGGAGGGCGACGCGTCACATCCGGAACGGCGGCGCGTGCTGGCGCTGTGTTTCTTCAGCTTCCTGCTGACCGTGGTGGTCAACTTCTCCAAGCCCAGCATCGAGGAGTCGTTCCGCATGAGCGACCTGTGCTGGAACGCCGTCAAGGACAGTGAGTTCTCCTCCGCCTGGCTGGTGGCGCACTGGCTGTGCATCCTCCTCGTGCAGCGCGTGCTGCAGCGTTACTTGCACGTGCACGACGTGTACCTGGCCATGATCGGCTGTGTGTCGGGCATCGCTGCGCTCTTCGTCTTCTGCTTCGCCACCCTGCCCGACATCTCCGACACGGCGGCTGAGGCTTTGGTCTATGCGTGTAAGTTGAAGGAAGTGGGGAGGGGTGGGGTGAGAATGGAAGAAACAAACAAGCAAACAAGCAAGCAATCAGGTTGACATTTGAAGCAAGCAAGCGAAGTCACCAAAAGAGCAAACAAAGTATATTAATAAAATTTAAAAAACAAAACACACACACACACACACACACACACACACAACACACACACACACACACACACACACACACACACACACACACACACACACACACACACACACACACACACACACACACACACACAGTACAGGCATGCGCAAGCCGAGAAAGAAACAGAGAGAATGTTGGTAGTTTACGTTTTCCTGATTTCTGGATGAAGAAAAAACAAATAATGAGCAATTATTTATGTACATTTATTTCTAATATCTTGATTTTTACTCATGTAGAAGAAGCATATATTCAGTGATGCTTACTGTGTTGTTTGGCAGCCGCTGGGTGCGGGTCTCTCGCTAGAGCTCTCATCCCCATGTTGAGGTCCATGTCTTCTTCCATGGTCAACAAGGACGAGCAAGGTAAACACTTGTGTTAATATACATCAATTCACTCCATTGTGCCGCGACCATCATAGTGACGAAGGCACATAAACAACAGACACAAGCGAACATGGCCTTTGCAAGGACACTCATTTTTGAGAAGACGTCTCAGAAGTGACCAGGCTTTTCCATGGGATAAGACCATCCCTTCAACATACCAAACGAACGGCCTGTGTAATCTCATATCTGTGCACAGTTGGAATTTGCGTGTGACTTCATTAATTTTTGTAAAAGCCACCAGTGGTGTTGATTTTGTTTACACGAGAGGTACTGAGCTTTTAAGGAAAAATCATTTTGGAGATGAACGTCCGTTATTGTTTCTAATCTCTCGGGTACAAGGACACTAGCGCCGCATAGTTCTAACTTACGACCGTTGTCAGCATTTATAAAGCACTTTCCTTTTGTAAATGGCTCTTTCAGTATATAAGTTAAAAAAAAAATTAAAATGTAGTAGTTTAACTAAATTAATTTGTAATTTTTACCCTCGTTTTGCAGGGGCATTGTTTGTGAGTTACGCCTGCGTGGAGCTGGCAGGGGCCGCTGTGTTCGACATGGTGGCGGGTCAAATCTTCAAGGTCACGGTGCATGTCTGGCCCGGTGTCATCTTCGTCATCTGGATCTTCTTCCTCGTCGCTGTCATGGCGCTCTTGATGTACGTGTTTTGTGCTTGGTGACCATGGGGGGCGGGGGGGGGGGGGGTCGGGCAGAGGGCCTAGGGAAAGAGAGTAGGTGTATATGTGCCAGTGTGTGTGTCAGTATGTGTGTGTCAGTATGTGTGTGTGTGTGTGTGTGTGTGTGTGTGTGTCTGTGTGTGTATGTGTGTGTGTGTGTGTGTGTGTGAGATATATATGTGTGTGTGTGTGTGTATGTGTGTGTGTGTGTGTGAGAGGGATAGAGAGAGAGAGAGAGAGAGAGAGAGAGAGAGAGAGAGAGAGAGAGAGAGAGAGAGAGAGAGGGGGGGGGGGTTAATGCAAGTGATAGGACGATCATTGCTCAACTGTCTGTGGGCAATATCATTACTTCAAAGTACGTCTGCGCTCTTTTACACAAACAAACAAACAAAACCCCATATAGACCAACAATTAAGTCCAATAGAAATGTAGAGACATTGTTTGTGATTAATTAAACTCACTCTATCTGTGGGGCCGGGAGGGAGGTGGGGATGCAACACATTACATTTTAACTTGCAATCTCTATCATTGTCGCATCATGTCATGAATGCTTTATTTTTACTGCCGAAGCAGAATTTACTTCTTACCTTCGTTCCTTCATTACTTTTAGACGTCATTGAATGATTGATTCCTATCGTCGATGAGAGTCTGAGTACGTTGACAACATACATGTATCAGTAGTGTTCCTGTTATTCCTGTTTCAGGAAACTAGCGGCGGTGTTCAACAGTCAAGAAGACACAGACAGCGAGAGAGGGGTGTTGCATCAGGGAATTGAGCATCGAGCCCCACGACGATCCTTGCAGAACTAAATGAGCTGTTGCTAATTTGCATGTGTCTCTTCATTTTTACATTTAGTTCTTGACTAAATGTTTTAACATAGAGGGGGGAATCGAGACGAGGGTCGTGGTGTGTGTATGTGTGTGTGTGTGTCTGTCTGTCTGTCTGTGTGTGTGTGTGTAGAGCGATTCAGACTAAACTACTGGACCGATCTTTATGAAATTTGACATGAGAGTTCCTGGGTATGATATCCTCAGACGTTTTTTTCATTTTTTGGATAAATGTCTTTGATGACGTCATATCCGGCTTTTCGTGAAAGTTGAGGCGGCACTGTCACGCTCTCATTTTTCAACCAAATTGGTTGAAATTTTGGTCAAGTAATCTCCGACGAAGCCCGGACTTCGGTATTGCATTTCAGCTTGGTGGCTTAACAAGAAGAGCAAACGCTCGATCGAGTCACTTTCGCAGTTCTGAATATTATATGAGGCATCAGATGGACAGGAAGAAATTGCTATTCACAACACAATACAGATGTAAATAATTTGATGTAAAGAATAATCCTATAAAGTTTGAATCAAATCCGATGAATAGTTTCAGAGATATGATATTTCAATTTTTTTCCTTCAAGACATACCTGTGACCTTGAAAAAGGTCAAAGGTCACCAAAGCAGACGTCAAAGTGTAGAGGTCACTGGGAGTCACGTTCACATAAAATTTGAGCCCGGTCACTTTTATAGTTTCCGAGAAAAGCCCAATGTTAAGTTGTGTGTTGCCGAACAGAAAAGGCTAGTTATCTCCCTTGTTTTTCTGATAACGTTCGTAAAAGGCTACAGATGTAAATACTTTGATGTAAAGAATAATCCTACAAAGTTTCAATCACATCCGATGAACTTTGTCAAAGATATAAAATGTCTAATTTTTCCTTTGACGCTGACCTGTGACCTTGAAAAAGGTCAAAGGTCAACGAAACCATCGTTAAAGTGTAGAGGTCATTGGAGGTCACGACTAAACAAAATATGAGCCCGATCGCTTTGATAGTTTCCGAGAAAAGTCCAACGTTAAGGTGGTGTCTACGGACGGCCGGCCGGACGGCCGGCCGGACGGCCGGCCGGACGGACGGCCGGCCGGACGGCCGGCCGGACAGACTAACACTGACCGATTACATAGAGTCACATTTTCTCAAGTGACTCAAAAATTAATTAATGACTTTGGTCATTAAAAATCTGAAAATTGTAAAAAAAAAAATTTTTTTATAAAACGATCCAAATTTACGTTCATCTTATTCTCCATCATTTTCTCATTCCAAAAACATATAAATATGTTATATTTGGATTAAAAACAAGCTCTGAAAATTAAAAATATAAAAATGATGATCAAAATTAAATTTTCGAAATCAATTTAAAAACACTTTCATCTTATTCCTTGTCGGTTCCTGATTCCAAAAACATATAGATATGATATGTTTGGATTGAAAACACGCTCAGAAAGTTAAAACGAAGAGAGGTACAGAAAAGCGTGCTATCCTTCTCAGCGCAACTACTACCCCGCTCTTCTTGTCAATTTCACTGCCTTTGCCATGAGCGGTGGACTGACGATGCTACGAGTATACGGTCTTGCTGCGTTACATTGCGTTCAGTTTCATTCTGTGAGTTCGACAGCTACTTGACTAAATGTTGTATTTTCGCCTTACGCGACTTGTTTAACTGATTATTTTGTTTTTACTTTGTGTTTTATTTTTGATTATCATTATTTTTGAGGGTGTATTTTGTGTGGCTGTGTGTTAACTACTCCTTCTACATTTTCAATCACTGAGAATCAAAAATCCCTGCCCTCGCATTTACCTCTTCTTCCCACAAAGCGCCGAACGAGTAGGGGTGGTGGTGGTTCTGATATGGTGCTCATCTTGGCACCACTAATACGCAAATGCTTGTGGAATTAGCAGAGTGTATTTTCTGTTCCAATGCCTGAGCAGATATTGTACATTTGTACAGTATTAACTTCGTGTTTATCAAAGCAGAATTCCGACCTTACCAATTATGTATTATAATGTGAATATACGTTCCCGACTTGCATTTACTGGTGCCATTGTTATACGAATTGAGTCCCGAAACACTTTTTTTTAGCAAGTGTTAATTGTTTACTTTTTTCTTTAACTTAGGACAGCGTCCAACTTTATTGCTCGTTCTGTCCCAGATTCGTGCTTAGATGTGTCGATGTTTCGCTGGACGGTGTACAAAGAAAACACGAATACAGCTTTTTTTGAAAGCGGCCACGTATTTAAATGATTTCTTTCTGGCATTGCATTTGTTGGTGAGGACTAAACATTCAGCCTCCCTTTCGTAATCAAGGCTGATGTTCGCGAGAAAGATACCAACCGGGTGGGAGCTAACGATCTCAACCTGACGTTGATCTTGTACGGACATCACACACACAAATATTGACTATCTGAAACCGTCTAATTATTTACTGTTCCGAACCTGTTCTATACACTGAAAATTTAACAGACTGAAACATTATACGAGGGGTGTTCTGTAAGACTCAAAGCTCCTGGCAATGCCTCATGATTTTTACAATGACGTATGCATACTGCAATCTTTCATCGGCGATGACACAAAATGTCATGTATCTCGAAGTTTCCTTTGCAAAGAAAACAGCTCTTAAAGAACACTAACCGTCCATGTTTACTTGCCTGTCATGGAGCTAAAAAAAAAAAATTTTTAAAGGGAGTTTAGAGCCATGATGTTTAAAAATCTCATACTCTTTGTGTTACATGATATTGCTCCTGACTAGAAATCTCTGTTTAATGAATGACTTCACTTGACTCTGATAATGTCCCTTGTGTTATCGATCTGAAAATGTTCGGTGCAGCTGTTGGTCAGCGATCTGAAATCAAGTCAGTCTGAGGGGAGAGTTTGCTGCACTCTCTTAGGTCTGAGCTCAGAATAACTCTCATCTGTGATCAATAAATGACCTGACAATTTTAATTTTCCTTGTTACACGTTATCATGTGAAAATCTTCTTCAGTCACTTTTGTGTGTAACTAACAATTTGCTCTGCGATCTCTGTGTAATGAATGACCCGACACTTTAAAGGCCCTTGTCTACATTTTTATACCGAAATCGCCATTTGACCATTAAAATGCAGAGTCTATTATCTACAAATATCAACAATGCACCCCCTTTCGATCAGGAAAGACGAAGCCAGTGTAGCCGTTTGAAAATTCATTGTAGTATTCCAGCGTAGTACTCATAATAGGATATCCTTATTTGGAAAATGCCAACTGAGCGCAAAACTCCTCTCAAATCCCGTGCAGTTTCGTGCGTTTAAAAAAAAGCGTGGACAGCGCTCCAGTGTCAAACTGTTGCTGCACTTGTTTGGGCGTGGCTATAAGCATAGTGGCATGAATTTGATTGGTCAGTACTTTTAGGCAAAGCACATGTTCTCAGCAAACAGAAAACAAAATATTGGAAGCCGCGTGAGTCACGCTACCCAAAACAAAAATAAAAAATCTTTTTTCCCCATGGTTCATTCATCATCTGATGACATAACTTTTTAGCGAAATCTAACCATACGATTATTGAAAAAAAGCAAAAATGTAGACGACCACCTTTAAATGTTCCTTGTGTTATCAGAGTTATGATCTGAACATATTCTTCACCACAATTTACATGTAGAACGATCTGACATGGGGCTCTGTGCTCTGTATGTTATGAATGACATGACACTTTTAATGTTCTTTGTTGTTTCTACTATTATGATCTGAAAATAGTCCTCACTGCATGCAATGTATAACGTTCGGACATGGGACCCTGTGATCTATGTGCAATGAATGACCTGACACGTTTAATGTTCTATTGTATTGTATTGTAACAACTTAACTTGTACACAGAAAGATTATGACAGACTGACCAGGGATCTTTTAAGTGTGCAAACACACTGATATTTTAATTAACTGTGTCGTCAAAGTGATTTAGTCACCGGTATTACTATTAATTTTGTCGGCACGCTGCTACTTTGCGTGGGTGATTTCATAGAACTGGTGCATACCAATGTGTCAACTTGCGGTACGGCGCAGTGCCAAAACATTCACATCAAAAACTGTGTCAGTGTGCGTGTGTTTGCGCGCATGCGCTTGTATGTGTGCGCGCGCGTGCGTGCGAGTGTGTGTGTGTGTGTGTGTGTGTGTGTGTGTGTGCCAGTGTGTGTGTGTGTGTGTGTCAGTGTGTGTGTGTGTTTCTCAGCCGGCCGTGTGTGCGTTCGTGCGCACGCAGGTATGTGTTAGTGTGTGTGTGTGTGTGTGTGTGTGTGCGCGCCCCGCCCCACGCATGATAAGCCACTCGGCAGGGTTAGTAATGAATCATGAGTCCACCGTCTCCTAGTGACCGCATTGTACTTTATTTGTGCCATGCAGCTTGTATTTAGCTTTTGTGGTTTATACATTTACAAAACTGTTGTCTACGCTGTGTATTGCATTGCTGATTAAATCATGAAATGGCTGATCTGACTTGTGTCCTCCTGTGACTCACTCCACTGTCTGAGTACCTGTGTGTTATTAGTACATGTACGTATTTTGTGTGGATCTTTTTGATATTTTTTTTAAGTGTCTGGGTATTCGGCTTTTTGTTTGTTTTTACTTTTTTGTTTATCAGTATTTGAAATATCATATTAAATGTCTTGCAACTGGATTTTCCGACATAAAAAGTGAATGAAACGGGTACCTGACCCAAGCAGTTCCGAGCAGGGGGGGGGGGGGGGGGGGGGGGGGGGAGGGGGTGAAGGCAGCAAGGGAGAGGATCGTAGACTGATGGGCACCGCTCAGTAAACCGGCTCAGTGAGCATCATTGTCATATGTGATCGCGGCTTAGACTGACCACAACCGACTCCGTGTGTAGCGGCATTCTCGGACGGCTTGAAACTCAGTCTAGGAATAAACGGAATATTACTATGGCTCGGTCTCAGTCTTCTTCGAGTCATGAACTGGGTCCTTTTGGACGTTAATCAGTTAAAGTTCACGAGTGGAGTGTTAAGTAGTGCTGGCCGTAAATGGGTCTGTCACGTGCCGGGTGGCCCACTCAGTGCCTGGCGCGGTAAAACTGACTATGCTGTTAAAAACTACATGCTACACCTGGCAGTTCCGAGTGGCAATCAGTGTTCGAGGAGGATAGACTTGGCACTCCCACTCAGGTTGGCTTGTAAGCACTCCAGTGACTAAAGGACCTGCGGAGAGCCATGTTGGGAGTTTGTTCCATTGACTCAGTGATGGTGCGTGGGAAGAAGGTCACGTGTTGAACTATGGAGTGAGCCGGGGGTGTGTCATCCTCAGTCTCGGCTTGGAACATTCTCTGGGAGCGGCCTCTGGCTCTAGTTCTTGAGTCACTCAGTTTGAAAAAAGTGTTCCTGTTGACGTCAACTGTGTTGTTGTTGATTTTGTACAGCATAGTGAGGCGTTGATGGGGACGCCGTTCTTCCAGGGAAGCCCATTCCAGTCAGTGTCTTGTTTTGAGCATGTCAAGTTGGTTACACTCCGTACTGTATGGCGCCAGGCCGGATCATTATAATTGTTAGAGACAAATCGAGCCGCACTGGTCTGACACGATTACACTTTCGCTCGCTTTATAATACTGATTAACAAGTCGCGTAAGGCGAAAATACAACATTTAGTCAAGTAGCTGTCGAACTCACACGGAATGAAACTGAACGCAATGCAACTTTCCAAAGGACTCAATGTATCTGAAGCAAAATACCACTCGGGTTCATACATCAGGAATGCAAATTTTCTCTACCACTGAAGGTCTCTGAATCCCTGAAAGTGGGGTATATAACGAAGGCTAAATACACAGCCTCATTCACCAGTATGACATGACCTCCTCCCCCCCCCCCCTCCCTCCCCCCCCCCCCCTCTTGGCACCTTTACACAACCGTCCCTATCAGGCATGGTCAAAGGTGGCTGACCTCTCAAGCAACCCCCCACCCAAACACAATGGCCTTGCTCCAGAATTTTCAAAAAAACGGATTTTCCGTCTGCAGCCTCCTGAGAAAAACGGAAATTCCGTCCTAGACGGAAGAGTTGCACCCATGGACATCTCATGGGAGAACATCTCCGCCAAAACGAACACCGTACAATGCAACCGTTGCCTCCCTTACACGGTCACTGTCAGTGTCAGTGTCACTCTTTCTCCAACCCCACCTGTGCTCCACTTTGATCAGCATACAAATTCTGCGTTGCGAAAAAAAATCAAAACCCAAAGCACTAAGCAACTTCATCAATAATTAAACGAAATTAATTTTTGTTTTATGGAAGTATATTCCCTGAAAATCGACAGACCCATTGGCATTTCACGTTTCGTCAATTTGTGACGTCAGGATCACGTGATACACACAGCAAATCTCTCATGTTTGCAAATGGCGAACCCCGTACCGGGAAGGCTTTGGGGGTCCGAAATGTCTCACGAAGGGGGTCGAAATAGGGGTAAAGATGGCGGCGCCCAGAACATCCCACATGAGTCCAGTTTTCACGACGGTATCTTGTACTTATCCAAAGATTCACCTTCTGCGGAGGTCCGAGAGATCGCCGACGCAAATTCGCTCCAACTCGTTCAAGATGGCGGCACCATCAGCCTTTTGTCTGGTGATGGGGAAGACATGTCGGTGGACATGTACGCTTACGACCAAAGTGTTAGTGAAAATGCCGCCGAATGGATGAAAACCAAATGCAAGAGCTTGAGCATCGACTTCGACGGTGTAGGAGAGGAAAACGTAGGCGACATTCTTGGCCTTGGGTCTGAGTCAAAAGTGGACAACCTCATGGTCATGGGTGGTCAGTTTCTCAGCAGTGAAATCTCAGAAGACAGCGGTATTATTTTGTGTTCGGACGGTGTGAATCTCGTGACTTCAGGCATTTCGTCGGGAAACGATGCCAAATGCTCAGATATAATCCCACTGTGCAATTTACCAGACGATTTGAGCGCTCGGACGGATCAAGTTCTGTGTCCAGCGCCTTCATCTCAGAACAGCACAAACTCCTTACTTGATTCAAGTAGTGCTACAGTTACCGGGTTCAGTGACATGCCGCATACTTTGGACACATCCAACATTACATTCACAGCATTTACAGACAGGGTCATTCAAAAATTTGAACCTGTCGAGGACTTGGTGCAATCTAATCAAACAACTATTCTTGAGACAAGTTTTCCCAGTCTCGCAACATCTCAAAGTCTCATGGGTGTTAGTTCAGCAACTTCAGTTGCGTCTTCAGTCTCATTATCTGATAGTGGCTTGCCTGGTATTTTACCAAACTTTCTTGGCATCGACTCTTTATCCTCACCGGGGAACGAACTTGGTATTTTGCAAGAAAGCAGCTCAGGCAGCATGGGAGAAGGGTTACAGCAGAACGGTTTTCTTGCTACGGAGGACGGAACAGAACTTACAACCTCATCAGCAGCAAGTGATGATTCTCGAAGTATCGACCTCTCAGACCCTAGCAATGTCACTTTGGCGATGATATCTGTGTCAACAGACAAGGATGCCAACTCCACTCAAATCGTGGTGAACACATCCCAGGGCCAACGGTTTTACATGATAAACACGGCCAGTCTGAACCAGGCCAAGGGTGTTGCCCACCCTATAACTGTTGAGGGTACCTCGGGTGTTGATGGAGTTGCCACTTTCCATACTTCTGGTGCACAAAGTGAGCCCCCACTTTTGAAATCTTTTGACCGTTAGACCCAAAACAATAAAATGCGTGTTTTGAATGACAAGGCAAAACAAAATGGGGTCGGTAGGCCAGTTATTAGTTTAAACAATTTTATAAAGTGTTTCTATTTTATTTACACAGGTGCATGTGCCTATTTATTGGCCGAGCTGTGTCCCCTGGAAGGCGGAGAAGAGTAAATTTCCTTGTAAAGTCTACACAACTTGCATTTAAATTACGTTTGGTCATTTTAATTTAAGAAAAACTCTTTGTGAAAAAATATGATGGCTCGAAAAAGTGTTAGGGTCTAGAGGAGAAAAAAACGTTGGTTGGGGAATCAAAAACAGATTTTTTTTTAAAAGTGGTGTAATCTAATTTTCTTGATTATGATCATAACAATTTAATGTCTATTTTTATTAATTTATTGTGTTGTTCTGCAGGAGCTGGTGATACTGGTAACTACTTACTTTGTAGTGTTTACTTTAGTTTATAACATTGCTGGTTTAAGCTTGGCCCATTTAAGCTTTCCCTGGGGTTCTCTTCAGTTTAGATTAAATGTTAACGAGTTCAGATGTAAAGCAAGTTTGTAAAGTTCCCTACACTTTACAGCTTATAAGAAAAATGTAAATAAAGAAAGCACTGAAAAACTGTAGATTAATTTAGTGTTTATGTTGAATGACCCGGCTTTCAGATCTGATTATGCAAAGTTCAGCATGAGTTTTATGCTTTTTCTCCCAGATCTCTTTACGGTACCAGTGTCAAATCTGCTGATGTGTTCAGAGGCAGGCTGTGGCAAAACGTTCACCAAGTTGTCCAAGTTGAAGATTCATGCTATGCTTCATACAGGAGAACGACCATTCAAGGTACAAAGTTCTAGAAATTATAAAAAGAGAACGATAGATTATGACTTGCGGATGTGTGACTTACTGGTGTTGTCATTTGTCAATGTAAAAGTGAAAGGATACATTTTGATTTTAAATTAGTTCATACATGTGGAATTACTCATTAGTTAAATAGGAATTGTAGTTTGCAGTAGCAGGCATCGAACATAGACCGATTAAAAGGCTCAAATGTCCGATTCACTTAGCCGCATAGCGGTCAGATGTCTTATCGTTTTCAACTGAGCGCGGTCATTGTCCGATAAGAACTCCATTCCTTCGGACAGCGCGTTATTTGATAATTTTCCTTTCATAATAAAAATCTTCAAAAAGTGACCGAGCGCTCTCGCGTACAGGTGCACTGAAGTTGTGCAGTGCAGATCTTGCGTTTTCCGAATCGTTTGCGGTATGAGCTGTTTGCGTACACCCGTCTTCTGACAGCACACTAAAGTTAGGAGTACGGGAGACAACTTCAACTGACCAAGGCTCGCATATGCGTTAATTTGCTTTCGGTTAGAGTTGAAGCGCACGGCGCTGAATTATGCCACTGAAAAAAGCTAAAGCCTGCCAAACAAACAAAAAAGCTGAACACGTTTGGCGTTTCAACGGCATCGTGTGCTACATTAGGGCCAAGAAGAACATGGGAAAACACGGCTCGAGAATAGATGATTTTGGGATATCCTTTCATGCGCCTTTCGGCGATTGGTCAATGCATTTCGTATCAATAATGTCGGTCTCGCTTGAAATTATTGCTTATTGCTTTCCAAACTTATACAAAGTGACCGGGAGCGTAGGGTCAGTTACTGAACTAGCCCTGAACAGTGAGATATGGAGAACAGTACACAAGTACTAACGGAGACTCGGAAGCTCGAGTCACTGAGTCGTCGCCACGCTTGAGAACTCAAGTGTCATATGTGAAGTTAAAATCTCCCTCAACTAAAGTGCGACGAAATAGCTCAGTTGGTAGAGTCCCCGATTGACGGTGCGCTAGTCCTTACTTATGTGGTCCCGGGTTCGATTCGCTTCGAAGGCAATTTTATTTTTATTTTTTTCTGAATTCGTAATTCTTGTATTTTATTCATTTGCTTCATTCCAAACGGTTTACAACTTGTTCTTGTTTTCTTAACTCTATATATATATACTTGTATTTTTTTCATTTTGATTTATCCCAAAGATTTTGAGTCGTGTATTAAAAATCAAATATAGTGCGTGAGTGCCATTGAACAGCTTTCCCACAATCCTGTATTCTATTTTTAGTAATGGATATTCCCAAGGAAAGGTCAAAGGGCATATATATCATGTGTCGACTGCTGGTAATAGTACTTAGCTGCTTCTATTATGATAGGCTTCTGAGTATACTAAATTACTATGGCTATTAGTATTATACTACAGTTGTAGGTTGACATCGTTTACGGTTTTACAGGATAGTGGAAGACGAAGAGCCAAATTCAGAACAAACTGACTGCTTCTCCTGCTGATGCTATTTTGTCTTATTATTAGCATCACTATCAGACATATATTATCAAAACAGTTTGGGATGTTTTTAAAATTAGTAAACGATTAGATTCATTTGGTCTACTGTTATTCGTTAATATGGTTTATTAATAATATGAAATTGTAATTTTCAGTGTACCAGGTACGGCTGTGACTGGGCCTTCACCACATCCTACAAGCTGAAGCGACATGAAGAATCTCATGGCGGCAAGAAAGACTTCTATGTGAGTATCATCTTCAGAGTGTTTTACTGTTTGGTGGCACACTTTCCAGCCATCCCTCGTCATTTTGACAGGCAGAGCAAGTAGCGCTGGAACTTGGAAGAGCAGAGCCCTGAATACAGTTCTTCCACATATGTTTATAATGTTACATTTGCACCATAACATAATTTTAAGGTGCTGTCCCGTCGCGATATAACCTTGAATGGTTGAAAACGACGTTAAACACCAAATAAAGAAAGAAAGAAAGGTGCTGTCATTTTCTTCGGTTCAGCTTTAGGCAGCTGTTTCACTATCCAATGGCTTGACGGCTGAATGTAGAGTTGATCTGTACTAAAGCAACACTTGAAAAAAGTTGCTCCTGTCTCAATATAAGCAAAATCATTTATCCGTTAGTTACTGTACACCAAAGCTCAGAATCAAAGATACAATTCAACATTTACCTATTTACACTGTTTTTAAAACAATGAAATTCTCTATGGAAGTGCAGAAAAGGTTCCAGTAAATTTTCATGTCATTTGTTTTGCTAACTTTAACCTCAATCATCAGGTTATGACGTAATTTTAAAAAAGCACGGTCAGCGGTGTAGAAATTATCAAATCACCCTCTTTAAATATTTGTACACTATTTTTGTCTGCAGTTTTGTGAGTTAGAAACAAGAAATCATAACAAATCCTTTTCACGATAGAATAGTCCGGTTGGTACTCCACTACGGTACCAAATGTTCATTTTACCCATGATCTGTACGTTACTTTACACCAAACAGCAAGTACAAGGTACTGAATTTACATTTAATGGGCTATGCTCACCTCGGTTAACCTTTAGCACGCCAGCGGCGATTTTCGTCGCCCAGCCATTTCCCCCCCTTTGCCAGCCAGCGGCGATTTGTGTCGCCAGCACAAGGCTTGTTCGTATGACCAACTTCTCGTTCGTATTTGCATACGAGAATAACGGTATTTTTAACGGCACTTGAGCCAAAGCGAGGCTCACTTACTTCCGTTATCTCGTCGTGTCGTCTGCGCTGCATTTGAGTCGGTTTCGTCGAAGTTTTCTGCTTTTGTTTTTGCATCGATAAAGTACTTTAGCAAGATGGAGGATTATGAGTTTGAAACTTTCTTTTGAGTTGTTTCTTGACAACAAATCGTATGCTGAATTGGAACGAATTACTGAGGAAGACCTTCGCAATGAATTGTGTATCGCGGTGAAAAAAATGACAGTTCGTCAAGTGACAGTGACGGTTACGAAACGGAATTTACGAAAGTACAGTGGCTGGTCCAGTTTAGTGAAATGACAGGACCAGCAAACATTAACGATAATCTGACTGCGTAGCAAATGCTTGACTTACTTGTCGAAGAAACACTGCGTAGAAACTGACTCAAATTCAGCGCAAAGCAAGCCAGTGACAAGACGTAAAAAGTTTGCGTGTTCGGAAATGGCGACCTGTGGATCTAGTGCAGGTCAAAGCTTTTCTCTGCTTGTTGTTGCTAACTGAACTATTAAAAAGATCGTCCCATGACATGCACTGGTCCACAAATATATTTATTTAGATACCAGGATCAGGAAGTTGGATGGTCAACATGATTACCTGATCAAAGGAGTTTCACCAGACATAGACTCAAGACTGGTTAGTTTTACAAAATTCCACGGACTAGCCAACACAACCCCTTTTCATTTTGTATTTGTATTTATGCTAAGAAAATAAATGATGCATGAAAACAAAACTGTTTTAATGTTAAATATAACCCCATCACAACCACAACGTTTCATGCTTATTAGTGCGTTTTCAAAGAAGTTGTAAGTGTTGAAAGTTAGTGGGTGTTATTCTTACGCTAGGTAAGCAAAATAATGTGGCTACAGGGAAAGTAATGCTGGCTGGAATCTGGAGTGCTAAAGGTTAAACAGTATTTCTAACTTGTTTGTTCTAAGCTACCTGTCTCAAGTCAAAATAAAGGGTTAGATTAGTGCCATTAGTGGTTGTGCCTTTTTGGTTGTGTGTACATCTTTACACAAAAGGATGGTGTAAAGTAACATACAGAAGGCTCCGAAGATCTGCAGGTCCATTTGAAGGGTAATTTCTCTTTTATTTAGCTCATAAACCCTGAACAGACTGTTATGTGTTGTTTTTAGCATTATTATGTGCTGCATATGGTCTCGGTAAAAAAAACAAGGTGATGTATGTTACATTTAGACCAAAATATCCCAACAGTGGTTCTTCTGAGGTAAATTTTGTCATTCAGTGTGCTTGTTTTTATGTTGAAACAAAGGTTTGGTCTTGCTGGTTGTTCTTAAGCACTGATAAGTTATCTTCTGTCTCTAAAACAAATTCATTCAGGGTTTGTACAGGTCATGGAAAACCTGGAAAGTCATGGAATTTGATTTTTAATTTTCCAGGCCCGGAAAGTCATGGAATTTCAATTCAAGTCATGAAAAGTCATGGAATTTAACAAAAATAAGAAAGAAAAAAAAATTAACCTTTAGCACGTCAGCGGCTATTTTTGTCGCCCAGCCATTCTCCCCCCCCCCCCCCCCCCACTTTGCCAGCCAGCAGCGATTTGCGTCGCCAGCACAAGGCTTGTTCGTATGACCATCTTTTCGTTCGTATTTGCCTACGAGAATAACGGTATTTTTAACGGCACTTGATCCAAAGCGAGGCTCACTTCCTTCCGTCATCTCGTCGTGTCGTCTGCGCTGCATTTGAGTCGGTTTCGTCGAAGTTTTCTGCTTTTGTTTTTGCATCGATAAAGTACTTTAGCGCTTCGACAAGCAAGATGGAGGATGATGAGTATGAAACTTTCTTTCGAGTTGTTTTTTGACAACAAAAAGTATGCGGAATTGGAACGAATCACCAAGGAAGATCTTCGCAATGAACTGTGTATCGCGGTGAAAAAAAAATGACAGTTCGTCAAGTCACAGTGACGGTTACGAAACGGAATTTACGAAAGTGCAGATGGATACAAACAGTGGCTGGTCCAGTCACAGGCGGAAGGTATCGTTCACTGGACCACTACTTTCATAGACCAGCAAACATTACCGATAATCTGACTGCGTAGCAAATGCTTGACTTGCTTGTCGAAGACTCAGAATAGACACTCCGTAGAAACTGACTCAAATTCAGTGCAAATCAAGCCAGTGTCAAAACTGGCAGTGACAAGATGTAAAAAGTTTGCGTGTTCGGAAATGGCGACCTGTGGATCTAGTCATGGAAAATGTTATTGAGGCTCATGGAAAAGTCATGGAATTTTGTTTCTAAAAACCAGTGGGGACCCTGTTCATTGTCATTTTCAAGTATTCTCAGTATGTATGTTACATTTACACCCTTGTCAGAAGGCCTCACTTAAGTCTCTCTACAAGTACAAGCCAACAGGTGCAAGCACTAGGAATCTTGTGACCATAGTTTAACTACCAGGTGTCTGAGGTATAAGAAAACACACACTTTTTTGTATTATGGCATTATTTAAAGACTGTGACAAAACTTGTTTGGGCAAGTAAATACAATTTCATTTACACCAAACGCATATTTTTAACTTAGAAGTACAATTAAATTACATCAAACACAATTTTTTCACTCAATTTAAAAAAAAATTCCAATCATCCTACCTAATGACCTTCCTCTGCAATGAATTTTAAGTAAGTTTGACCAGAAACATTTTTTTAAGATAGTTTCCCTTTTTTCATGATTATTTACACCAAATGTAGCATACACTGTACAGACCAGCTAAAAAAGAACTCTCAAAATCCAAAACCTATGTTCAGATCAAACTTTTAATTATCTAACATGTTTCTCCATCCATTTCTGGACCTATTAAAAATTAGATTGAGATTATATCCTTATCAGTAACTTGGTTATTCAATGCCCAATGTGCCATGCGTTTCGCGTAACGCCTTGTGTGTCAAAAAAGGTGCTTTTTTTCTTGAACAAAGTCAATTTTCTCAGCATCCACGCGACTGACAGACATAAATTTGGTATGGATAGAATCTGCATGAGGACTACTTCATAAGTGTATTGTTTTTTTTTATTTATTGTTTTTTTTTATTGTTTTTTTTAACCTCAGTTGCATGCAGGTGCTACTGCAATTATTTTTTGCCTTTTTTTTTCTTTTTTTTTTCGTGTGTGGCTTCATAGGTCTTTTCTTTTCTCAGTCAAATGTGTACATTTTTAAATCAACGAACTTTATCAGTAAACTAATATGTTTAAGTAAATAAATAAAAATAATCATAACATATCCCAACTGCGGTTATGAAATTAAAGGCCCCTCGTGTTTTTGGAACCGCAGGAGCTTTCTAGTTTGCTGTTAGGTAGATTTTTGGTTCCTCTTTTCTGTCATGCTCTCTTTTTCTTCATGAATTCTTTTCTTTTTTCTGCTTTCTTGCTCATTCACCTGTATTTTTTCCAAAAATCTCTTCTCTTGCCGCTTGTCTCGCGATTCATGTATAGTTTAATCTGTTAGTGTTCTGATGTAAGTCCAGCAGTAGATAGGTTAAGCCTATTTTAACATACTGGAAACTGGTAATCTTCCAGTAGGTATTAATTTAGTTTTACTAAAGCCTGCTGGGACACAAGTAATGGGTTAGTGCATTTGTAAACAGGAATCGCTTGACAAGTGGCCCCCTTCATCCCCCCCCCCCCCCCCCCCCCCCCCTTCCTCGTCCTGATATGGCTCTGCGTAGTCGGCTGGACGTTAAGCAACAAATAAACAAACAAACAAAAAATCATAACATAAATTTATTCCTAATGTTCAGCTCAGTTTCCAATAATACACCCAAATCTAACTTTTTCCCATATTTAAATTTTCCAATAGTCATTTTGGTAATTAAAATACAATAATTCACAAAATAAATACACTGCCCAAAAAAAGTTAAGGACCAAAAGCCATTTTTCGATCCCAACGTTGATTGTGCAAAAATCACACAAATCGGCGACAATGACCCTCTACGCTTTGTGGTCGTCTTGACAGCTTCCCTGCCTTTGCTGTGACAGCAAAAACCGGTACTCAGACTTTGCCTGTTTCTCTGTGCAGGCGAGCAAAGAATCCGCAATATTGCGAAAAACGCACGTGAAAGTAACCCTCCTGCAGAGCTCAGCACAGGTGATTTTGCCCCAATCAATCTTTTTCACGTGAACCATTGGTCCTCTGAGAGTGAACTGTCGTCACCAGAAATGCTTTATAAGCCTAGGCAAAATCACAGCAGGCCACCAAACAACCATCCCCCCAAGACTTCATCTGAACCTTGTCGACCGCGGACGAGCTCTAGCCTGGGTTCAAGAGGGTATCCGGCTCCAAGAGATTGCTGCAAGACTTGGCTGCTCCCATTCCATCATCGTGAGGCTGCGGCAGCGCTTTCTGGCCACTGGAAGTGTGGAAACCAGACCCCGGTCTGGGCGCCCTCGAAGCACCACACAACGTCAAGACCGCTACATCACACGCCAGGCGTTGCAGACCAGGACGACCACTGCCAGCACCGTCAGACGAAGGCTTGGGGTGGCAACCAACACTGACATCAACGAGCAGACCTTCCGCAACCGCCTTCATGACCAGACGCTGCACGCAAAGGCGTCAACTTGGCCGCATTTTACTGACGCCACGTCACATGATGGCAAGACTGGCCTGGTCCACCCGCCATTTGAGATGGAATCGACAGCAGTGGGCCCAGGTACTGTTTTCCGATGAATCTCGATTCAGTCTGGAGCATGATGATGGTAGGACCAGGGTCTGGAGGCGTCCAGGAGAACGCATGATCCCTGCATGCGTGAGAGAGAGAAGAGCCTACCGGGGAGGGTCAGTGATGGTGTGGGCTGGGATCAGCGAGCACCATAGGACCCCACTGTACCATGTACGGGGCAACTTGAATGCCCTTGTCTACAGGGACCAGATCCTCAGGCCCCAAGTCCTGCCCATGCTGCATCAGATTGGGCCCCATGCAGTGCTACAGGACGATAATGCTCCCCCACATCGAGCACGGCTTGTGGACGCCTTCCTGCAGCAGGTACAGATCAACAGGATGGATTGGCCAGCCAACAGTCTTGACATGAACCCTATCGAGCATGCGTGGGACATGATGGGCCGTCGTGTTCGCGAGAATCATGCTCCACCTGCAAACCTCCAACAGCTGCTCGTTCTTTTTCAGCAAGAGTGGCAGACCATTCCCCAGGCTGATCTGGCAAACATTGTCCACTCAATGAGGGGTCGCTGCAACGAGTGCCGCCAGAATCGTGGGGTTATACCCATTATTGAACTTTGGGAACCGGTGAAACATTGGAATTGACAATCTGCAAAGACTTGCGACTTTTGATTTTGACCCCCCCTTCACTTAAGAGACAGTAACTCAATTGTTTATGAATGGAATTCAATGCACTTTGGCATGATTGTTGTTGAATGATTTGACCACAACATATTACAAGTTCCATGTTTTTGGTTGATCGGTTTTTGCGTAATTTGTGTTTGGATTTTTGGTCCTTGACTTATTTTGAGCAGTGTATAATCATTTTTCAAACTTTCCCTAAAATAACCCAAAAATACATTTTCTTCATTCAAAATAATGGCAACATGTATTTTCTTATAAACAAAATCTTTACATATTTTCCAACCCTTCATCACCTCTTGGCAACTAAAAAAGAAATGTTCAAGGGTGTCTAATTCATTACAAAATTCACATTTATTCGATGTTCGTAATCCCATTTTGTTTAATAAAATATTGGTTGGATGTATTCTATGTAATAATTTCCAGTGCAGCTGACGTAATCTTTCTTCTTTTGTGCTGTTAACAGCCAATAACCAGTTTCTCTTATCCAAATCTACATTATGTTTTCGTTTCCGAAAATCACAGGCACTCGGAATCTGGACATCAAGATCAACTAAACATGCTCTAATAAACTTTGCTGTTATATTTCCACCATTAATAATAAAATCCTGCAATGTAAAATATTGATATGGTAATGTGTCAGTACGTCTGGATTTAAGTGCTGTGCATAATGCATTATATTCAAACTGTCTGGATGGTGTATAACCCACTTTTTCACATAAATCTTCAAAAGAAATAATAATACCATTTTCATTCATGACATCCTTTACAAATGAGATATTATGTTTTATAAAATCTTTAAAAAATAGGCATTTATGTTTAAATTGAACATTCATATTGTTCCAAATGCATTGTTTATGTATTGTAGTCATTTAAAAACAGAATAAAATACAAAGTAATAAAGTATCCAAAACAGGATTTTTGCATTAAATTTTGGACACCTTGACAGATTCCTGACCATATGTTCTGAACTTGCATTCACAAGGATGTTGTTTTTCACTGTTGGTGGACTGCCCTTAAAACTTTAGTAAATGCAGAAACTTTAAGGTTTATGACCATTACACATTTGCTGAAGAAAGGGAATCCTACTTCAAAGAAGTTCTGTAGTGACTAAAGTGAGGTAGACCCCATCAGGTTTTGTGTGTCTCCCCCGAAAGCGGCGTATGGCTGCCTGAATGGCGGGGTAAAAACGGTCATACACGTAAAAATCCACTCGTGCTAAAAACATGAGTGAACATGGGAGTCTAAGCCCATGAACGAAGAAGA
This sequence comes from Littorina saxatilis, assembly GCF_037325665.1. Classification (NCBI taxonomy): domain Eukaryota; kingdom Metazoa; phylum Mollusca; class Gastropoda; order Littorinimorpha; family Littorinidae; genus Littorina; species Littorina saxatilis. The sequence continues at coordinate 18,811,014 of NC_090251.1, read as the reverse complement.
AGATCAGGTTTTGTATAATTTGTGACACTGACAGCAAATTTATGTGAGTTATTGAGGGAATCATCTGCTCCAGTACAGAACTCAAGAAATCTAGTTCCATTGTCATTAAGAAAAATCAATGTTTTGATTTGGATATTTAATTGACCTCAGTTTGGCAGTAGTGATGATATTGCACAGGGGTCTGAAAACAACCTTTATGTTGGTTGTCCCTGGTCTTCAAGTTTGCATGTGGCGAATGAGGGGATCAGGGGACGTTTGCCTTCTGAACTGCTAATTTACACAAACGAGAGAGGGTATGGAGGTATGTCAATTGTGTTTGAATTTGTCTTGTGGCATAGCTAATACAAAAAAGCTCTGTGGGGATATAGACCTCATCAGGTTTTGTATAAATTGTGACACTGACAGCAAAGATCAGTTATTGAGAGAATCATCTGTACCAGTACAGAGCTCAAGAAAATAATAGCAGTCATTTTGTTTTGTTGCTTCCCTTTTTACATGTAGTCAAGTTTTGACTAAATGTTTACTTTTAACGTAGATGGGGAATCGAGACGAGGTCCCGCAGTGGGGCACTGCGGTTATGAAATTAAAAGCCCCTCCTGTTTTTGGAACCGCAGGAGCTTTCTAGTTTGCTGTTAGGTAGATTTTTGGTTCCTCTTTCCTGTCATGCTCTCTTTTTCTTCATGAATTCTTTTCTTTTTTCTGCCTTCTTGCTCATTCACCTGTATTTTTTCCAAAAATCTCTTCTCTTGCCGCTTGTCTTGCGATTCATGTATAGTTTAATCTGTTAGTGTTCTGATGTAAGTCCAGCAGTAGATAGGTTAAGCCTATTTTAACATACTGGAAACTGGTAATCTTCCAGTAGGTATTAATTTAGTTTTACTAAAGCCTGCTGGGACACAAGTAATGGGTTAGTGCATTTGTAAACAGGAATCGCTTGACAAGTGGCCCCCTTCATCCCCCCCTTCCTCGTCCTGATATGGCTCTGCGTAGTCGGCTGGACGTTAAGCAACAAATAAACAAACAAACAAACAAAATCGAGACGAGGGTCGTGGTGTATGTGTGTGTGTGTGTGTGTCTGTCTATGCGTGTGTGTGTGTAGAGCGATTCAGACTAAACTACTGGACCGATCTTTATGAAATTTTACATGAGAGTTCCTGGGAATGATATCCCCGGACGTTTTTTTCCTTTTTTCGATAAATGTCTTTGATGACGTCATATCCGGCTTTTTGTAAAAGTTGAGGCGGCACTGTCACACCCTCATTTTTCAATCAAATTGATTGAAATTTTGGCCAAGCAATCTTCGACGAAGGCCGGACTTCGGTATTGCATTTCAGCTTGGTGGTTTAAAAATTAATTGATGACTTTGATCATTAAAAATCTGAAAATTGTAAGAAATTTTTTTTATAAAACGATCCAAATTTACGTACATCTTATTCTTCATCATTTCCTGATTCCAAAAACATATACAGCAGTCCCTCTCATGAACGGACACCCTTGGGCCATAGCAAAACTGTCCGTACATTGCAGGTGTCCGGTCACGGGAGGGGTGACCACACCACCCCCTCCCCCATACACTCACACAGAGACACACAAACAACAGGATTGAGTCTATGCTAATCACTTCTTGTGGCTACTAAACAATAACAATAAACTCCTAATACTTCTTTAAACGTTCTGTAAAAAATGATTTGTATGAAAAGTGTTGAAAATAGAGATAAAATAAATCCTCAAGGTAGTGAACACACTCACCATGCACTGACATACGAAAGCAGCCACACAAACACAGCACAGAGGAGCGTGTGCAGATGCTTTGCAAGAATAAGCTTGAAAACCAGTTTGAATAAATAGCAGCAGATAGAGCTGCATGTCATAATCATGTAATTTATTTTTTTCTTGTCTGGCTTTATTGACTGCATGCCGATCATGTGGCATGGCAGTGACTTTTCACTCTTCAGTCGGAAATACACTGTACATAACACTGCTCCCACTCTCCCTCACTAATGCCTTCACCAAGCCGTGACAACTGATGCTTGGAAATTGTGTGGAAGAGTACACCTCTCTATTTCTCTCCAATGCTCTTCCTGCTGACATGCAGTGACACCGGATACCCACAGAGTTTAGCCAGCTACCCCTCCACCCCCCACCCCCTCCCTCTCTCTCACTCCCTCCAGCCATGTACTGTTGGGGACTGTGGACAGAGAGGCCAGCTGCACTGTTCACTCAGAGCAAAACCAGTTGACTGTGTCGTAACTTTTGACAAAGCAAGACAACTGAAGGGTTCATAGATTAGGCAACCGACTCACTGGTCAAGGCTGAGGGGAAACAAGAGTATCTTGTCAATGAAAGAGGTTACACACAGACACACGATGCTGAGAACTGTGGCCGGTTTTTCACTCTCTTTCGCTCAGGACCTTTATCGACTGTGGTTTCTGTTGTTTACGTCCAACAGACAAGAATAAAGAGCTCAGTGCAGTTTCATGTTGGCATCTTCGCATGTACTCCACTCCTGACCAAAACTACACCCCCCCCCCCCCCCCCTCCTGATGGGTACACGGGCACTCAAGTTATCAGTGACTGTCATCACGCCATTGCGGCTGTGATCTTTGTACCAAGAGCCGGACTGCTCTGTTATCGATTTTGTTGTGGTGAAAATTTGACGATGGTCTGTCCGTACATTGGAGGTATGACCTGCTGTTGGGACCGAAAATGAGTGTCCATGTTTTGCAGGTGTCCGTTTAAGGGGGGGGGGGGGGGCAAATATAGAAGGAAAACACTCCGTGCCCAGCAAATGTGTCCGTACATGTCAGGTGTCCGCTCACGCCGGGGGCCGTACATTGCAGGGACTGCTGTACAAATGTTATATTTGGATTAAAAACAAGCTCTGAAAATTAAAAATATAAAAATTATGATCAAAATTAAATTTTCGAAATCAATTGAAAAACACTTTCATCTTATTCCTTGTCGGTTCCTGATTCCAAAAACATATAGATATGATATGTTTGGATTAAAAACACGCTCAGAAAGTTAAAACGAAGAGAGGTACAGTAAAGCGTGCTATGAAGCACAGCACAACGGCTACCGCGCGAAACAGGCTCGTCACTTTCACTGCCTTTTGAACTAGCGGCGGACTACGTTCAGTTTCATTCTGTGAGTTCCACAGCTTGACTAAATGTAGTAATTTCGCCTTACGTGACATTTATTTACTAGAGTTATCGCCCTTCCCGCATTGTTATGTTATATTTTAAGGGGAGAGTGGGAATTTATGTTGAATCAGGGATGTTGCCGCAAATTCATACCTATAGGACAAATGTCCTGAGCTCTTCGGCATCAATAGGATATTTGACTGCTTTCAGACATTTTAATAGGACATTATAATTTTGTGCAAAACACAAAATCATGATCACACACACATATCAATATATGCACCAACATTTATCACTTTTGTTTCAAACAGGACACACACAAAAAAGAAACAAAAAAACTAAAAAGCAACCAAAAACTTCAGCACTCTTACTTTGATTGGCACACAAACTGCATGATTTCCTGATAGAGCTTTTTCTTGACATATTCGACAAAACAGTTTACCTATATAGATGGTCTCTTTGCTGTCAAATTCTAACCAACTGGTACTAAACAGGGTCAACATGAATAGTTAACCTTATTAAAAGACCGTCTGTGCGAATGTCCTGTTGTCCCGACACGTACATCTTCAAGTCACGAAACTTTACTTTCCGTGATTGTGGAGGTTTCAGCGGCGACACTATCATTGGCGCTGTCATTTTCTGGAATTATGCTATTGCTAGCCGTGTTTTTCCATGTTCTTCTTGGCCCTAATGTAACACACGATGCCGTTGAAACGCCAAACGTGTTCAGCTTTTTTGTTTGTTTGGCAGGCTTTAGCTTTTTTCAGTGGCATAATTCAGTGCCGTGCGCTTCAACTCTAACCGAAAGCAAATTAAAGCATACGCGAGTCTTGGTCAGTTGAAGTTGTCTCCCGTACTCCTAACTTTAGTGTGTTGTCAAAAGACGGGTGTACGCAAACAGCTCATACCGCAAACGGTTCGGAAAACGCAAGATCTGCACTGCACAACTTCAGTGCACCTGTACGCGAGAGCGCTCGGTCACTTTTTGAAGATTTTTATTATGAAAGGAAAATTATCAAATAACGCGCTGTCCGAAGAAATGAAGTTCTTATCGGACAATGACCGCGCTCAGTTGAAAACGATAAGACATCTGACCGCTATGCGGCTGAGTGAATCGGACATTTGAGCCTTTTAATCGGTCGATGTCCGACGCGTAACGACATCCCTGTTGAATTGATTACAAGAAAACTAAGTCATTGGTATTATGGTAATCTGCAATATTAATTTAGCTACTTGTGGTAATTAACACTGCGCAAAAAAAAAACAACTGTTTAAAACACCCACCCACCTAATTCAAGATTCCCTTCATTTTAACGTTAAGACTGTTTTCAAAGATTTTCTGTTAATTGCCTCTGTGACTTCACCCCCATTTTAAGACGAGCCCTCTCTAAAGACCAGATTCTTGGAAGTCCCAAAGGAGAAGGGTTTCACTGTATTAAATTTGTACAGATGGGTTTGTGTTCGTCTATTTCCTGTAAATGATGTTCCTGTTCTCTGTGTGCTTGCAGTGTGACATCGCTGGCTGCAATCGCAAGTTCACCACCATCTACAACCTGAAGACTCACCAGCGTCTGCACACACGTCCGTGTACAGAGAAGTGTCCAGAAGAGGGTTGCGAGGCTCGCTTCCCTACCAAGCGCCATCTGGAGGCACACCTGAGATCACACTTCGGGGATGAGAAAAGATACCAGTTAGTTTTGCTTTTGATGATTCTGTGAAAAAACTGGTCCTAAGTGCTTGTTTTTATTTTTGTACAGTGAGGGCCCCCCCCCCCCCCCCCCCCCCCCCCCTCTTTGTAACAAATATATGGTCAAGAGTACAGTGTCATGTTACATGCAAACACCTTTAATCTATTTTGAAGAACTGAACAGTTTGAAAAGCAAAATGTTTGACTGTTTCCAGCCAGTCACCTTTGAAAGTATGATTGAACCAGTCAATGAAATCCTGAGTTCATCTGAGCAATGCCATTTGAAAATTTCAGCATGACTGCAGGTAACATAACATGCATTTGTCGTTAAGTTACTTACAATTTACATGCACGTTTTTTTTACTGCATGTTACATAATGCACAATTATTATTCAAACGTTACCCATGAAGCAAACAATGTGTATTAAAAAGGTCCTATTCAATAGATTTTGCTATGCCAAACTTGTGTGATGAAAAATGCATGAGTGTAACTTAACACCACTCTTCATGGAGTAAAGTTACATACAAACACATATATCACTAAAACATCCCTTGTGCAGGCGAAACCACACACTGAAGTTAAAGATCGCCATTCAAAACACATCATCTTGAAAAATCAGACAGGTACTTGCAGATTCAGTTTCCATCAACAAGGTGATAGTTTGCATGTAACTTAACATGGGCATGTTGTCACTGTGATTGCGTTAGGTTGCGTACGAACAGAACATTCAAACTTAGGTTTTAGATCGTACCAGGGCCATCCACATTCATCGAGAATGTGAATGTTCAGATTATTGCATATTTGTTTTCCTTTCAAATTTCCCCGATCTAAAGTTAATGCAGCACTTGCTTGTGAGTTGTTCTTCAGTACTGGTGACAGAAAGGGGGAAAAGTGGTCAAAATTCAAATCTCTAGTTTTGTTTTTGAAATATAGCTTTTCATAAAGCAGAAATATTGTAGTATCTGATGTACATAAGAAAAAATCACTGGTTCACATGGTTCTTACATAATCTAACTTTAAAAGCTGGTTCTTGTGTGTCTGTGTGTACGTTTGTATGATGACGATAGGACCCGAAACGGCTGCACGGACTGAGACAGGAATTGCAGAGAATGTTCTTTGCCACTCGAGTCGTGTCATAGGGTACTTTTGGAATAGCAAATTTGAAAGGATTCTTCAAAAAACGGCGGAAAACATTATATTCCCTGTGAGCTATCGAGGATCCTCCCCGTCTGGGCTGTCGAAACATGGTCTTGTTAAAAGACGTTTTCAAATGGTTAACGGGGAGATACACTCGAAGCACATTTAGCGAAGTTATGTTGCCAAATCATCAAAGATCAACATTTCACTACACGGATCGACGCACACAGTCGAAATAGATGTGACTTTCACACGACCGAAGACTACTTACTAGCAGACGACAAGATCTAAATATTTAGATCAGTGAGAGCAATCCGTTGAAGAACAGTTACTCTGCTTATTGGTCTTCGGTTAAGCTTATTTCCCCTGCCATAAGTTTCCTTGCAGATCTGCAGTCGCGTAGTGAAATTAACTAGTGTCATCGGAAGATTCTTCTCGGTCAATGATCAAAGCACAGTAAGTACTATGCTGACAAAAGTCACTTTAGGAAAACACGACCATTGACTTCATTTATGAGCCCAAAGGTAACAATATCGACAAGTATGTACACATTTGACGTTAAATGAAACATTCATGGACAGTTTCCAACTCACCAGATCTGCCAAAGAGCCTTCATTCGTGAAAACGATGATTTTAATCCGACAGGTATCGGAAACAATCTCTTGGTAACCTGCGTTTCTCCTTCCGAAGCGACGTGACGGCGCCACATTTGTTTGTTTATGGCTGTTTATCGCGAAACAACACAGTTGAAATTTGTGTGTAAAATATCATAAATGTGTGGCGTGTAATCTCCGAATCGGTTTGTTATCTACGTTTCGATGGTAATTCAGTTAGCGTGGAGTTACTTTGAATCGAAGGCGAAGGTAACCTGCGTTGCATGTGGGATGGCGTGAGCAAATTTGATTGCAATATTTTATACAGGAAGTAAATTTCAATGATTCTGGCTCAGTCTGGTAGATCTGTTATGCAGTGTTTTGGTAGTGTATCTGCTTTTCTACTATGAAGCTCATTTGGAGTGATATGCTGATCGAAGTGGGGTACCCTATGTGGGACATCAGCCGAATGCAGATTACGCCTCAGAACACTCTCGCATTTCACAAAGACAACAATAATTTGCAACATTTCAAGAACTGCATCAGTTTTATTAGATACTATTTCAACAAAAACAGCACAAACACGACTATTAACAACAACACAGAACGGGAGGTAAGTCTTCAAAGACGCACCAAGTGTGCGTTCCCGTTTTTGGACGCCATTTTTGCTAGCATTTTCACAGTAAATCTTAATATTTCCATATCTATTGAATGATTTTGGTATTTTCTTTGATTGTGCCGATTCTCCTATCTCTCTGGCATGTACTGGGTGCTTTGTGACCAGTTTCTCCCCTAGACTGTATTGAAAAATGCGTCCGTGTGAGCTGACCCCCACTTGTCACCAGTAGCAAAGAACAACTCATGTACGTAACGTTAACGACATGTACTTTCGTGTTAAGTTACGATCACGCGTCAAGATGGTAAAAAAAATGGTAAGTCGTAACAATTGTTTTTCTATCCTTCGAGATCTCACAACACTACGTCCAAAATTGGTCTTCTCGCTGTAAAACATGCAAAAAATATTCTTCTAAAGCAAACATATTCACGCATGTAACATTAAAAACAGTAACACCAAAAGTAAGCATGGTCATTCACAAACATATCATAACAGATCAACAAACATTTTCCACAATTCCAAATGCGACTAAGATAACCCCTGCTAACACTGTTTTCACGTTCATGCCGTTGTTCGTAAAAATGATAACGTATTTTGGTCACTTTACTTGCATTTCATGTCTTTCACTGACAAAACTGCATGAATGTAACCATAAACAGCAACACTTACCTCCTGCATTTTCGCCACAATGATCCATCGATGCTTCGACCAAAACAGCATGTCACCAGCTTTTTTGTAAACAATATTCAAAATGGCCGCCGCTTACGCAAAATCTTGTTCACGTCCTAGTGAGGGATTGTTTTTTGTTGTATGAACGTAACAAAACATTAACACGGTTTTCAATTATTTTTCCTTTGGACTGCTTTGTAGAGTGGAATCAAAAAACCGCTTAAAGTCCTATGCTGAAATGAAGGTACCGACAGAAGCTTTAAAATCATGCTGTTTCCAACCTACGCAAGACTTCCTACTCGTTGTTAAAAATGAAGACGAACTCGGTACGAAAAACTAACGCGACGGTTACATGCAAGCAGCCGCCCTTTGAACGCAATTATACACATCGCCGGTCAGTCGTTCGTCCTGACAGTAAACTAGCATTGAACTGTTTTGTCTTTCATAACATGATATGATGGATCCAGTTTCAATTTGTCTCTAGTAAAGCGAACACCCAGCTTCAAAGTGTACGTGTGTGAATTGTGTCACGTTTCGGTTTTTGGCGACAACCAACATTTTTTAAATAAACCACAGATATTATAACTCAACAGACACAGATTTGAACACAAGAAGACATGCATTTTGAAATCAACTTATTTTGAAAAGATTAGAACAGGTTTGATTGAGGTTTATGTAGAATGGTTGCCTTTACAAGGCTAGTTTTGTGACCGACTCGTGATACAGGCACTGGACGCTCTGTTGTACTCTTGACCATATGTGAAAACAGGTCTAATAGGAAGGGGAGTCACAGAATGGAAGTAACCTAACAGACTTTATGAACAAAACATGTGTGGGAAACAAGCGTGTCAACACTTTCTACCCACCTATGTTGACCGAGTGGTTTTTAGCCGAGACAAGCTGTTCTGCAGCAGGTCACTCAGAATTGTAGTAACTGCGTAGTAACAGTGTATCAACAGGCTGCAATGCAGGCGTTAGATGGACGTTACAGAAAGCGACTGAAGCTAACAGTCTGAGCGGATATATCCGTACCTCGTCAGATAGAGCCATATGAGTGGGTACGGGTATATCTGTACCTGGGAGACATTGAGTTAAAAGGGAGAGGTCTTCAATGTGGTATTCTTGAGAGGGGAATAAACTGTGTTTCCTTCTTGTGTGGCAAATGGTAATTGTATAGAAGAGGGTAAATGTTCAAAGGGGCGATACAGTGTATTTGTTCCTTACTTAAGTACGCATTGATGGAATGCCAACTACACTCTTTACATTGCGTAGTTTGGGTTTGTAGCATATTATTCAGCATGATGAATAAGTTGGTTGAAACAAGTCACTGCCTTGCGGCAGAAGAGTCTTTGTTATGTTTATTGACATGTTAAATACTTGCATGTAGCCTTATCATGAGGAAATACTTCACTCTCTTTCAATCATAACTAATTTGCTTTGCACTCTCATCATTCCAGATGTCCATACCCTGGGTGTACTGCAGTGTTTTTCTCAGCAATGAGCATGGGTTCCCACGCCCGTATCCACAAGGAGCGAGACGAAGATCTGCGCTGCAACTATGAAGGCTGCGGCAAGGTGTTTGATCGTCTCTGCCGCCTAAAGCAGCATGTCCGTCAACACACTGGCGAAAAGCCGTACAAGTGTGAATATGAGGTGGGGCTTTGTGACAGTCGGTAGATTCATGGGCTGTGGTGCTTGGCGAGAAGAAGTCTGATCGGTTGAAATCACAACAAATCTCAATTTAAACCAATCTGACCCCGCGGTTGTGTACCATCCAAATACCACCCATTTGGGTGGCACACAGTTTTGCTTTATGCACCGCAGCCCCGGCCATTGCTTAAAGATGGTCAGAACTTTTTCATGTGTTTCCCCTTTTTTATGACAAAAGCTCAGTTCAGTGAGGTTATGTGGGTAGGTAAGTTTTCATAATTATTATATATTTGTTTCTCTCTGAAAAAGGCTTTAACAAGACTGGTGTTTTGCAACATTAACTTTTAGTGATAGATTTCTTGTGTGATTTAGACCGAAGAAAGCCTAGTGCCTCAGATTTGTCAGCATCTCACTCCTGCTTGCTTTTTTTATATTATACTTTGATCTTGTTTCCAACCTATTGGTGGGTGTGGGGTCACACAAGAGATATGTCGTGTTGCAGTCTGTAGGCTTTGCTCTTACAAATCTAGTTCCATTGTCATTAAAAAAAACGTGTTCTGATTCAGATATTGACCTCAGTTGTCTGGCAGTAGTGATGATATTGCACAGGGGTCTGAAAACAACCTTTATGTTGGTTGTCCCTGGTCTTCAAGTTTGCGTGTGGCGAATGAGGGGATCAGGGGACGTTTGCCCTCTGAACTGCTAATTAAATTACATATTCTTACTCCAATTCTCATAAATGCATTGACTTCAATCTCACATGCTAGATGTCGAAAAGCTACTCAAATTACCTGCCCTTGCAAGGGTGGTAACCAAGCTAAAAACAGACGCCATAGCCGTTGCTATGCCCTGGTTACCCATAACCCACCGCGCACCACGTGAGCGCCGGCATCCGGAATAATCATTCTCGATTTTCGACGACACACGTCAGACGTGCGGAATTCGTCTGCTCACTTGGCTTTCCCTTGCCCTTGTCTTTGTGACGTTATGGGCTTGGGGGGGCCTTTACCTGTTCGCCTTTCTTTTGGCGAGACCTGCCCTTTTTATTGAATTGGATTGTTGATTGTTAGCTGCTTGTTTACAGCCGCTTCAGAAATTTACTTTTCTGGTGGACTTCGATTTTGGCCATTTACAAGAACACAGGAGGGGGGGGGGGGGGGGGGGGGGGGGGGGGCGCGTTCAGTCCTCCCTCTGTTCCTTTACAGGTGTTCAGGAGTCCAGAGCCTGGGGTTCTTCTCTCGCTGGTGGTGTTCCTCTCGCCAATGCGAAGTTTTGCCAACAGCTCTTTGGAGGTCTGATGACGTGTTCATACATTTTTTTTTTTTACCTCCTGGACATCTCCTGCTCTTAACTTGATGGAGCCATTGCCTTGCCCTCGTTAGTTTCTGCAGGACAGGTTCTCTCAGGGACATAAGTAAGTTCCCTCCGCCTTTAGGAGCAATCTGCATTTATGAGAATTGGAGTAAGAATATGAAATTTAATGAAAAATTTCAATAGTAAATTTTCATTTGATTAATATACTTACCCAATTCTCATAGTTAATACCCTCCCATTCATCCCTGCTACTTAATTTCCTGAGGGTTTTTGAGAAGTCTCGAATGATTATTCCGGATGCCGGCGCTCACATGGTGCGCGGTGGATTATGAGTAACCATGTGGGACAGGGCATAGCAACAGCTATGGCGTCTGTTTTTAGCTTGGTTACCACCCTTGCAAGGGCAGGTCATTTGAGTAGTTTTTCGACATCTAGCATGTGAGATTGAAGTCAATGCATTTATGAGAATTGGGTAAGTATATTAATCAAATGAAAATTTACTATTGAAATTTTCCATTTAAGAAAAACAGAAGAGGGTATGGGGAAATCTGACAGCGTTACTTTTCTGTTTTCCTCAGTATGAATGTTTTTCAGGTCTTTGGTCATTGACGCATACTTATTCGAGGCCGGTCGACCGTCCAATAGTTTTGGCAAGAAAGATCTCCTCCGATTAAATATTTTTTTCAATACCAAGAACAGTTTGACTAAAATATATTCGGACCTTGGAACCCATACGATTTCGCTGTATTTTGTACGCTTGATTGTCTAAAAAAAATACGATCAGTACGGTCGGTGGGGAAAAAAACCGATCACACAAATTCCTTGACTAGTTTTCAACACATGCGCATCTAGTTTGGATGTTTGAATGCAGTGTGAAGTACACTAATTTTCCTGAAAACACACCAAGTTTCTTACAAAACAGAGGTACACAGGTCTGAATATTTTCAGTCCAGGTGTATTTGTCTTTGTCTGAGAACAACTACGGCAAAGGGTCAATATTTTGATGTAATCCTTGTCCTGCCAGGGGTGCACCTGGGCCTTCACCACAGCCAGCAAGCTGAAGCGTCACAGCGCCAAGCACCTCAACCTGCGCAAGTACAAGTGCACCCAGTGCGGCAAGGGCTTCATGCGGCCAGAGCACCTAAAGGGACATCTCGTCACGCACACAGGCGTCAAGCCCTTCACCTGTCCCGTTGAAGGTGTGTGTTTCGTAAGGGTAGTGTCAGCAAAATTCAATATTGGCAGCTCCTGCCTGGTCATTTTGGAAGACTATTGTTACATGTATAGTAACAGCTATTGTGTTTTCAGCGTAGCAATAGGGTCCGATATTTAGACGAGACAAGTATAATGCCGACGAGTCGAAGACGAGTCGCATTATACTTGTTCGAGTCTAAATATCGGACCCTATTGCTACGCTGAAAACACAATAGCGATTATATAGCTGTTATGACCTTGATTTGTTGTTCCAAACTTACAAAATGACAGTTTTTGCGTCGATGCGTTGATCTCAGGTTTTGATAGCAGACAAACTTCTTACGCGCATCATGTTCGCGCAGACATGCACACCGCTACACGCTTTCTGACTTTGGAAGAAAAACTGACTCCAAGTGCATTCGACTTCACAACACAGTTGTTGAAACAGCTTTTTAAGTTGTCAGTGTATGCTGTTGTCGATAGAAACATCGCCGTGGTACAGATGGATAAACCGGAATCATGCGTCGGCCATTTTTCTCAATATGCTTTTGGATATTGAGTAAAATGGCCGACTTCCGCCGCATTATGCTTTGATGATCGGAAGAGACCATCCAATCACAGCCCCCGAATTCCCCCACGTGTTCATCAGAATAGCTATATTATAAAATGTTGAACAATGTTGACTATTTTCCACAAACCTGCTCATCTATACTTTTACAGTGGAACTCCCGTTTTAAGGCCTCCACAAATCTGAGAAAATCAGGTCTTAAAAAGGAGGCATTCTTCAGGCCGGGGAATGATACACCTTTCGTCGTAAATACGACAAAGTCCTTTTCTAATTGTGTAAGAAAAGAGCCTCTGTGTGCCCTTAAAAATGCTTAAAACGCAAAATGTTCCGGTCAGTACGTCCAAACCACTTTTACTCATTCCCAGGCCTGATTCTTAAAATGGAGGTCAATTTACAAGGGTTATGAACAATGACAAAACAAGGGGGAAGTCTTATATTGGGGGTCAATTTACAAGGGTTATGAACAATGACAAAACAAGGGGGAAGTCTTATATTGGGGGTCAATTTACAAGGGTTATGAACAATGACAAAACAAGGGGGAAGTCTTATATTGGGGGTCAATTTACAAGGGTTATGAACAATGACAAAACAAGGGGGAAGTCTTATATTGGGGGTCAATTTACAAGGGTTATGAACAATGACAAAACAAGGGGGGAAGTCTTATATTGGGGGTCAATTTACAAGGGTTATGAACAATGACAAAACAAGGGGGGAGTCTTATATTGGGGGTCAATTTACAAGGGTTATGAACAATGACAAAACAAGGGGGAAGTCTTATATTGGGGGTCAATTTACAAGGGTTATGAACAATGACAAAACAAGGGGGGAGTCTTATATTGGGGGTCAATTTACAAGGGTTATGAACAATGACAAAACAAGGGGGGAGTCTTATATTGGGGGTCAATTTACAAGGGTTATGAACAATGACAAAACAAGGGGGGAGTCTTATATTGGGGGTCAATTTACAAGGGTTATGAACAATGACAAAACAAGGGGGAAGTCTTATATTGGGGGTCAATTTATATTGGGGGTCAATTTACAAGGGTTATGAACAATGACAAAACAAGGGGGGAGTCTTATATTGGGGGTCAATTTACAAGGGTTATGAACAATGACAAAACAAGGGGGGAGTCTTATATTGGGGGTCAATTTACAAGGGTTATGAACAATGACAAAACAAGGGGGGAGTCTTATATTGGGGGTCAATTTACAAGGGTTATGAACAATGACAAAACAAGGGGGGAGTCTTATATTGGGGGTCAATTTACAAGGGTTATGAACAATGACAAAACAAGGGGGGAGTCTTATATTGGGGGTCAATTTACAAGGGTTATGAACAATGACAAAACAAGGGGGGGAGTCTTATATTGGGGGTCTTTAAAGGGGGTTCTAATGTAGCAGCACAAAATAACCACATTTTAACAAGTTTGAATGTCTTTGTCCTGTAGACACTTCTGTTGTTTGTCCGTCCGTCCGTCCGTGTCCTTTCACAACTGTTTACCTGCCATTTCAGCAGTAATTCTCAGATTCTGGAAGAAGAATGCTTGTACACTTTCTTGAATTGTAATTAAATTACATCTAAAGTTTTACATTCCCAGAAACTTGGCAGTCATGATGATAATGCAGGGGTTCTGAAAACAACCAGTCAAGTGGGTTGTCTCCCTTCCCTCAGTTTGCGTGTGGCGAACACAGGGGGTCTGTGGAGGATTTGCTGACTCTGAACTGCCACAATCTTGAGCTTAAAATATTTTTTTCAAGAAAGATTTATCTGCACATGCACTTGTGTAAACGGTATAGGGAGTTTGTACAGTGGTACCTGTGATGTGAGGCTCCTCCAATGAGATAGTACCTCTCATGCAAGCACACCTTTTGTTGCCCATTATTGAGATGAAAATGTAGCTATTGTGTGCTGACACCTGCAAGGCAGGGACACTTTTGGCTGGTCCCAGGGGCTGTCCTTACATCCCAGATACCACTGTACTCCTTTCCTGAGGTGGGCTTTGTCATCATTTATACTGCTTTAACGTTCATGGACTTCAACTTGTCAACACAAGTGGGCTTCCCGCTCATTTCGCCATTTAAGCAGTTCTCAAATTCTGAGAGAAGCATGCTCAGTGTTTTCGTTTTTTTTATACTCTGGCATGAAGTATATTATCTTTTGTGTGTGTACTAGACCAGTCATCATTTGTGATGTTTGCAGGATGTGAATCCAACTTTGGCATGAAGTATATTATCTTTTGTGTGTGTACTAGACCAGTCATCATTTGTGATGTTTGCAGGATGTGAAGCCAACTTCACGGCCAAGAGCAGCCTGTACGTTCACTTGTCGAAGCACAACAAGGGGGGAGGAAAGATGGTGTTCCGCTGCCCCATCGACCACTGCACCAGCAAGTACAGCACCAAGGCTCTGCTCAGAACCCACATGTTGAAGCACCTCATTAACTCCCCTGATGCCGATCAAGCTGGCCGGGAGATGGCGCAGATGCTCATGGGGTGCATGTCCGACAGTGAGGAACAGGAGAAAGCTGTGGGGGATGTCAATGGTGGGTATATTGATGATGGTGTGTGTGTGTTTGGTTGCTTCAAAATGTTATATTTGTTATATTAATCCTTTCGCTGTCTGTAGCACATCGGCTGAACAACAAAATCTTTACACACCTTAATAAACTGCACAGACAAAGAACAACAATAACAAATAATGTGTGTGTGTGGTGTATTCATTTATATATTAAAGGCACATTGTAAATTGTCAATTAAAATAAATAGAAAAAATGCTTTGTATACAAATAATAAAACTATGAAAGTCGTATTTACTTTTAATTTGTTTTCCTTTGATAAGAAAACCAACACTCAAAAGGTGTTTGAGACGCGACCAATTTTATCTCCTCAGACTTGTGTTTTAGGTTCCTGCATACCTTAGCTCTGCAACACATGTGAATGGTAATGTTCATTTTACTGTATGGCTGCTTCTCTTGACTGCTGCAGGCACAGGGGAGGAAGATGAGGAAGGGTGTCAGTTAGAGGAGGGAGGGGTGGAGATCAGCCCTGACCAGCTGACCGGTGCCGCTGTCACCCAGCTCCTGTCCTCACCGGTCACCATTGACGCCCAGTCACCGGGCACTTCTCAGCCCACCATCAGCCTTGGTCAGTTCCCACTCAACATACTGATCAGTTTTAGATGCATGTGGATTCATGTGGTTACTAACGACCGGCCTTTACACCTCCATTCCATTCTTCTCATATGACAGTGTGCTGACAGAGCTTTTTCTGTGAGTGAAAAGAAGACTAGCGTGTACAGTGAAACACCTGTTCCAAATCCCTCTGATTTCAGGCTGATTTTAAGAACTCATTTTCACAGATATTCTCTTGATAATGTGTTTGAATTTTCTTCAACTTTAAGACTCCTTCACTTTTCTTACTTCTTTTTTTCTATGTATATTTCGGAAGAAGTTATTAATTGATTCATTTTTGCCTCTTTCTCCAGAATCTCCAGTGAGTCGAGCTGTCTACCTGAAAAACCGCAGCGGCTGTGCTCGCACAGATTTTCAGAGCAACCATCTGATAGCCAACCAGGCCAGGCAACGCTGGCATCAACAGCGTGACGACGCTTCTCAGGCAAACAGTTCCTTGGAAACGGACGCTTCCCCTGTGCAGTCAGGTCAGTTAGTTATGTGTGGCGTGAACCTCATATTTTCATAGCTGTTGAAGAAATCGATTAACGAGTATACAATACTCAGACCTGGGAACCCATACGATTTCGCCGTATTTTGTACGCATGATTGTCGAGAATACGCTTAGTACGGTCAGTGGGAAAAAAATACGACGAGAAAAATTCCTAGACTACTTTTTTTCACAAGCCCATCCTGAAGCCGATCCAGTATTTTGGCACATGATTACGTCACTATATTAGCCGCTGTCGAAAAAAAATAATCGGATCGTGTCAATCAATCAAAACAACCAGGCAAACGAAAGTACGGTATTTCGCGAAATCGGCTCCGAGAATAAACAAGTCAAACAAAGAAGAAAAGTGAAAAAGTTTGAAGAAAAATATCACACACACACACACACACACACACAATTTGTAACCAAGACACACATGTAGTCCCGCCCGGAATAAGCTTTTTTGGGATGATTTACGACTTTTGCGCACATTTCGAGCAGACGAAAACACAACATGGCGGCTCTCGCTCCTCCAACTATCGCGAGACACACAAAAACGAAATCTCGCACGCGAGATCCTGATACATCCGGTGTTTCTCTGTACGCTTGTCACGACGACTTGTTGACAAACGAAGATTCGCGAATGAAAGAGAAAAGCGCTGAGTCATGAGAAGAGAGCTAATAAAGTACCGGTAATCGCTAATCGAGCGAAATGAAAATCCGCGGCGACTTCCATTAGGTGAATGCTATTCAAGTTTAGGTAACGTTTTAGCCGCATCTTTTTATAAGCCGCAATGCGATTTTTTTTCTTTTTTAAAGTCGCGGCTTGTAGTCCGTCAAATACGGTACAGTTTTTGTCAGTAAAAATTGAAAAAAGCATTTGTTTTAAGGGGAGACAGGGTAGGCAAGCACTTTTTTTTTTTTTTTTGGAAACAGCTTGCTGCTTGTTTGATTTTTGCAAGCAGAATAACCTAATTAAGGGAAACCATTTTAAATTTTGAGTGAAAAGCAATTTTTGGGGGTTTTATTCACCAAAATGTGAAAAAAACGTTATAAAATGTGCTTTTTTTTAAATGTTGCAGTTTGTGAACCAGTGCATGTTTTGATCCAATTTTTCTTCTTTGCAGCAATATGTGTGTGTTTAATAATTCTGTGCATCGAAAAGCATTTCTAAGCAATATATTATTTTAATTTAGCATTTTCAGTTACCGGTTCAGTTCTGATAAGAAAAATACATGAGATCCTAACTGTCAGACTCATAAAAACCCAACCAATGCACTGAACTCTTATTCCATGCACAGAACTGATGCTGTACAACTCATAAACAACATATACAAAAACTGAACAAATCCATCAAGCCTTTCAAAAGTTGCAACATTTTAATTGTAGCGTTTTGTCTGAAAATTACATTCAGAGAAAACAGCATTTTAAAGATTTGAACCAGTACATACAAAAACAAGTAGCACAGTGCACCCTGAATTCATATGTTTTTATCAGAATGACCACTTTACTATGATGGGGAAATGATTTGACGATCAAATTATCCGGACTTTTTTAAAAAAATCATTTGAAAACTCATCTATGTTAGTGCAGATATGAATCAAAACGAAACTGTCGGACTCATAAAAACACAAGGAATCCACTGTATTCTTATTCCATGCACAGAAATGGTGCTTCACAAATCATCAACAACATATACAAAATTGGAACAAATCCATCTAGCCATTCAAAAGTTACAACATTTTAATTACCACATTTTGTCTCAAATTACATGTAGAGAAAACAGCATGTAAAAGAGTCTCACTAGTACCCCGGTAAACTAGTACCACAGTAGAGCTTGAATTAATGGGGTGGTTTTTTTTTAACCAGAATAACACTTTAACTATGATGGGGAAATGATTTGATAATCAAATTATCAGATTTTTTTAATTTAAAAAAAAATCATATGAAAACATTAAAAAAGTCAATTATCTGTGTTTGTGCTGATATGAAAATATTGATCAGAACCAAACTGTCAGACTCATAAAAACCCAACGGATGCACTGATTTCTTATTCCATTGCATAGAAATGATGCTTCACAAATCATCAACAGCATTACATAATTATATATACACAAATGGAACAAAGCTATCAAGCCCTTCAAAAGTTGCAACATTTTAATTACAGTATTTCTGTGCTCAATCCTAACACTGCAGCAAATTTCTGTAAAGCTGAATGTCCCTTTCCATGTACCAACATGGTCATACGCGGATTATTTTAAATGCAACTTTACCACCCGAAGCGTTGCAAACACCGGGAGAAGAGTAAACAACTGCAGACTTGAATGGACACTCATATGCACTCCAGATGCAGGGCCTGTGCAAATCCTTGGGCTGATGCATCACCTTCTTTCATAATCAGACTGCTATCAGACAAGCATTCAGTAAAGAATATAGACCTTTCAGCAATAGATTGAGCTGATCAATGTTGACAAAAGCCCAACACATGTCAGCGGAGTGACGTTGCACAGTACCAGTATCCATATCTGCTTGTGATGGGTCAGAAGATGGCAAAGTATCTGTATCTTCTTATGGTTGGACAGAAGATGGCAAAGCTGATGTTTCTGCTGTGGAAGAGGGTAGTTCCGGTTTAGCAAACTTTTCCATCAGGTCAATCTTTCTCCTCGCTGCCACCACAGGAGGACTGGTTCTCCCCTTGCTCCAACCTAATAAATACACAAACACTGATTTAATATTTGATACAACTGTCCATGGTTTTTGTTTGTAATAAGCTGCAAATTTTAAGACTCAATATAAACGTCAACAAGTGCTTGTACTTTATTTTGCAAATGACCATGTTACATATGGGGTGTACCTCAACTTTTTGGCTAGGCCGGTAAATCAGAAATCCCAATCAGCCCCCAACCACTGAACCAGGCGGGTTTTCTTACAACCACCTCAGCGGCTCGTACCCACATATGTCGGTTGACGAACACACACACACACACACACACAAAAGACATTCATTAATTTAACAGTGACTCATACTCATTACATGTGGATTTGCACTACTTATTAATACCCAAACACACACACAACTTAATGACAAAAAAGTGTATGTTTTAATATATATAATGATAAATAATTGAAAATAAAAGCAGCCACGAAAAAGCAAAAGAAATCAAAGTATTCTCACTCTGTCACACACTAAACCTCACAGAAGGTTATCCCATATATATATACATACCAGCCCCTATCACAAAATGTACATGTCAAGTTTACAATGGGATTTGAGTAACCACACAATCACATACAATGATACACTCAGGAACTAATACTGAAACTAGCTGAATTATTTTCTTTCTTTCTTCCTTTCTTTTTATATTTTTCTTTTAAAATTAATTCATTTCATCACACTTGCTATGTATTTGCTTGTTTCTTGTCTGTTGTGTGTGTGTGTGTGTGTTCTGTGTGTGTGTATACATTTTCAGATTTCCTAAACCTAGCACTGTTTGCAGGTGATCTTTATGCTTTTGATTCATGAGTTGCATCCCCAGTCCTTTAGTTTAACTCTTTTTTATTTCTTTGGTGAAGTAAATTGGATCTATTTTTTTTATTCCTTAGTTAATGGAAAAGATTTGACAACAATATTGCTGTCAATGATAGGTTGGTCAGCCATGCTGGTGTAAACCAATCCTTTAGAATTAGAGAACGCTCTCTAGTAGGGTACTTATTTTCCTACGGTCAATGACCAGAAACAGAAACTGTGTCAGTCGTACCGTCGCTCAGATGCTGCTTCTCAGTTTGACCACAGACAAAGAATAATGATGACATGTTACACCATAGTAAGCTCTCAAGGACTGGCCAGCGAAGAACAATAAAATAGGGGTTGTGAAGACGATATCACAGAGATGATCGAGGGAGGGAGGGGGGGGGGGGGGGGGGGGGGGGTTGCGGCGGCGGCATGGTCAGTAAATTGGATCAAGAAACCCGCAAAATACTTCAGACACAAACTGTTTATCATTTACCTGCAAACCCTAACACATTCTTACAACAACAACAACATAACAATGTGCAATAAATCACGTTGTCAAACAAACAAGATCGAAAAGAGAAAGAAGCAAAACCCACCTCGTCGAGTCAAGAATCTTAGAATGTCGTCTGCTTCAATTCGATCATGTTGGTTCATTTCGGAGTGTTGTTACTTCGTTCTACTGTTCGCTGCTGCTGGTTCATCTTTCTCTGATATTTCATGCCACTATGCCGAACATTTCCAATGTTAGGGTTGTTCTCCGCAGCTCAAAACTTTGAAAAATGCTGCTGAATCGGTGAAAAAGTCATGGATTTGTTGACACCGGGGGACTGATAAGTTGTCTACTGCGCTTGCGCCAAATGCCTTTGACCTACATATATTTGCATATATTAATTCCGGGGTTTCGGTTGGAGCGGATTCTCTCTCTTTGTGCCTATGTCAACGGAAATTCCCCAACGGTGATGACGTCATCTTGAAGAACGGAAATTTCCACACAGTTTGAACAGCGAAGGGTCATGTCATGTGCGCACATTTACCAGCACGGAGTATCCAAAGTAGACCATTTTTTCGATTTTTTGGATAAAACACAGACAAAAACAACAAAACATCGGTTTGAAAATGGTTTTATTTACATGAATACATGTCTAAAATGACAAAAGCAGATTATTGAATGCATTCCAGGATGTTCAAAGGTGTGAAAAATGCAACAACCCCAAAAAGGTATATGAGACCAAAAATAACTCATTTTGCCTGCCCGGTCTCGCCTTAAATGTATAGGTAAACTTAATTAACGGTGTGACGGACGCGCATGAGGCATGTTTTAATCATGGATGTGCTAACGCTGTGTGGAGTACACTCATTTTTTTGAAAATACACCAAGTTTGTTTGAGAATACTCAAAGTGCAAAACAGGGGTTCCCAGGTCTGAATGCATCATTAGCACATAAAATCTAAACGAGTTCAGCTTCTGATTGTTCAGTTCTTCTACAACTCACAGGCATAGACAGCAGTCCATGTGCAAATAGCAACACATAGTAAAACCTCGTGTTTTCCTGGAAGCTGTTTATTTTTCTTAGTTTTTGTGTGTGTGGATAACTATGTTCTATAATCTGATCGTGAATTACTGAACACAAATTAGAAGTTCCAGAAACAATCCTATCCCTGTGAGCGGAGGAAAGTTTGTGTGAAACGTGAAGCCTGACTGACTGACTGACAGTGTGTGTTGCTTTCAGTGGCCAGCACAGATGCCATGCTGGGTCTGGTGAAGTCTTACTGACAGTGTGTGTTGCTTTCAGTGGCCAGCACAGATGCCATGCTGGGTCTGGTGAAGTCTTACTGACAGTGTGTGTTGCTTTCAGTGGCCAGCACAGATGCCATGCTGGGTCTGGTGAAGTCTAACTGACAGTGTGTGTTGCTTTCAGTGGCCAGCACAGATGCCATGCTGGGTCTGGTGAAGTCTTACTGACAGTGTGTGTTGCTTTCAGTGGCCAGCACAGATGCCATGCTGGGTCTGGTGAAGTCTTACTGACAGTGTGTGTTGCTTTCAGTGGCCAGCACAGATGCCATGCTGGGTCTGGTGAAGTCTTACTGACAGTGTGTGTTGCTTTCAGTGGCCAGCACAGATGCCATGCTGGGTCTGGTGACGTCTTACTGACAGTGTGTGTTGCTTTCAGTGGCCAGCACAGATGCCATGCTGGGTCTGGTGAAGTCTCACTGACAGTGTGTGTTGATTTCAGTGGCCAGCACAGATGCCATGCTGGGTCTGGTGAAGTCTTACTGACAGTGTGTGTTGATTTCAGTGGCCAGCACAGATGCCATGCTGGGTGTGTGTGTTGATGTCAGTGGCCAGCACAGATGCCATGCTGGGTCTGGTGAAGTCTCACTGACAGTGTGTGTTGATTTCAGTGGCCAGCACAGATGCCATGCTGGGTGTGTGTGTTGATTTCAGGGGCCAGCACAGATGCCATGCTGGGTCTGGTGAAGTCTTACTGACAGTGTGTGTGTTGATTTCAGTGGCCAGCACAGATGCCATGCTGCGTCTGGTGAAGTCTTACTGACAGTGTGTGTTGACAGATGCCATGCTGGGTCTGGTGAAGTCTTACTGGCAGTGTGTGTGTTCATTTCAGTGGCCAGCACAGATGCCAAGCTGGGTCTGGTGAAGTCTTACTGACAGTGTGTGTGTTGATTTCAGTGGCCAGCACAGATGCCATGCTGCGTCTGGTGAAGTCTTACTGACAGTGTGTGTTGACAGATGCCATGCTGGGTCTGGTGAAGTCTCACTGACAGTGTGTGTTGATTTCAGTGGCCAGCACAGATGCCATGCTGGGTCTAGTGAAGTCTTACTGACAGTGTGTGTTGCTTTCAGTGGCCAGCACAGATGCCATGCTGGGTCTGGTGAAGTCTCACTGACAGTGTGTGTGTTGATTTCAGTGGCCAGCACAGATGCCATGCTGGGTCTGGTGAAGTCTCACTGACAGTGTGTGTGTTGATTTCAGTGGCCAGCACAGATGCCATGCTGGGTCTGGTGAAGTCTCACTGACAGTGTGTGTGTTGATTTCAGTGGCCAGCACAGATGCCATGCTGGGTCTGGTGAAGCAAGAGACAGAGACATACGCAACATCAGAGTCCACGCTGTCGGGTCTGACATTCCGTGACCCTGAGACTGGCCTTACCTACGTGCAGACACAGCTCTTGCAGGTAGGTGTATGTGTGTGTAACTCTTGAGTCAAAATACAAAAAAGGTTAGTCATTGGAACGTTACATTTTTGACAAAAGAAGACGTTTACAAGTACATCGACCCAATTGTCTTGAGTGGACAGTCAAATAAATATGAGACAAATGAAAGGACTCTTTGACAAGGAGATGCTCTGAGTTGAAAAACATCGCATCCACAGTGTCCTAAGCTAGTTTTTCTTTCATTTGTCTCATAACTATTTGTCTGTCTACTATAAAAACTTTTGGGTCTATGTACTTTTGACTGTCTTGTTTTGACAAACATTCCATTTACTTGTCTTTCTTGTACTTTGATTCTAGATTTTGGAACTTCTTGCAGTCTATTCGTTTTTGGATTAGTGTGTCTCTGTTTGAAGGCTGGTTGCCATAACTCTATTTAGCCTTGAAGTGTGTTAGGGGATTTTAACGTCAGATGCAAAGTCTTTGTTTTCAATTACATTTGAAGGTAAATTTGCTGTTGCATTAGGTTTGAATCTTATTGATAATCAGGTCTTAAAAAGGAGGGAGTTTTAAAATGGGGATACGTATAGAGAGGATACAAACAGGAAATCTGCCAAAACAGGGTCTTAAAAGGAGGGAGTTTTGTCTTAAAGGAGAGTTTCCACTGCACCGGTCACAGTATCCACTGCACTGGTCACAGTATCCACTGCACCGGTCACAGTATCCACTGCACCGGTCACAGTAGCCACACCAATTTTTAAGACAGCCTGGTAACTGGGAGTGGTCACACATCCTCCAATTTACAAATCCTGGTCCAAAAAAACAGGCTTTCGTTTGCATACCTCTCTCCGTCTCGCTGATTTGTTCTGTTTTGTTGTAATGACATTTTGTTAGCGCACAAAGCAGAGGTTTATAACTAATTTTCTGTGCTGATTATCTTTTGCTTACCATAAGACAACACTCTTAAGGTGGGGCTTTAAAGGCAAGCTTCTTTTTGTGAAAACAGTTTGGTTTACTGTCTCAGATCTAGTAGTATTTACATGGGATAACACCACCCCTTCGCTTGGACCCATTCCAAAAACACCCTGCCTGCTGTGGTGAATCAAAATTGTACTTCACACTGTGCACACAGAGTACCCAGGCTGTTCAGTGTTGGTATGTGACCAAGTGAGTACCCAGGCTGTTCATTGTTGGTATGTGACCAAGTGAGTACCCAGGCTGTTCAGTGTTGGTATGTGACCAAGTGAGTACCCAGGCTGTTCAGTGTTGGTATGTGACCAAGTGAGTACCCAGGCTGTTCATTGTTGGTATGTGACCAAGTGGAGGAATTTTATTCCATGTAACAGCTGGCCAGATGTGAGCCGAATGTTTACAGGGAAAGGAGTTTTCATTTGAAATTGTAAATGTATGCACTAAAACTCTTATGTCTGCTTGCTTTTCAGGATGACCCTCCTCACACAGTGTACTACAGCAGTGATCCCATGGGGCTGAGCGGCGACACCAGCGACGTCAATCAAACCATGCTGGACATGGTTCCATCCCATTTCTCAAACACTACCATCAACCTCAACGACCTGGTGTAGTGCCTGCTGTTATTCTTCTTCGTTGGAATGCATGGACAGATTGACTCTTTTTTCTTGCGTGTTGCTACAGACATTGCTTATGATGGTATTCAGTGTTGGATGTAAATAACTATCAAACAGTTAAAGTTGCAAGCTTTTTGTATTTAACTTAGTGAATTAATTGACAATGACATTTGGGGACAAGAAGAGCAAACGCTCGATCGAGTCACTTTCGCAGTTCTGAATATTATATGAGGCATCAGATGGACAGGAAGAAATTGCTATTCACAACACAATGAGTCACGTTCACATAAAATTTGAGCCCGGTCACTTTTATAGTTTCCGAGAAAAGCCCAACGTTAAGTTGTGTGTTGCCGAACAGAAAAGGCTAGTTATCTCCCTTGTTTTTCTGATAACGTTCGTAAAAGGCTACAGATGTAAATACTTTGATGTAAAGAATAATCCTACAAAGTTTCAATCACATCCGATGAACTTTGTCAAAGATATAAAATGTCTAATTTTTCCTTTGACGCTGACCTGTGACCTTGAAAAAGGTCAAAGGTCAACGAAACCATCGTTAAAGTGTAGAGGTCATTGGAGGTCACGACTAAACAAAATATGAGCCCGATCGCTTTGATAGTTTCCGAGAAAAGTCCAACGTTAAGGTGGTGTCTACGGCCGGACGGCCGGCCGGATGGCCGGCCGGACAGACTAACACTGACCGATTACATAGAGTCACTTTTTCTCAAGTGACTCAAAAATTGCAAGGTAGTGACAAACTGCAGAATGCATGCATGCCAAATTCAGTGGGGGGATTTTTTGGTCCAATTTCAGAAAAATGTGAAGCTTTCTTGTTGCTGCAAAGTTTAGAAGGGCAGGATAAGGCGTTTTTTTGTGTCTTGGAGACGAGAAGAAAAACATGCAATAATTCAGAAACAAGTCGGAGAACTACCGGATCCAATATTTCGGTTTCTGATGTCCTGTCATTCTTGTGTAATGAAGGATCTGTGATATTAAACATTGTTTACAACTGTCAAAGATCTCTGTTTTGAGCATTTTGTCTGAATAGATAGGGTGATTGCATGAGTGAGGTGTAATTCTGCGCATTCTTTTCATACTCAATTTATTTCATTGCACGTACAGTATAGTCGGTCCGGATGACCAGGAGAGGACACTTTAAATTATTTTTAAAAAATTCAACTTTTGCATGTCTAAGAATAAAAGTTGTTAAGGACGATTAGTACTATCTTGTATTAAAAGGGTTAAGCACTACTATCAAAAGTGATGTAACCAAAAAAGTGTAAATATCAACCCCAGTGGAGCCTGTGACGCATAACGCTGACCTAAGCCAGCCAGGTGTGCCGCGTGAGCACGTTTTTCACACCAATTCTGTAAAATTGCATTCCTTGGTCAGATTCTGTCCAATGAACTTCTCAGTAGCCAATAAGGGGTGCTTTCAAAGTGCAAACATTCAGGCGGTCGTTTGTACATTTGAGTCAAGTTTTGATTTTTTTTAAAACTTTAAATACCACCGACAGGCTAAGCTATCTTGTGGCTTATTGGCCATGTGTCTGTTGACATTGTGTAAGTGGGTTCATCCCCGTATCCCGCCAGGCTCTCCTTTTCCTTGCTATTATGTGCGTGCTTACTTTTTCTATTTTTCAATAATTCTAATCATTACAATTATTTAAGTTATTGAGACATCCCAGTGCACTGAGGGATTAATAGAGCAAATAGAGAAAATTCATTATTTTCGAGATTTGCTCTATAAATCCCTTAGTGCACTGGGATGTCTCAATAACGATATTGTCAGTACCGCCAGAGAAAAAAGAAGATTCAAAACGCACATTTTTCTATGTGCATTTGGATAGGCATAACTGTGTGGTCAGGTCGTGTAAGATCTACTTTTGTGTGTGCTGTCTCAAGTGTGTCATGCTTTCATCACACGCAAACTCTTGTTTTAGATTCTGTTGGTAAATTCCAGTGTAGCGTTAAGCTTAAAAAGTGATGATCTTTCATAGAGACCTCATTTGAACTCGGAGAAAGGACTGTGCTCTAAGTTATTTGCGATTCGAAACCTTCAATCACGCTTCGACGTATTGACTGTGCCCCTTGAATTGACTCCAAGGACTGGTCGACGGTTAGCACATTTTCAAAGTAAATGTGGTATGTTTCTCCTGTTGTATCTTCACTCATCGGGGAGTCTGGTACTAAATTAAAATATGAACGGTAAAGAAGGCTCTGAACCCTACACGTATTATATCCCCATCGCTTTTTCGTTCACATTTGCCCAACATGTTTATTTGCTGAGCGGGGTTTATGTCGTCTGCTAGGCTAGGGCAATTGAACCACTGCAGTCTCATTTCAAAAACAACAAGAAGAGCAAACGCTCGATCGAGTCATTTTCGCAGTTCTGAATATTATATGAGGCATCAGATGGACAGGAAGAAATTGCTATTCACAACACAATGAGTCACGTTCACATAAAATTTGAGCCCGGTCACTTTTATAGTTTCCGAGAAAAGCCCAACGTTAAGTTGTGTGTTGCCGAACAGAAAAGGCTAGTTATCTCCCTTGTTTTTCTGATAACGTTCGTAAAAGGCTACAGATGTAAATACTTTGATGTAAAGAATAATCCTACAAAGTTTCAATCACATCCGATGAACTTTGTCAAAGATATAAAATGTCTAATTTTTCCTTTGACGCTGACCTGTGACCTTGAAAAAGGTCAAAGGTCAACGAAACCATCGTTAAAGTGTAGAGGTCATTGGAGGTCACGACTAAACAAAATATGAGCCCGATCGCTTTGATAGTTTCCGAGAAAAGTCCAACGTTAAGGTGGTGTCTACGGACGGCCGGCCGGACAGACTAACACTGACCGATTACATAGTCACTTTTTCTCAAGTGACTCAAAAATTGCTCGTCACGTTGCACTGAGTCTGCATGCATAAGGCAGGCTGGTAATAAGTCTTATACATGGTAAGAACGTTCTGAACCCTACACGTTTTCAATTCCGATTGTTGTTGCCTTGAAATAATAATTCAGGAAACCATTCATTTACTGAACTGATGCAGTCGTATTTCAGTGTAGTCTGCTACGTATGACAGAGTCGATCGAGTCAGTCGACTTCCAAATGCTGGTCTAGCTGGTACGTTATCGGAATAACACTTGTGTTTTCTGTTAGCCGTTGAGAATTGTACACTAACTCATCATTTGGTAACGTGAATAATAAGCTACATGCCACCAACACGGCATATGAGAAGAATCTTCGCAAGTCGAAACTAAGAAGAGACACAGCAGCTTCTATTTTTAGATCAGTAGGCTTCACTGTGGCGCGCATGCAATCTGTCAGAAAAAAAAACCTGCTTTGAGCCGCAGAAAATGTATGGTCATTTGGTCAAGTGGAGAATATAAGCTACATGTCATTAATTAATTCTGAGGATGAGCGTACAGTCTCGCTTAGGCAAAGGGCGGAAGAATACGCTCTGTGGAAAAGTTAGCGCACTCCAAGAGTGTGCTAACAGTTTTAAGCGCATCGCCATTAGCCAATGAACTGGTTCACATCTGTCATGTGACACCAGTACTTACTGACAATTATTACTATTATCATTTTTTTAATCATTATTATTGTCAGTAAGTACTGGTGTCACATGACTGTGAAACAGTTGATTGGCTAATGGCAATGCGCTTAAAACTGTCACTGCACTCTTGGAGTGCGCTAACTTTTTCAAAAAGCGTATTCTTACGCCCTTTGCCACAGCGAGGCTGTTCCCCCTTCTTTCGATTTGAGAAGATTCTTTTCATTCCAGTGACATGTAGCTTATCTTCTCCACATTACCAAATGGTGCTTGACACTAAATTTCCCGCGAATAAAAACAGAAGTGTTTTTCTGACATATTTCTTGCGCCTGTGCCACAGTTAGGCTCTATGCCTCTTCTTTCGATTTGCAAAGATTCTTCTCATCCGCCGTGTTAGTGGCATGTAGCTTATCGTCTCCACATTACCAAACATTGATGCTTGACCCTAACATTTCCCACGGCTAAAAGCAGAAGTGTTTTTTCTGACAGATTTCGAGCTAGACCATGCCATTTTGGAAGTCGATTGACTGTCCTACGTACATAAAGCAGACGACAACGCCAGTTCAGCACTGAAATTAACGGTTTTCGCATATTTCAAGACAGCTAAGATGTAAACTAAAGACGCGAAGGCTTCAAGACATGCTTACCATGTAATCATAGCACCAACCTCCCAGATGAATGCAGATCTATACATTGCGAAAAATAACATACCAACTTTATATTTTGCGAATGAGGGAACCAATGTGTCACTGTGAAATCAGGGGACGCCACTCTGTTGCATGGGGATTGTTCATTGTTTGGGAGCATAGCAGATTCTGATACATGTTTTTCTACCAATAATTACCTGAATATTAAAACGAAGCCGTATGCTTACGGGTACATTTAGCATAACTGTAACTCATACTGCAAGTTGCTTATCGATAAAACGGTGCAGAGGGTAATTAAATCGTTGAATGGATTGTCAACGATTAAACCGTCAATACCCCCGACATTTACACACACAAAACTAGATGTAACTCGACCTGTCCAGAGTTTATCAAAACGCCAGCAAAAAAAAATGTGCCTTGTTAAACGTTTTGATCTATTGTCGTTACTGACAATATCGTTATTGAAACAATCACAGTGCGCTAAGAGATTTATAGAGCAAATCTTGAAAATAATGATTGAACTCAGCGCTAATTCATTTTCTCGATTTGCTCTATAAATCTCTTAGCGCACTGCGATGTCTCAATAACTTAAATTATGATTATTGTTCTTTTTCATTCCCACTCCAGGATTTTGCCATGTGCTTGTACTTGTACATCTGATCAAAACTAACAGTTATTGCACACACACACACCCATACACACGCGCAGTGTTAATGCAAAATGAGTTTATTTAAATCAGAATAGTTAAATTATTGTCTAAACAATTGCTCGATTTGCACACACACTTTTCTCTCTCTCTCAATTGTAATTAAAGGTAATTGTATGAGTGAGGTGTAATTATGAATATTCTTTTCATACTCAATTTATTTCATTTCATGTACTGTAAAACACCCAGCTCTTAAACCCACTCGACATACTCAAATCAGAAACAATTTTATTCGCCATATTGATATAGCATAAAACCCATTGGTAATAGACAGAGCTGCAAACTGCTATGCTTTCAGTGTAGCATGCAACGCTTTAAGAGCAATTGCTACGCCTAGCTTAAGATTGCTAGGCCTAGCTAAAGATTGCTACGCTTGAACAAATAATCACAAGCAATCATGCAATAGTTCCTTTTCTTTTGTGAGTTCTTTCTTTCTTTCTTTATTTGGTGTTTAACGTCGTTTTCAACCATTCAAGGTTATATCGCGACGGGGAAAGGGGGGAGATGGGATAGGGGAAAGATGGGATAGAGCCACTTGTTAATTGTTTCTTGTTCACAAAAGCACTAATCAAAAAATTGCTCCAGGGGCTTGCAACGTAGTACAATATATGACCTTACTGGGAGAATGCAAGTTTCCAGTACAAAGGACTTAACATTTCTTACATACTGCTTGACTAAAATCTTTACAAACATTGACTATATTCTATACAAGAAACACTTAACAACTCACGTTACAAGGGTAAAAGGAGAAACAGAACCGTTAGTCGCCTCTTACGACATGCTGGGTACAGGGATGAAAATTCTCCGTTTTTTCCGATTATTTTCAATGGGCCATCCGATTTATTTGTGCGATTCCGTTTTTTGGCTCACGAAGTAACTTTGGCGATCGTAACTTTGTCTGTCTGTGCGTTTGTTTGTGCGTGTGTATGTCTGTGGTAGAAACTTTAACATTTCGTCATTTGAAGACGTCACATTATGGCGTAAGAGGGTTAGACGTCACGCAAAGGAATTACTGAAAGTCTCGGTCATTGTTTTTTGAGCGGGCCTAGACTAGTTGGCAGTCGTGTCGTAGATATCTCTCTCTCTCTCTCTCTCTCTCTCTCTCTCTCTCTCTCTCTCTCTCTCTCCGAAAAAGTAAACAACATTATTTTCAACATCTCATTACATCTAAACAAGATTCACAATCTATTTGGAAAGCAATTAACCAACTCACAAACAAAGAAACTTCAACAAAATCTTCACAAATAATTGACATTTCTGCAGATACACTCAATGACCATTTCTCAAAAATTGCTGATAAAGTAATTTCTTGTGATCGGACACAGTCAAATAATTTAGAACATTTAAAGGAATACTGCAATTCAAAACAGATACATTTTCAGCATACACTGCCACCAATGACTATACTGGATGTTTACTCTCATCTTCAGCATCTAAAACAAACCGGAACACGTGACATAGATGGTCTGGATGCAAAAATTATGAAAATGGCAGCTCCAGTTATCACAGATACATTGACATTTATCTATAACCTTTGTATTGACAAAAGCTATTTTCCTAAACAATTCAAACAGGCTAAAGTGATTCCTCTCTTTAAATCAGGAGATACTACAAATCCTTCAAATTATAGACCAATATCAATTCTATCAATCCTTTCAAAGCCTCTTGAAAAACATATCAATAAACACATCCTTTCTCACTTTGAGAACTATAAATTGATCCATGATAATCAATCAGGTTTTAGGCAAAAACACTCATGTCAAACAGCGCTTATTAGTTTAGTAGACCAATGGCTGACAAACATTAATAATAATCAGTTCTGTGCTGCTCTATTTGTTGACTTTGCTAAAGCTTTTGACCTATCAAAAAGCTTGAGATTTATGGAATTGCAACAGATTCCATAAACATTTTAACATCTTTCCTGTCAGACAGACAGCAAAGTACTTATCTGAAACAATCATACTCTTGTAAGCAAACAGTTTGTTTGTTTGTTTATTTGTTGCTTAACGTCCAGCCGACTACGTAGAGCCATATCAGGACGAGGAAGGGGGGGATGAAGGGGGCCACTTGTCAAGCGATTCCTGTTTACAAATGCACTAACCCATTACTTGTGTCCCAGCAGGCTTTAGTAAAACTAAATTAATACCTACTGGAAGATTACCAGTTTCCAGTATGTTAAAATAGGCTTAACCTATCTACTGCTGGGCTTACATCAGAACACTAACAGATTAAACTATACATGAATCGCGAGACAAGCGGCAAGAGAAGAGATTTTTTGGAAAAAATACAGGTGAATGAGCAAGAAGGCAGAAAAAAGAAAAGAATTCATGAAGAAAAAGAGAGCATGACAGGAAAGAGGAACCAAAAATCTACCTAACAGCAAACTAGAAAGCTCCTGCGGTTCCAAAAACAGGAGGGGCCTTTAATTTCATAACCGCAGTGCCCCACTGCGGGAAAGCAAACAGTAAGATTTGGAGTACCACAAGGTTCTATTCTTGGTCCATTACTATTTTCTATATATAAACGACCTACCTCTATTTGTAAAATGCATTTGTGAACTATTTGCAGATGATACTACAATTCATTCTAGTCACCAAGATCTTAATAAACTAGCAAATATCCTCCAAGAAAACATTGATCGATTACTTGAATGGTCAGAACTAAACCATATGTCACTGAATCCAAATAATACTAAATGCATGCTACTTACCACGAGGCAAAAAAGACAAAATCTAACATCTAAATTTCCGACATTGCTAATACGAAATCAAGATGTTACCGAAGTTGATAGCCATAAAGTCTTGGGAATAACTATTGACAATAACTTGTCTTGGTCAAAACATGTAGATACACTTTGTAAAAACACATCCAAAAAAATATTTCAGTTATCAAAAATCAAACACTTTCTAGACCTTCGCACAAGAAAACTGTTTTTTCAGGCACATATTCAGTCAGCTATTGACTATGCGTCCACAGTGTGGGACTCTGCAAGTGCAAATACTTTGAAACACTTGGGCAGTTTACATAGAAGAGCTGTTAAATTAATTATTTAAAAAAATACATCTCTTTCCATGACTGATTAAAAACGATATGAGGAGTTCTGTAGCTGCTACAATTACTGTGATTTCCTTTCGCAAAAGGTCACATTTTCAGCTCTAAATTTTCTTGGCAGCCCCTGGACCCCGGCCAATTTCCGTTTTTTTTTAACAAGGCAATTTTCATCCCTGTGGGTAGCATCGGGTAAATTCTTTCTCGTCCCAACCAATATGGGACTCCCCCTAACCCGCTGGGGGTTCTTTTGTGAGTCTGTGTAGCGGTCACAAAAGAGGTCATAAAGCATTGTCTGCACTGAAAAGTGGCACTGCAGATACTCTTTATGTGCATCTTATGTTCCTGCATTCTCATGAAACTTTATTAAAAATGTTTTGTTCTTGTGTAAGCTGGTATGGATGCGGGAATACATTTTGTTTGCTATGCTGAAAATTCCCAAAAATTCTAAATTGCTACACTTGAGGCTTCATAAGGGTAGGCAAGTCTGAATAGACAAACTTCGGATATAACTGTCAGGTTTGTAAGTGTTGTGAAAGAGTGAATATCCTTGCTTTTGGCGAGTCAAGCTATTTTCACATGCTCCTGTTCACGTGTTTCAGACACATCCTCGTCGAACGCTGAAGAAGAAGAAGAAGAAGACACATCCTCGAAATCCATAATATCACTTGGGGAAAATGTAAACATATACATGTCTCAAACATTTTAATGGCAGTAAACATTCAGTAAGAATGATCACCCATTTAGATATTCTCAGAGAGAATGAGTACATACATTTTTGTTGTTGTAAATACATGTTAGTCCGACATATTTTGATGCGCGAAAAGAGCAGCATTCATGCATTAAGAATTGTCATATTTTGATATTCCAAAAGTATAATGAACTTATACATGATATGGTTTTGAATACACCTAGATCTTAAAGGACCCCAACAGGCTCTTTTTAAGGTCAGATAAAGCAGTTGGGGTTGATTTAATGATATTGGTAAGCATCTAAAGATGCAAAAACCGAACAGTAAATCACATCACAGGTTTTGTGTTGCATCAGTCTAATTTTACACAAAATGCCTTCCTCAAAAAGCGGCCAAATTCGTCTGCTACGCGAGACTTTAAAATCCCCGCGGCGGCAAGCCGTTGGCGGTGACGTCACAAGCAGGAATCAGAAGCGAAAGTAGCGACGCTCGGTCTGCGTCTTTGCTGCAGCCGTGGATGCGCGCGTACTCCCGACATCATGCCGTGAGAGTGTGCTGCTGCCGTATGTTCGGAGTTGCAAAAAAAGGCCTCGGGCTTGAGTTTTCATTTGTTTCCATCCGACTCAAGCGGGAATGGGCTGTGAAAATGAATCGGCTAGACCCAAAAACAAAGAAACAACAACAACAACAACAACAACAACAACAACAACACTATTGTTGAGAAACCAGTGAAACCACATCAACAATAACAACAACAACAACAACCACAACAGCATTGTTAAGAAACCAGCGAAACTGTATCAACAATAACAAAAACAACCACAACACAGTACAACATTGGGCAACAACTACAACGACAACACTGACAACAACTCAAAAACCAAGAACAACTACAATGTCAACAACACCACCAACAACAGCTTTACACTGATAAACAGTAGTTGGAAAACGATTGATTTGACACTTAACCTTGATTTCATCTACGACGACGACAACAACATCAACTCAAATTCGAACATTTTATGTCTTCAACAACATAACCAACAACAAATCCGATAGAACTTCAACTACAATCTCAACAGTGATCATGGGCTGCTTAATCTATTTGCTGAGTCTGGCAGACATTTGACTTCCACCCTTGAGAGAATGGTTTTTCCTCGTAAACTTTGTACCTCAAACCTGACTAAGAAGATACAACTCTACATTAATCCCCGATTATCAACCCAGATAGATGGGACACTTCCGTCTCAACTCGGACGCCGCAGTAAGAACGATCTCCAGCAACAGACAAATAATAAATAATACGGTACAGCTATCTGCTCGCCGGCTCCTAAGCCACTCCCCCAGCCTGTTTGTCTGCACACTGACACCAATTAAACCTCCAACTGAGCTGTTAACCTGTGATTTGTACAAATGTAAAAAAATATTTTACAAATTACGTCGAACCTAAAACCGCGATTTGTAAAAAATGTAAAAAAAAAAAAAATTTCATTTCTCTTTTCAGCCTATTATCCCATCGCTGGGAAATTCGGATCGCTTCCTTCCAGTGGAAAGCTAGCAGCAACAGAGTCGAGGTACCCCAAAGTCAAGGGATCCATTAGATTTGTTTTTCTTTCTTTTTTCATTTCTTTATTGTCCTATATATCGCTGGCGAATTCGGATCGCTTCCTCCCAGTGAAAAGCTAGCAGCAACAGAGTCGCGCTTGTGGTTCAAGTTGTGGTATGTGTCCAAGTTGTGGTATGTGTTCAAGATGTGGTATGTGCCCAAGTTGTGGTATGTGTCCAAGATGTGGTAATTATGTGTCCAAGTTGTGGTATGTGTCCAAGTTGTGGTATGTGTCCCAGATGTGGTATGTGTCCAAGTTGTGGTATGCGTCTAAGATGTGGCATGTGTCCAAGATGTGGTATGTGTCCAAGTGGTGGTATGTTTATTTATTTATTTTTATTTGCGAGGATTTATATCGCGCACGTATCTCACCACACAAGGCGACTCAAGGCGCATGTTACCTATTAATGCCGTGTGAGATGGAATTTCTTTACACAATATATCACGCATTCACATCGGCCAGTAGATCAACAGCCTATAGGCGATGCATCCACCTTTCACGGCCTATTATTCCAGGTCACACGGGTATTTTGGTTGACATTTTTATCTACGCCTATACAATTTTGCCAGTAAAGACCCTTTTGTCAATCATGGGATCTTTAACGTGCATACCCCAATGTAGTGTACACGAAGGGACCTCGGTTTATCGTCTCATCGGAAAGACTAGCACTTGAACCCACCACCTAGGTTAGGAAAGGGGGGAGAAAATTGCTAACGCCCTGACCCAGGGTCGAACTCGCAACCTCTCGCAAGTGCGTTACCACTCGGCCACCCAGTATGTGTCCAAGACGTGGTAATGTGTCGAAGTTGTGGTATGTGTCCAAGTTGTGGAATGTGATGGGACAATAAAGAAATGAAAAAAAAATCTAATAGATTCATTGACTTTGGGTTAGCGCGACTCTGTTGTTGCTAGCTTTCCACTGGGAGGAAGCAACCCGAATTTCCCAGCGATGGGACAATAAAGAAAAGAAAAAAAATCACATAGATCCCTTGACTTTGGGGTAGCGCGACTCTGTTGCTGCTAGCTCTCCACTGGGAGGAAGTGACCCGAATTTCCCAGCGACAGGACAATCTAGTAATGAAAAAAAAAGAAAAAAAAATCTAAACATAAAGTCGCGCTACCCCAAAAGTCAAGGGATTTTGTTTTTGTGCCTTGACTTTGGAGATGACAAGAAAATATCGTGAGCATTAACGTGATTTGTAAAAAAAATTACTAATCACGGGGCGCGCAGACCATTGATTTTAACCCCCAGGCTCAAAACTGTAAGGTTCAGCAGCTAAAGTTGCTTCTGCCATTAATACTGCTTGTGACGTCATTGGAATTTTACCCAGAATTCACCACTTCCGTACTCTCACGGACGTTCGCGATACAATGACCGCCAGATCGGAATGCGAAAACGCTTCGCTTCACCCACGAAATTCGTCGGATTATGGCCCAAAACGATTCCGAAATAAAATAAACCCTGTGAGGGAAGATGAGAAAACAATTTCCTACGGCATGCATATATGCCTGGTTAACCTAAGTCTCCCCTAAACGCAAATGAACGCGTTTTTGACACAAAAAAAAGCCTGTTGGGGTCCTTTAAACATTTTGATCTGCGAAAAATACAGTGTCTGTACATTACCCTTACACTAAGTATCACGACGTGGGTCACACAATATTATGTCTGATGGTTGTCATGACATAATGTCGCGGTATGCGCTTACAGTTTGTGTAACCTTCACGCACCCGAAGATAACATACAACTGGTACTGTGGCCCTTTTTATATTTAGTCAAGTTTTGACTAAATATTTTAACATCGAGGGGGAATCGAAACGAGGGTCGTGGTGTATGTGCGTATGTGTGTGTGTGCGTGCGTGTGTGTGTGTGTGTGTGTGTGTAAAGCGATTCAGACTAAACTACTGGACCGATCTTTATGAAATTTGACATGAGAGTTCCTGGGTATGAAATCCCCGAACGTTTTTTTCATTTTTTTGATAAATGTCTTTGATGACGTCATATCCGGCTTTTCGTGAAAGTTGAGGCGGCACTGTCACGCCCTCATTTTTCAACCAAATTGGTTGAAATTTTGGTCAAGTACTCTTCAACGAAGCCCGGGGTTCGGTATTGCATTTCAGCTTGGTGGCTTAAAAATTAATTAATGACTTTGGTCATTAAAAATCTGAAAATTGTAAAAAAAAATAAAAATTTATAAAACGATCCAAATTTACGTTTATCTTATTCTCCATCATTTGCTGATTCCAAAAACATATAAATATGTTATATTGGGATTAAAAACAAGCTCTGAAAATTAAATATATAAAAATTATTATCAAATTTTTTTTTTCGAAATCAATTTAAAAACACTTTCATCTTATTCCTTGTCGGTTCCTGATTCCAAAAATATATAGATATGATATGTTTGGATTAAAAACACGCTCAGAAAGTTAAAACAAAGAGAGGTACAGAAAAGCGTGCTATCCTTCTCAGCGCAACGAATACCCCGCTCTTCTTGTCAATTCCACGTGCACTGCCTTTGCCACGGGCGGTGGAGTGACGATGCTACGAGTATACGGTCTTGCTGCGTTGCGTTGCGTTCAGTTTCATTCTGTGAGTTCGACAGCTACTTGACTAAATATTGTATCTTCGCCTTACGCGACTTGTTTTTCTTTTTCTCCATTAGTATTACTTCACCATTGGCACTGTAATAATTATGTATTAGGAATTGCACCAGGCTAGGGTTGAAGAACTTTCCTCAAAATGACGTTTACTTTCAACTTCACCTCAAATTTATTTTGAAAAGTAAACGGAAATCGAAAGTTGGCAGAACACTGATACTTCTTTTTTTTCTCTTTTGAACCCCACCCAAAGGTGTCAATTTATTCATTAATTGACATAGTAGGAATCTTCTTAACCTGCACTTTAGGAGCCTGGAACAGGCAAAAGGGAAGTACACAAACTGTCAAAGGAAATGCCAAGCTGATTCTCACACATTTTGAATATAACCCCATCCATCATGAAAGTAATGCTTGTGATTAAAAGTGTTTCCTGGTATGACATGGGTGCATGTAACCATGCCAAAAGCCAGAATTCCAGTGTTTTGATACGTGTTACAGCAGACAGTGTGCCGGAATACAATACAGGAGTGAAACTCTTTGGACACCATATGTACCCGAGATCTCAGTTCGTTGCGTCCAAGATAAACGGGACCAGAACTTCACCCCAATCCAGCTGGTTCATCCTCTGACTACCTTCAGCAATCATCTGGTGAACCATCTGTGCAAGCTCAAGAATCTTCCCGCCAATGAAACGGATGAAGTCCCACAGAGCCCCGAGGCAAGTGGTCACCAGATCCAGGAAAGCGGAGAAAGCCCCTCTCAGAGCGCTGAGCACAACATGGAGACATCCTCCACAACATCCCCCTTGTTGGAAGTGATCTTCAGCCTCAGAGTCTGGAGGACCATCTCCTGGATCGTCTCCTTCTGTTGGATGTCCAGCTCCACCGCCCCTTGAATTTTGTGTAGTTGGCCTTGATGAATTGTTGGAAGCACAGGGGTGCCCTCTTCTTCGCAGCCCAGGGTTTTGACGGACGGTGATGCCCATATTTTGTTCAATTTCTTCGTACGGTTGAGGAGACCCACACTTGGAATACTCCGGAGTAGCAAGCACCGGCTGGGTGAAAAAGTCATCTCCGTCACTGTCGTCGTCTGCCATGAGACTTATCACCCTGCGAAACGCCTGGAAGAAAAAAAGAATGGGACGACATGTACCACAAACAGCAACCAAAGATTTGAAGTAGCATGCTTGATGAGTGCTCTGGAGGGAAAAGGGTTAGGTGGTGAGCCTTTACGGTTTAAAAAAAAAAGAGGAGTTGGGGGGAAACCACTGGCGGGCACTATCACCTTCAATACTTACATTCGTGTACTCTGTCTGGGCGTCTGCAAACGCCAACAGGATCCGTTTTAGCCTCCCTTCAGACAGCTCATTTCTGGAATGAGCCGCTCTGGCCTTGTCCACAAGGGGCTTGAGGTCACGCATTCGGAGGAAGCTTTTCTGGTACTCATGGTGGACTGCTTGGGCCTCTCTGCATGGAATCATTTCACAGAGATCCCTTTTGTGCTCCATGCTGCCGTGCTGTGATACGTTATTACCCCTGCAAGGACAGGAACGACAGAAAATGTAACAAGTGTTTCTATACTTCCCGTCATAAAATAAAAACAACCTAGGCAAATGTGTTTAAATGCTAATCTTTGTGATGAGGCTGTTATAATATTCTATGACTGGAAAGGCCATTTATTCCTGTACCATATTTAACAAACAGATTGATTTTTAATAAGGTAGTGTCGATACAGTGGAACCTACAAGACAGACACACACACACACACACACCCCTTCCCCCCCCAAAAAATATATAAAGTTTCGCAAAACCAAGGTTCTCGCGTTAAAATCGACACAACATCAGAATAGCGAAGGCAAAAAGTATTGCATGTAATTTGAAAGATCAGTCAAGATAGTATTCAAAAGAGTCGGTTGTGTTCATGGACCTGTATGTAAGTCCATGGTTGTGTTCACCTATCTCGTTTGACATGCTGAACGTTGTGGGTGTCTTTCCTCTCAGAAGACATTTATGGCAGTTTTTGATGCCGTTTTAGCGGGTAATGCAAGAAAAAAACTGGTACATTTCAGTATCCACAAAACGCATGGTGTTCGAACATTTCTCGAAAACAACCGAACAGATTGTTTTGAAAGTTGGTAGCATTTGCTTAAAACTATGTACGCCGATTTTTGAGTCACTTGAGAAAAAGTGACTCTATGTAATCGGTCAGTGTTAGTCTGTCCGGCCGGCCGTCCGTAGACACCACCTTAACGTTGGACTTTTCTCGGAAACTATCAAAGCGATCGGGCTCATATTTTGTTTAGTCGTGACCTCCAATGACCTCTACACTTTAACGATGGTTTCGTTGACCTTTGACCTTTTTCAAGGTCACAGGTCAGCGTCAAAGGAAAAATTAGACATTTTATATCTTTGACAAACTTTTCTCGGAAACTATCAAAGCGATCGGGCTCATATTTTGTTTAGTCGTGACCTCCAATGACCTCTACACTTTAACGATGGTTTCGTTGACCTTTGACCTTTTTCAAGGTCACAGGTCAGCGTCAAAGGAAAAATTAGACATTTTATATCTTTGACAAAGTTCATCGGATGTGATTGAAACTTTGTAGGATTATTCTTTACATCAAAGTATTTACATCTGTAGCCTTTTACAAACGTTATCAGAAAAACAAGGGAGATAACTAGCCTTTTCTGTTCGGCAACACACAACTTAACGTTGGGCTTTTCTCGGAAACTATAAAAGTGACCGGGCTCAAATTTTATGTGAACGTGACTCATTGTGTTGTGAATAGCAATTTCTTCCTGTCCATCTGATGCCTCATATAATATTCAGAACTGCGAAAGTGACTCGATCGAGCGTTTGCTCTTCTTGTTTATAGGGCTATTTGATGACGTCATATTTGACTGTTTAGAAAAGCTGAGGCGGCACTCTAGTCTTACTGCTACAATTTTTTACTCCCCAGAGTAATTAAGAGAGTCTTATAGGAATAAGCAGGATTAGGCTGGCCGGCCGGCTGTAGACACACACACACACAGACAATTAACGTTGAGGTTATCTGGAACGTTTTTGAAGCTAGAGCTTTGAAACTTTGCACACTTCTGGGGTTTGATTATCTCCCGACATGACCCTTTTTTGGTTGACCCTCGACACATTTTTGGGTCGCAGTGCGGTCATGTCCGGTTCATAAAAAACTTAACATTAAGGATTTCTCTGATGCCACCAAATTTCACACACTTTTAAGTTTTATGAGTGATGATCTTCAGACATGACACAAATTTGGCTGTGTTTTACCAATTTTTAGAGCTTTAAACATGCAAGTTATGTGTGTCGTATCCTTGTGTTTTCCAACTATATAACTTTGAATTGATCTATTTCTGTCATTTAGACTTAGAGCCACCAAAATCACAAAGTGCATTAAGCACGTCTCTGTTACACGAAGTGTGTGCTTGGATGCTTGATCATATCAATAAAACAGCTTTAAATGCAAGGTTTTGGTTTATGACAGCAATTATTTCCAAGACGTCTTTGATTACGGGTACTGTGAGCTATATTTTTAATGATCACTTTAAAGCCCCACTCCGCCTCACAGGATTACAGAACGATGACATCTTTCACAAAAACAGCAATAGTAACCTTATGGAACATAATCGCAAGAGTATTTAAAAACATCAGAATGACACAGATCACTTGAATGGCTATTTTGCACACGTAAACGGCCGTACACCAGTTCTTTTGGTTTATTCAATTAGTGGTCGTTGTCTATGAATTGTTTTTAATGCTTGTATGTTATTTCTTACGAGAAAACTTTTTATGTAAAATGTTAAATTTTAATGTCTAATGTAAAGCGCCATGAGACTGCCATTCGGCGGTGAACAGCGCTATAAAAGAATGTTTTATTATTATTATTATTATTATTCCCTTGAGCATTCGGAACCCCGTGTGACCCACTTTTTCATACATAATCAATAGAATCATTTGCAGTTTCAAGGTGACTCTATATCTGCTATAGCATGTTATTGTGTACATCTGAAACTGAAACACAACAAATGACTAATAGTAATAGTAATAGTGACACACGCCAAGTGGCGGCTTCGATCTTCAACGAAAATGTAAGGTTTGCGGAAACTCCGCCTGCACGCCGGATAAATAGATAGTGAGTTTTGCACCCAAAACACATAAGATAAAGTCCTCATAACATGAAAAAGGTAGTAGGTCTAAAAACATCAGCTTCTTAAAATGCATGATGTAACTTAAGTTGGTGTACCTCATATATTCCTCTTTTTGCTGCTTTATCTGAAAACCATGTTCAATTTGTGAATTATCTTACTTTGGCTCCACCATATGACAGTTATTGCCCTTCCGGAGGTGCACAATACTGGGCTATGGCGACTGAAGCCGAAGGGGTATGCTCTTTTAATGGTACTTTTGACAAAATATAAAACTTTACACCTTTTGACATTTATATATACTGTCAGATAATGACAATTTCGTTCACAGTAGTTGTGAACATTTCATTTGAGTCATCTATTGATCTAATTTAAAATAATTTTTGTGTGGACAAAACTTGGTTGTTATAGCGGCCAAATCGAGGACATGCAGTGGATACCTTCTTTAAAAAAAAAAAAAAAGGCGGGTTTATAAGTATTCAGGGCCAAAAGTCCTGGGCTTAAAATTAAATTGCAGAAGAAATGAGAAGATACCATTCAACATTTGCGATTACTTATTATGCCTTTCTAAAGCACTGCTAATTGTTTGCGGGGACCCGAAATCCACGTTGCCTAAGTTATGTTTGGTGTCCAAAATCATCACCATCTTTCTACCCTGCGTGAATAAACAGAACATCATTTTCCAGTTGTCCTTTTACAACAAATAAAATTGTTGTATCAGCAATAACAAAATAACTCAGCTCAACAAGTATGGCACACTCGTCTCTTGGGATATTTGGAAAATCTCCATCCCGATTAACCCACCAGGAATTTGAACACAAGAGAAAATTATTCTCCTCGACAGGTGCGGTCAGACACTAGTACAAAGCCAGCAAACCTCAAGTCAGTGCAGCTATCCCTGGACAAAGAGCCCTGCAGTGAACGGGTCGGCGGGTCAGTGGAGTCAAATGTCGTAATGCTACGTTGAAGACCAAGCTACACGATCGGTTTCCGTACGTTTCAGACCGACAGCCCGAAACTGACCACAACCCGATCGTGTGGCATCCGAACCGTAAGCTTATGTTTCCACACGCTTGTCTTGACAGCATCCGCCTCGGCCCGTCCGTTCGAAATACACTGGATCTATTCCGAACCGTCGGATGGCAAGCATCCTCCAGCCAATGAGCGCACGTCTTTCAGTCGACACCCACTTTGCAAATGGCGGTCAGTTCAGCATCAAAACTTGCTGATTCGCCGAATCGAAATATCTCCAACATGAATCTTGGCGACGAGTTGGAATCTATGGAACCATGGAAGTGAAAACTACAAAAACCAGCAACATCGAGACCTGTTCCTGCTGTCCATGCAGCAGACTTCCACGTCAAATGTGGTGTAAAACGACCTTCACCTCGTAGGGGAAGGGCTCCTAATAACTGATGCTGTTGGGGTCTATGTCGACCAAAAGAATGGGATTCACTGTAGGTCGAGTTCCTGTAGGTGGATTCTCTGTATACCTAAGACTTTAAAATTGGCAATCTTGTATACAGGGAATACCACCGGGTGTAGTTCCTGTAGCGTTTTGCTAATATCAATGAAAGTCACGTGATGCTTAGCGACATCGTTAGAATTTGATGTTTTTCGATCTTTTTTTGATATTTCTTAGAAATTCGAGTATGGTTTGCAAGTTTTATTGAAAAACTGCACCCTGTGGGATTCCCTGTAGTGCCAATTTTAAAGTCTTAGGTATACAGGGAATCCACCTACAGGAACTCGACCTACAGAGAATCCCACTCTTTTGGTCGACATAGACCCCATCAGCAATACTGATGGACCACCTCCTGTTCTGACAAACTAACGGCGCTAAGAGAGCGCTAAAAAAAAAAATCATTCGCTGCTAAAGTTTCCCTTCCCGTGATCGTGATGATACCCCCCCCCCCCCCCCCCCCCCCCCTTTGGGGCCCTCTGATTTGCCGCCTAAAACGGACTCGTTTCTGTCCACAGCCAAAGCTGTTATCACACAAATTGTTATATATGACAGCTGAGAATGTATTTGTTCAATTTTGAGGGCCCCAAAGGGTTTAAAACCGTGATCGTGATTGGCGTTTTTTGACCTTTCTGTGACCGTGATTGCCGAAATTTCCATTTCTGTGATCGTGATGGGACTTTGCCCGTGATCCGTGATGACAAAAAAATCAAGTCTCGTGATCGTGATCGTCATTTGTTTTCGTGATCGTGATGGGCATTATTGCAAAGCATTTTATTTTCAACGTACATTTTTTCACAGCTGTATTACACTCTATGATCCTCTTGTCTATTCGGTAAGGAGCCAACCCCGATTGAAAGGGAAGCAACAACACATTCAGAAATATGATTTTGAGAGCGATTGCTTCCCTTTAAAAGAACCAATTACACACTGACAAAAAGAGATCCAATCAGAAGGCAAATTGCAAAAGTCTACCAAACTTCATCCAATGGAAGGGCTTCGTGCAAAAGTTTTGAGTGAAATTCGAATTCGAAGATCAAAAATGGTGGGTACTGTCATCGAACTTCTGTTATATTTTGTGGATTCAAGCCAGACCAAAGCAGGCGGCGAGAATGCCTTCCTTGGTGGAAAGGTCAGGCTACGGGTCGGTCTTTCTGAAGACGAAATACCAAGGTATGTTGATCTATGTTGCTCTATGACTGTTCTGAATGTAGGCAAAGATCTTGAAATTTGTTCAAGATCTTTGAGTTTGAGTGAGATCATTGACATTGTCGACATTGCCACGTCCGGCTGTCACTCGCTCAGTGTGACCTCGACTGGCTCGAGATCGAGTCTGCGTTTAGCCAAAACCGAAACTAGAAATGTGTTTTTCATCCCAGCAACGTGGACACGCTTGGCATAGATTCTAATTGTCGCTTCTTTGCATTAAGCTTGGATTTATTTTAGCGCCAAAATTCAGAAACAATGGCGGGGAGACGCGCCAGTTTGGGTCACTTGATCCTCATGTCAAAGACGATCAAAGTCATGTTCGTTGGGGATTTTGTCAGGCATGCTACTTTTCCGGTAATTGCCGGAAATCCGATAAAGCCGTTTTCAAAATCCGGTAAAGTCAAATTTTTTCCGGTGAAGTTGAAAAATTTCCGCAAAAACGATCCGTGTGAATATCGCGCAACGCGACCGGGCGCCGGTCTCAATGAAGCCAGCGCACAGTAGTGTTGTTTTCACCAGTTT
Organism: Littorina saxatilis; assembly: GCF_037325665.1. Lineage (NCBI taxonomy): Eukaryota > Metazoa > Mollusca > Gastropoda > Littorinimorpha > Littorinidae > Littorina > Littorina saxatilis. The sequence continues at coordinate 18,766,305 of NC_090251.1, read as the reverse complement.
GGAGGTGTGTTGAATGGTGGTGGGGGGAGGCTAAAATGGGATTTTTAACAAGATCACAACACTATTACAACCCCTAAAATGATGCCCAGAATGCACCAGATTGCACAGATTTTAACCGTTTTTTGAAAAAAGTTCCGGGGGGGCATGCCCCCGGACCCCCCTAGTTGGCTCGCCTGCTTCGCAGGCTCAGGCTTGTGGCTTCGCTACTGGTACTGCGCGCTTCTTTCAGGTAAAACCGTTTTTGGCCTGTAGCATTCCTGTTTTTTATTCAAGGCCATGGAACCAGGCGATGGTGTACCTCAAATTGTACGGCAAAGTTGAAAATAAAAAACCCATCACACATACATGTACTTTAATTTCAATCCACCCAATAGTTTTTGAGAAAATGGGTTTACAAGATTTAGCTCTGGAAATGTGAAATTGTGCAAGTATATATATTCATGTGTGTGAGTGAGGGTGTGGGGGTTGAATGTGTATGAGTGTAGAGAGAGAGAGAGAGAGAGAGAGAGAGAGAGAGAGAGAGAGAGAGAGAGAGAGAGAGAGAGAGAGAGAGAGAGAGAGAGAGAGAGAAAAAAAACCCAATGAAAACAACATTCTTGTTACTGATTACAAATCATGATATGTATTTCTATGTGTGTATGAAAGAGAATTCAAAAATTAATAATAAAAAAGTGCAACAGTTGTCACTTTGTGTTGAATAAACAATAGATCCAGAGGAGCGAATTACTGTGTGGTTGTGTTTACTTTGACACGTGCTTTCTGTACATGCAACTTTTACCGTGACCGTGATTTGCCACTGGTGTTCGTGATCGTGAAAACAAAAATCAAGGTAACTGTGATCGTGAAAGCGAAAATTTCCCTTCCCGTGATCGTGATGATACCCCCCCTTTGGGGCCCTCCATTTTCGCAGTGTTCACCCCGAAGTTTCTACTGCAAACAAAAAATTAAGTAGAAAAAGTCAATCTTACTTCGGTTTCTGACCAATACCTTCTCGGTTGTTTATTAATTCATCATAATTATCATATACGTTGAAAGTGCAGCCTATTTCGAGTTCGTTGATTACTCTCTGGCGATGAATTACGTAAAGGGGTTGTACCTTCCCGTGTTCATACGGGAGGAACGGCGTTTCGGCGAGGCGGTATCGACTCTGACTCCGAGTCGCCCCCGCCCATCAGTCTCGCCGCCGCTTTGTAGTCGCCGACTTCACGGTCTACTTGCTTTCAAACTGTCAAGGGTGCCATCTCGCCACCCTGCAACCGGTACCAACTCGCCCCCGTGTATTCCATGAGACTGATGAAGATGACGTTTCTCGTGCAAAACAGGTTATACAACTGAAATAACACGTTTACCTGAGTTTGTCCTGAGTTTACCCGCCGTAGGCCTATCCCATGCGATGAAGTTGACTTTTGACGTTTCTCGTGCAAAACCGGTTAAAAAAATTTGACACGTTTACCTGAGTTTTTCCTGAGTTTACCTGATTTCTGTTCTGTGAAAGTCACTTCACAACCATGGCTCTCTAGGTCGCGACCACCTGTCGGGAAGGAAAATGTATTTTTGACGTTCCAGAGTTTAGAATTGACAAAAAGACCGGAGAAAAAATTCATGGCAATTGCTATTTCTCGTCACCTGTAGGACTCGCATTTTTAATTAACGTTACTTTTTACAGTATATGTGTGCAATTTAAATTATCGTTACCCGTGTAATCTTTGTGGCAAATGCAGTGACCTGTTGGACTTGCACATTCGCATTTGTGTGTGTGTGTGTGTGTGTATGTGTGTGTGTGTGTGTGTGTGTGTGTGTGTGTTGGCCGCGGCGAGATGGGAGGGGGCGAATCGCCTCTCTTGAAAAACTCAAGATAATTGGCGGCGAGATGGGAAGCGGCGAGATGGGAACGTCACCGGAGGAACGGGGGAGAGGGTTTGGGGAAACGTCTGATCAAAACAAGCACACGTTGCCTACCAGAGGATCATGCACCGACTGGAAAGGCAGGGGACGAGACTTGTGAGCACGAATGATCTCCGTCGCCCTGTCTGTATAACTGAAATACTGTGGAGAGAAGAAAACAGAAAGGACTGGAGATGACAAGGTGCAGTATAAAAACTTCAACTTTTTTTGCCGATACAGACAAATGTGGAGCGACCTAGATGCATATCTAATACCAGTTCTTAATTCCGACTTCGGGCAAAAGTACAACAATCTTATGTACTCCAATATTCAAAGCTAAAAGAATTGACACACCAAATTAATTTCAACATATTTTCTTACTTTTAATAAAATTCACAATGGTGAAGGACTTAATTTTACATTAACTTTTTGACAATTTTAACTTTTTTAAAATGTCGGTGCAATGATAATCGAGACGAGGATGACTGTCAGGAATGAATTATTCAAAATATTGACTGACAGTCAGAAGGATATTACATTCCTATGCATTCGTTATTCATTCCAACAATATAAGAAAATTCATGGAGCTCAAAATGTTTATATAGCTCACTGGTAAAGCATACATACAGTCGAGACCGGATGTAAGAAAGTCGTCGGGACCCACTTTTTGTCTTTCATACATCCGGTCTTTACTAAATCCGGTTAACCGGATGTATGAAAATATTGTGGATTGACTTTCATACATCCGGCCACGCGTCTGTTACTTGATAAAAGTAGGGTTTTTTTCCATATCATTTTTGTATTTATTTGTTTTTTTATGTTTAAATGTGTTGATACATATCCTTGTTAGAAGAAAAGGGTTGTGAATAACAAGTGGAAAAGTACATGTACTTACATACACTGACACAGTCAGGACAACCGATAGAAAGAGCAACTGTTTGTGTAAGGAACTGTTCTGCTTTGCATAAGGCCGTGCACTCGCCGCTCCCCCCCCCCCCCCCCCGTCCCTGTGTGTGTGTGCGCGTACGTACGTACGTGCGTGCGTGCGCTCGCTCGCACGTGTGTGTGTGTGTGTGTGTTTGTGTGTGTGGCTCAACTGTATTGTGTGTGTTCCCTCCACAACCCTTTTGCGCTTTTGACAATGTTTTTGGTCGTGGAAGCTTTGTAATGACCGTTGGCGTAGCAAATAACATTTTCTGAGTTCTCTCTCTCTCTCTATCCCCCCCTCTCCCCCTCTCTCTCTCCAAAACGCACGCATTTATAACACACACACACACACGCGCGCGCACACTGAATACAAAAAAGTGAGTTAAACTTAAAACCAGTTTAATGGAATAAAACAACAACAACAACACACACAAAAAACTGAGTCACACCCACGACCAATGCCTCTGGTTCTAATTGTACAAAAAAAATGCCTTCCTAGGCTATTATGCATATGGCTCTTCAGTCATGACAAATTTATAACAGGCTAAAATGACTGAATAGACAAACAAAACAGATTATTAATGGAGTTAAACATAAAATCAGTTTAATGGATAAAATCAACAACAACAACAACAACATAAAAACAACAACAAGAACATAAAAACAACATAAAATACAACAAAATAAAATACAACAACATAAAATACAACAACATAAAATACAACAACATAAAAAAAACATAAAAAGATAACAACTGATTCACATCCATGACCAATGTCTCTGGTTATAAATGTAACAAAAATGCCTTCTGGGCTTTTATGGGTCTTCGTGACGAATTTGTAACAGGTTAAAAAAATTATTGAATGGAGAAACAAATTAAACAGAACAACTCGTTGACAGCTATAGAATCTGGATAAAAATCAGTTGGTGGGGAAGTTTTCAGGGCATCCTCATTTAGACTACCTTTGTGGACACCACCCGCTCAAAATGGCCACAGAGATTTCGGAGGTAAATGTTCTCCTCGGACCTGTCTACCCCTTTATCGGGAAAAGGGGTGGGTGTGGCAGCCATCCCCGCGAGCATTCGGAAGTGGCTGCCGTGTACACCACAATGGTGGTTTGAAGGAGTGTGGCAGCCGCTAATATCTCTACATCCGAAATCAATGGCCATCTGTGTTCGGGATTTGTGTGGACAGTCCTCTGCTGCCTTTATGATTTTAAGGCGCTCAGACAATGTCAACACTCTACGTTTGCCTGTAGCTTTCGCTTTACGGTCCGCCATTTTGCAAGTTCGAGTCGCTATGGAAGGGAAATTACTCTTACCACACTTTGGTGACTTGTGTCTACTTTCGTTTTCTTACAACCGGTCTTGCAACAACGCATTTGTGCTGCTCGGGACCAGATATTTGCTTTCATACAACCGGACTTTCTTACATCCGATTTTCATACAACCGGAAAATTCTAAGTAATAACAAAGAGTAGCTTCTGCCGGGACCCTGCCTACCCCTTTCATACATCCAGACTTTCATACATCCGGTGTTTTATACATCCGGTCTATACTGTATAGTTCAGACTGTTCAGCAGTCACACATGTATAGTCCCCGGAAAAAGAAACGCAACTCATTCGCGCCCAGTGTTGCGAGTGATTTTTCGTCATTTTCAAATTGTAAAATATGAACCAGATAAGGTAAACCAAAAAGAAAAACAGATTCGTAGAGGATATTTTACTGGCTCTACGACAAGTGCATAGTATTTAATCGTTTTTATCTTTTACTTGTTCATAAATTGTGTTTTACAGGGTAGGGGTCAAGCGAGTCGTGATATATACAATATATATATAAAATGACAGTTTCTGAGCTCAGGTGGCCCTTGTGTGACAGGGGAGGCTACCGCTCCTTTCACAGCAGACTCTGCACCCGAGTTGTTGGCCTTTAAGTCAACACCGATGGATTGTGGAATTCTGTTTGTGATGGGGTCTGGTGGTTTCCTATTTTCTGTATGTTCGTGGAAACCTTCGGGTTTGCATAACAGTTTTTATTGGGCTAATAAATTAGCCCTAACATTTTCAATCCTGTTTGATTGCACTTCGCCTCCCGAGGTGATCGTAGTGTTACGGCACTCGGTTACACTAGATTGCAGCATTTTGCTTCCTTGAAAAAAATAATTCCGGGGGGGGGGGGGGGCATGCCCCCGGACCCCCCTAGCATGTTCGGGCGCTTCGCGCCCTCAATTAGGGCCCCCACTTCCTTAAGATCATGGATCCGCTCTTGCGACATATTGACGGAATGTTTTAATATCGCTTGACGCGACTTTTTTTTCTTTTTCTTTGGCCGTTGAGTCCTCTCAGTGTAATCCTTGTCCACATCCTTGCGAAGATCCATGCCAAAAGAGTTCATCCAGTTAACATGCAATTGCTCAATTTTGTAATTAACACACTCTGTTAATGCCTGATTACATTGATTTCTCCATTTCAAGCACGGCTGACGTCGTTATCAACAAAACACAATTATGATAGTATCTTAAAAAAAAAGACAGAGTAATGTGTGAATGAGGTGAAACCTTGTGTGTTGGTTTTCTCTTTGACATCCGCAAAGCTCGGCTATATAAATATCCATGTCTTGGCTAATAAGGCAACAGAGACAAACAGAAATACACGGAGAGGCAACATAAATAAAATAACTTAGATGGCTAATTAAAGACTCTTTACAAATACATACTACAATATAAAATCAAATTTAAAAAATCTAAAAAGCTTAAAAAACGACTGAATAATACAAAGGAAAAAAATGAGCTTACGATGCACCCATTATAAAACATTCACATAACGCAAGCACGCACGCACGCACGCACGCACGCACATACATGAATGACAGCATATCATGTTACATGTATCATACTTATGTACCTGATCGACGTTAAACACCAAATAAAGAAAGATGAACCTGATGCGTGTAGTAGGCTAATCCTCTGCAGCGTTGTAATAGCCCATGGAGGTAAATAGAACATTCTCGGAAAACGTCTAACAACTCGAACCTTCTACAATGTTCCGGAACAACTTTTTATCTAAACACCAAAACATAACAAAACAATTACCGATCTCCAAGAAAATAAAACATAGTTAGTTAGCTATTGCTTTTCGGGTCCAGCGAACAATAATAGGCCAAATCAGGACATACATTACTCTGTTAATTTACAGGTCACATAAACATCATAATAATTCCTTGACAACCCCCACCCCCCACACACAACATGGAAGCATGCAACAAGGATCACACACACACTCACACACACACACACACACACACACACACACACACACACACACACACACAATACAGAGTATCATATCATCCTACCCAAGTCATCAGCCACGATGAAAATGATGTGGGGTAAGCCAGCAGCCACTGATTTGCTGCTAACTTCTTCCAGACTGAGGCATGCACACAAACAGGCTTTGGCAGCAACACCATCACTGTCTTCTTACACACGGACAATATTACGATTTAGCCCCGTGTGAGATTTACGGTTCCTCTTTGTAAGTGAATCTCAAAGGGTAGCTCTCCGTTAAGCGTGTGACGTCAGTCATTTCCAAGGGTTTAATTCGGGATTATGACTGAAAACACTCACACCTTGAAGATTGTTCAGTGTTCACAATATAAACAACTTAAGCTATGTGTATGTTAAGACAGCTTCACACAGAGTTTCCATCATGTACATTAGTGGTTTTAAACTGTCGCAAATACTGCACATATAGTCACATGCATGCACGTTTACTTGACGCGAGAGAAAATAGGGCGGAAAAGACTTTGTCAGGAAAGTGGCTGTCGCAAAGGCCGTCTGCCGAGTCGCCCAGCTCTGGCTATACCATATAACCATCAATAGATTGCTGATTTCAATTTGCTTTTAGTTCTGGTATTCTCTGTTTTGCAATTCGCAGTATATATTATAGTCAACAGACGATGTTCGGAAATAACTCTGTCGGGTTTGTATGGGTCGCGCCTCTTGCTTTTTCAAGGACAAATACATTTTCACGTGCTCCTTTACACGTGTTTCAGACACACCTCGCTAGTGATTGGCCCCTCCAATGTTTGTCTAAGCAAAAGCAAGGGTATTCACTGTGTAACCGCCCACACAAACCCGACAGAGTTATTTTCGGAACGACCTGTAGACATCTCTGTGGACCATATGTCAAAGCATGATTTACTGTCCAGAATTTTATCATTTTCCTTGATGTATAAAGCTTGTCCTGAATGCAATTAGAATGTCAGCATTTTTTTTAAGTGTTTGTATTGTTATCACACGCTGAGCTTGTGACATACTTTAACTTGACCTGATAAAACGAGAATAGCGTGAGACGGAGAAGAGTGAGAGACCTAATACTACATAAAACAACACGAAAAACCAACAGTCTTTATGAAAGGAAAAGAAAATACGGTTAAATAACCGGTTTTAATCAGTGTTTACATTCGGGTTGTGTTTTTCTCTCTCATCATATAAATGCTGTGTATCTTCATGTTTTCCTTTGGGACACACTATTTTGGGCGAGTGACCGATTTTAATTCTCAGGCATGGGAATTATCCGCCGAAAAGCAAATTTCCGCCGAATTGGTTTTTTCTTCCGCCGAAAAAGCAGAAGTTTCCGCCGAAAAAAAATGGCGGAGGCAAAAATGGTTCTAAAAACTGAATTAAATGGCAAACTTGGAGCTAAGATGACACCAAATTGCACCATTTGTTTTTTTTTGGAGAGAACAAAATTCCGGGGGAGCATGCACCCGGACCCCCCTAGTAAGGCTTGGTGCTTCGCGCCGTCGACTTTGTTATTACTTACAAATTTTCAGCCTTTTTTACAATTTTTAATTCCCATGCCTGAATTCTACATCCTGTTCTCAGGGGTAGACTCCAGCCTTAATGACAAATGACGCCGATACATGCACCGCCTGGCGGTGACATAAAGATACATGTTCCACTGCTGATATGTAGAAGTCGCCGAGATAAACAAACAATCTCGAAATGTTTGTCATTTCCCCGGCTGCGTCGCTCCCCGGCTGACATGCAGAAGACGCAGGCATTGTTTTCGAATATTTGACCTGCAGTGTCAGCATTTGTAATGAATATTAATTAGATTTGGGGTCATTTAGGCATGTTGCATTCCACAACTAGATAAAGACGACCTTGTACTAAAAGTGATAGCAGTCAGTGGTGACAGTTGGCTAGGGCAAAACAGACCAACATGTGGGTCTGCACTGCATGTGCTGGACTGCTTTTTATCAGTTTTGTTCTAGTTATCCTTTCTTTTGGTCATCTTGAAGCCTATTTGATAATGTTGAAAACTGAAGCTTCATTTTTTGTATTGGGTATTTTCCAGGTTGACTGAGTTGCTTGTTCATGCTTAAATATGTGCCTAAGGTTCACAGCCATATGTCAGGGTCAAATGTCCTTTTTTATACAGTATATTTTTTTTCAATTATTGGAAAGTTCGTTAGGGTTAAAATTATTTTTGATCAAATGAACACTTGACCTTTGTTTTCATTAATAAAATGTTGTGGACTGCAAATTATTTTGTTTGTTTAAGTAAGAGACTGACAGAATCTAGGGGTCCTTAACGTCCTCACAGGAAATTTTCCTTTTAGGGACGTGAGTTGATGATACGCTTTAAAAACAAAAAAATAAAATAAAAAACAAAAAACAAAAAATAAAAAACAAAGGAGAGAAAGAAAAGGGCAAGACCAAGCAAGCCCGACCGTGATAGGACCCCGACCCCGCTCTCCATGAGTAAGGGAGGGGGTGGGGCAATAAGAAATATACGTTAAGATCCTTGTAAGAGGAATATTAATAATTTTTCTTTTATATGCGTTGACTTCCTAGGGGAAGGGCCATTAAAAACATGGATTTTAATTCAATTTTAGTTTCGTTAAAAAAAGATAAAAATCAGGACCACCTGTCAAGGTTTAAAAGTGACTACATTGTGAGAATAATATAAAGAACATGCGCAAACACGTAATACTGATCTTCTAGTAAGATTTGGACACATCATTTCATTTACTATGTACATTAAGGGAAAAGTCTGGGTTGTGGCACTCGATCACTAGGTGGGGCACTGCCCTTCGCTCCCTGTTACCCGAGCGCCAACAACCATTTATAGGAAAAGGTACAATAGCGTTTTAGTTTTAAAAACAACAGGATATGTCAGAGTTGTAGATTACTTTTGTGAAGAATGAGACATGGTCGAGGCCGTGTTTATCGTCCGGGTTAAAGAGTTGAATTGGCATAAGGTTATATTTGTCCATATAATCATACAGGGTTGCAAAGCGGGTTAAGTTTGAAGTACATTTTACGAAGGTGTGCTCTATGGTAATTTCGCTGCCACACTCGCAGTTTCTTTTGAAAACGGAACAATTGAGGCCTTTCGTACAGGCCCTTCTTAGAATGCGTAATAGGGCTGGAGGGAGTTTAGGAAAAAAACCTCCTTTGATGTATTTCATGGGGTCGTTCTTGTGTGTGCTGTTTAGTTTTGTAAGTAAAAATGCGTTTAGGAAGCTATGGTATTCTGAGATGGAGTAGCCAATATTAATTTCGGTTGAGGAGGAAAGGGCAGCCTTCTTTGCTGCAGTGTCGGCTAGATCATTTCCTCTTAAGTTAGTATGCGAGGGAGTCCATATTAGGTCTAGGGCCGTGCCCTGTAAGATTACTTGATGGCATAAAAATAAAATTTCTTGTTGCATATTTGTTCTGTTTTTTGTCCCATTTTCTAGGGCTTCTAGGGAAGATTTGGAATCTGTACAGATTACCACTCCTGCGGGTGAGACTGGCATATCGTTAATAAATGAAACTGCCATAAAGATAGCATATAGCTCAGCTGAGAAAATTGAAATGCCTTTATTTAATTTATACCGCTTTTCTATTTTTAATTCTGGGATTACAAAGGCACAGCCCACTCTGCCGTCTGGCAGCTTCGACCCGTCTGTGTATACTTTTAAAAAGTGGCTATATTTCTTGTTTATTGTTTCTTTTGCCAGATATAACAAGTGATCGGTTTTTTTGAGATTATATTTACTTTTGGAGATGATGTTGGGGGGTTCCAATAACCACGGCGAGTATATTGGGGCCGAGATAAGTTCAATGTCTTTTATCTGCTTGTTTATGTTGTCGAGGAGATTTTCTGCATAATGTTTAATTGGAAGGGCTTTCTCATGGAGTTTAGGGGTATAACGATTGTTGAAGGTTTTTGTTTTATAATCGTTGATTAGATCGTTTATGGTCTGTGTTACACTATTTGGGGATCTTTGCTGTCTGATAAAATATTGGGTTGTCCGCAGTAGACGTTCCTCGTCGAGGGTGAGCCAGCCCACTTCTCTGTAGGTAGCTTTCACGGAGGCCCATCTAGGTACATCTAATGCTATTTTCAAGGCCTTTACTTCGGTTGTTTGCAGTTTTTTGAGGATGGTTTTAGGCGCTGAAAAGAAGGATTCCTGCCCGTAGGCGAGACGCGAACGGACAAGGGCTCCCACCACCAGCGTCAGACTTTTTTGGCTGTTTGCCCACGGTTTAGTTTTGAGGAACCTGATTACATTTATTGCCTTCGAGGCTTTTTGTATTAAATTATTAATGTGGGTAGTCCATATTAGTCTATCGTGGATGGTTACACCCAGGAATTTTACTGTTGTACTGGGCTTTATGACTTGGTTATTTATTTTGATGGAGCACACCCTCTTAAAGACCTGTCTTCTGGATACTACTAGGAAGACTGTCTTTTCTGGTGAGAGTTCAAACCCATTTTCCACCATATACTGACACAGATTGTTTACTGCATTTTGGTATGATGTCATATCGACGCCAGCTTTTCCTTGTCTGCTAGGTCTTTTGGAGTCTAGCAGTGCGAGGTCGTCTGCGTAAAGCAGGACGGTAGCCCCGCCCACGTTTACTGTGTTTATATCATATAGCATGATGGAAAAAAGCGTCGAGACTGTGCTCTTCGAATGCATTACAATTATTGTGGGATGTGCGTAAAGTGATCGTGTCGTCTGCGTGAGAGTGTGTAATTTGTAAAGCAATATTGTGGCCCGCGTGAGATTTCGTAAAGTGGAGGTGTCGACTGCGTGAGATTGCGTAAAGTAGTCGTGTCAACTTCGTGGGAGTGCGTAAAACAATTGTGACATCTGCGTGGAGAGTGCGTAAAGCAATTGTAACATCTGCGTGGAGAGTGCGTAAAGTAGTTGTGTCACCTGCGTGAGTGCGTAAAGCAATCGTGACGTCTGCGTGAGAGCGCATACTTAGTCTTCATGTTGCGCTGGGGGCGCGTATGGTCTTCGTTATCTGAGGGAAAACGAATTCGTCACGCACTGATTTCGATTTGCAAAAACGCGCGCGTATCGAGTGCGTCTTTCGCAGTTGGAACGCATTATTTGGCGACTGCGAGACGCATTCAGGCTGCGCATAATTTTGCTGGCTGGCAAGAAAATTGTGCCTTTGCAACCAAGCTAATGATAAACATAGGCCTACAGGTTATTCTCTGGAAAACGGGGTAAGTAGATAGGTGTTGTTATTGAGAGCTAAATTATCAAGACTTTACTGTGTGCGTCGAGGCTATTAACAGGGGTGAATATTGGCGGTCGCCCGATCGCCCCCGGCGGGTTCAAATCGCGTCGGGCGGGTTCGAAATTCCTTTGAAATCGCCCGCCGGGCGGGTTCAAATTTCGCTGAAGCACAAAGTCGTTAGGCAACGTAGTCAATCGGAACGGCCGGCGAACAAATATCTCTGCGGGCGATCTCAAAATCTGTCACTTCTCAGTCTACTGCCCACTCATCCCCCTCAGGACTACCACCAATCAAGGCCAGACACATTGGCTAGACAGCTCCGCCTCACTTGACCGTGTCATCACCAGTGACACGAGCCGCTGGCGATTGCATCAGCAGTCAAGCTAGTTAAACCCCCCTCCGTCCCCCCCTCTTTGCGCTATTCACTTCACGGCCCCTCTCTTATCTTATCCTGCGCTCACCAATCCTTCAGAGACTTTCACATGTTGTAAAACAGTTTCCTCTCAGATAAAAACTCGGTCATTGACCCCGAGTAAGAAGGTCAGTGTCTCGACAGGCAGCTGTGTTCTGATTGCAAGTACCGGTAAGTTGACCCAGGTCTCAAGGCCAACCAGCTTTTACAATGCATCTGCCTTTGATCTGACTGCCCATCCAGAGCAAACATATTCCCCTTAGCCCTCTGTATTTTTCCTTTGATGTGCCTGCTATGTACCACTGATCCAGTTTCTGGGAAATGTATAATGTCATTGACTGCAGGGATACTCATTGAGACCGTTTTCCAAAATATGTTAACACCAGCTTTGCTGACCAACTTAGTACAAGTAGTGACAGTACTACTGCTGTCAATTATTTCCCTTCAACTAAGTAAGTAAAAAATCAAAACTTGACTGAATGTAAAAACAACCCGATCCACTATCTATAATTATGTAATAAAGAAGAATTAAAAGACAGACCTTCAACAATAGGACAAGGGATGGAACTCTGCTGAATCAAAAGCATAAAGATCACCTGACCTGTGAACAATTCTAGGATCAGGAAATCTGAACATCTGTTTGTTTTCATTAGGAAATAGAAATGAAATACATGTATAATGCTTTTGATTATTTATGACTTAAGCTGTGGTAAATTTGGCTGGTATGCAACTTTTATACTTCTGCTTGATCTAACAGTAATATTAATAACACAGACATAAAGAAAAAGAAACAAAACAAGAAAGCAACTTAGAAAAAAGTTTGTAGTCAGCTCAGGTTTTATACTTGGTTTTACACAACAAAAAACATAATTTAAATCTAAAAAAATAGCTGATTTACTCTTTTGTAGTGTGTGTTTATGTGGTAAGTACTGAAAGTTCCATAGTAAATTACTTTGTAAATTGTGTGGTAGGGGGTACATAAAGGGGGTAACTTTTAGTGAGGTTTAGTGTGTGATTGTGTGACAGGGTGTGAATGTGGTTTTGATTTCTTGTTTCTTTGTGGCGGCTTTTATTTTAAATTCTTTATTAAAACAAGGTTAATTATCATTATATTAAAACATAGCATTTTAGTCATCAAGTTTTGTGTGTGTTTGTGGTAGTTATTAGTAGTGCAAATCCACATGTATGCATTATAAGTATGAATGTACGTCTTTTGTGTATGTGGTTTGCACGCGACGAGCCGCTGGGGCGGTTGTAAGGAATCCCGGCAGGTTGGGGGCCGGTTGGGATTTTGGGGGGCCGGTTCAATTTTTGACTTACCGGCCCCCCTGGCCGGTAGCAAAAAAAGTTAAGGTACATCCCTGTATTAATTAAGTTTGGTGGTGGTGGTGGTAGTGTTGTCTGTGTGTGTGTGTGTGTGTGTGTGTGTGTGTGTGTGTGTGTGTGTGTACGTGTGTGTGTGTGTGTTTGTGTGTGTGTGAGAGAGAGAGAGAGAGAGAGAGAGAGAGAGAGAGAGAGAGAGAGAGAGAGAGAGAGAGCGTGCCTCCATTCGTCTCTCGCACGCACACACACACACACACACACACACACACACACACACACACACACACACACACACACACACCACCCGTAGATACAGTTTGCAGTGCATGGAACACTAATAACGTCAGACGAATCTCAGCAGTCTGTATTAGTAAAAACAAAAATGCACAATTTCTTCAAATATTGCTTCCAGAAAGTGGGGTGGGTCTGGATCAGTTGATGGCCTCATTTCAAAAGAACTGTATATTTTCTGTTTAATTCTTCCATTTCCTATGGATATTGCAGTTACTTTTTCGTTGATAATATCTTATTTCGTTTATTTCCAATGAAAATAGTAAAACCGTGCAATTATAGGCCAGATACTTTTTCTTAAATGCACTGCAAGTGTTCCTTCAAATGTCAGGTAGACTAATTCATTCAATCTTATTCGAATTCAAATTCGAGGGAGGGGGGAGGGGGGGGGAGAGGCACTACCAATATGCCGGATAGTTTGAAGTAACGGAAGCCGACGGTTCAATGCGAATTAAGTCGAATCTTTTCTCGATTTAAAGCTTTTAGGGTTTACAGTTCCTTATTCGGATGCTATGCAAACATAATAGGTGTGAACTAGGGGTATATTAGGAATACTATGGTAGAGAAATAATGATCGACCTCAATGAGCACTTGCACGTCAAGACCCGCTTCTGTCGAAGTTAATGTAAGCAAGGCCAAGCGAAATACCAGCGCTCTTTGAGAATGTGCTTCGGCGAGAGCACAAACGTCTTTCGTGTTCGATTTCAGGGAAGTTGTTGCAAGGCCCTCTGTCGACATTAATGAGATACAGAACGAGCGAAATGTTTAGAAAATGCCAGAGCAGTTTGTGAATGTTCTTTGGCAAAAGCACAGTCGCCTTCGATGTCCCAAATTCAAGGAGGCTGTTACATACGCAGGGAGCTGTGGTAGTGTGTTGAAACCGTGTGTTAGATTTAATCAAATAATCAAGGGACAGAACTACATGGCGTACTGTTGAGAGAGAGAGAGAGAGAGAGAGAGAGAGAGAGAGAGAGAGAGAGAGAGAGAGAGAGAGAGAGAGAGAGAGAGAGTTTAATTTTGGACATTGTTCTTGGATTTGACCGGCGCCTTATGTGAAGTTATCATACACTGGATCAGCCTTTACACGTCACACCAGCCCGGTGAATACACGCCATCATAGTTGGCTGGGTTTGAACCCGAGGAAAAGGGAGGAAAGTTAGCTGGTACCATGCCCTGACGCCATTGCTCCATCCGGGCTTTCATCGTGGCAAGCACATCCGGGAATTTGTCCTTGACGTCATTGTGTTCTGTGGGGTCGTCTGAACGCAGAGTGAAAGGCATATAGGACGAGTTCGTACATAAAATTAGCAATGCATAGTGTGTAATATGGACTTACATCGTGTGTTCACTGAGTCACACACACGTGACACACGCACACACACACACACACACAACGTGACACACACACACACACACTGACACACACACACACATGAATCAAGACTCCGACCACCTGTCACAGAAAGACAGAGACAGAAACACAACACTCACACAGACATACATCGCTGTGACATATTCAAATCAGCTCACCTTTGATATTATACAGCTGATACATATCGATGTCCGCCTGGTTTACCGCCTCGTTCATCAGGGTACCATCATCCGCTGCGTCATCGTCGCCGGGTATGGGGTACCACCCGTTATACCCACCTGGGCTTCCCTGAATCAGTTTCCAGTCCCCATCCCTGTGAACACAGACTAAACATTAAACAATTTAAACCTGTCATTAACGAGACTAATAAAGTTTGGCTAGCCGGCAAAATTCGAACGGGTCGCGCCGTTCGTCTCCGCGAATAAGCGAACATATAGAACTGATTTTCTTAATTTAGAATACCTCGTCTGAGTAAACATAGCATATCTATATATTTTTGGATTCTGAAATAAACATTTTAATTATAATTTTCAAATTTAAATGAGCAAATTAAAAATTTAGTTAAAGTTTCTAAGCTGAACTGCAATCCCATAGTCCGGTCTGAGTTAAAGATTGTTTGACCAAAATGTCAATCACTGAACCTGATTTAAATATTAAGTCACAACTACGGTGTTACCACAATGTTTTAAAAAGGGCGGATATGACGTCATCACAGACATTTAACGACAACATGGAGCTCACACACAGACACAGACAGACAGACACACACACACACACACACACACACGCACGCACGCACATACACATACATATACACACACACACACACACACACATACGAATAAACGCACGCGGCATGCACGTACAAACACAAACACGTCGGGATTTGTACACCCAAGTGGATAGCTTCGTAGCTGAACTGGCCATTTATAAAACACACATAGTCTCGGCCTTCACGAGCAGCGTGTCTACACGCCTGATGGCAGCGTGTCTACACACCTGATGGCAGCGTGTCTACACACCTGATGGCAGCGTGTCTACACACCTGATGGCAGCGTGTCTACACACCTGATGGCAGCGTGTCTACACACCTGATGGCAGCGTGTCTACACACCTGATGGCAGCGTGGAAAAGGGGCAGGCTGTCCATGTTGTAGACAAACTGTGTGCGGGGGCTGGGGGCGCCTGTCAGGATGGAATCCCACTGGCTCACGCCGTCTATACCTGGCGCTGTTACGACATTAAAGGCACAGAACTTCCCGTGAGAACAATTCTGCTCACCATCCCAGATCTGCCCAGGCTATTCTAAGGATCAGACCATCCGGCCATTTAGGCACATCTTTCTTTCTTTCTTTTCTTTATTTGGTGTTTAACGTCGTTTTCAACCAGGAAGGTTATATCGCGACGGGATTTAGGCACATGCCCAAAACCAACGTCTTGACTGCTTCCTCAACAGAGTTGGGATATTTTTTTTATGAACTTAGTTCAGAGGCGTGACGAGTGGCTATTAAGATATTAATTCATAAAAAAATCCCCATCGACACAGAAAGCATCCTGGTTGTTGATTTTTGGTATGTGTCCAAGTAGGGGGGGGGGGGGGGGGGCTTATCTACGTAAAAGCCTGACCACATCAAATCTTGTATGGGAAAGACTGTGCCTTTAACATATAGGCCAAATGCAAGCAATTAACACTACATTCAAAAGAGTACAGGTGTTTGTGCGAGATCGGCAGTTTGCGAAATTTATTTCAAAACACAGAATACTTTACCCTCATTTCAGCACAACTGCCGACATTTTGACTCTGAGCGCATTTCCCGAAACCTTAACGGTTATATCTGCAAATGTTCTTATGAAATAACAATAGTCAAAACTTTCACGGTGGGCGTAATTGCCGAAACGTTTCTGGTTATGTCGGCAAATGTTACCCAACAAATTAAATTCTAGCAATTTTCCTGATACACATGTATATGCTAAACATTTGCGTGAGGTATTTGACACCAAAAACTGACTTACACTTGCTTTCTTCATGCACTCAATGTAATCACTTCTTGTCTTTGAAATGGTTTAAAGAAATTGAGCCGAGAGCCACAGTGTTCGTTTTGGGAGTTGAATAGATGACAATAAATTGAGTTCTACATTTAAATGAGTTTCCTAGCTGGAGGCGTTGAATATTTGTGTATGACACACAATGACTGTCATTATATTCAGTGAAATGAATGTGCATTTAGTTCAGTTATGTTAATTTTGTATTCGTTAATTTTGTATGTGAACTTCTTCAGCAACGACATTGATGATGATCCTTACGAGTGTCTCCCCCTACGAGGCTCATAATGGTCGGAAGCCAGTCCACTGCGTGCATCATCCTGAAAGATAAATATCACACACATTATTTGGTATAGTGTAGTTGCACACTCATAATTCTTTTGTAACAGAGGAAACCACGAAAATGACACAACCGTCTAAGATAGCTTTTCTTGGTTTAAAGGCACACTGAGCTTCAAAGGACAGGCTGAGCTTCTCCACACCTAGCGTGGGGGATTCTCAGTGGGGCGACCATCCCCAACCAAGTGCGTCCCCAGGTGGCGGACAGCCCACAGATATGGGGGTTAGCTGCGAAATAAGCTGGGCTTGCCTGGACCAATAATCGCAGATCAACTGGCGGTGGTCCCACCAGGAGAGGGGTGGGGCAACAGGTGGCTCGGTTTCCTCCGTGAAATACCCCATGCATCCTATGACGGCTTCATCACCCGGGCAAGAGGCATGGTAAAACCTCTAGCTACAGGGTGGGATCCTCTGAGAAACAACACCCCCTGTGCTCCAGGGTAGGTCATATGGGCTAGGGTGGGTCAACCCCTACACAAAACCTAAAGGGCTGAAGTCGGAGGTATGGAGCCTGCATGGCGCTCCTCGAACAAATCCCTGTACCACGCATCATCTGCCAACATGACCCTTGGAGATAGAACTGAACATCGATATATGGTGTTTAAAGGCGATCGGCAAGAATAAGAAGGCACACTCCTTCTCATGAAAACAATTCGGCACGCTATCTCGGATCTAGTCAGACTCTTACATCAAAAAAATACCATCCCTCCACTTGATCACACACTGAAAATAAACACACTAACAGCTTGCTGTGAGGAGTTAAAAAGTGTTGAAATTAGTGGATTTTAATAAATTATTTCATCAACAAATTCCGTTTGTGTCTCCCAGGCTGTTCATTATTAGAATGTGACCAATTAGAAGAATGGTCTTATCCATGTTAAAGCCTGGCCAGGTCTTAGATGGTGAGCCCAACTGGGAATGAGTACGAGTATGTTTTTACATTTAGTCAAGTTTTGACTAAATGTTTTAACGTAGAGGGGGGAATCGAGACGAGGGTCGTGGTGTATGTGCGTGTGTGTGTGTGTCTGTGTGTGTGTGTGTGCAGAGCGATTCAGACTAAACTACTGGACCGATCTTTATGAAATTTGACATGAGAGTTCCTGGGTATGAAATCCCCGAACGTTTTTTTCATTTTTTTTTTATAAATGTCTTTGATGACGTCATATCCGGCTTTTCGTGAAAGTTGAGGCGGCACTGTCACGCCCTCATTTTTCAACCAAATTGGTTGAAATTTTGGTCGGGTAATGTTCGACAAAGCCCGGACTTCGGTATTGCATTTCAGCGTGGTGGATTAAAAATTAATTAATGACTTTGGTCATTAAAAATCTGAAAATTGTAAAAAAAAAATGTTTTTTATAAAACGATCCAAATTTACGTTTATCTTATCCTCCATCATTTGCTGATTCCAAAAACATATAAATATGTTATATTCGGATTAAAAACAAGCTCTGAAAATTAAATATATAAAAATTATTATCAAAATTAAATTGTCGAAATCAATTTAAAAACACTTTCATCTTATTTCTTGTCGGTTCCTGATTCCAAAAACATAAAGATATGATATGTTTGGATTAAAAACACGCTCAGAAAGTTAAAACGAAGAGAGGTACAGAAAAGCGTGCTATCCTTCCCAGCGCAACTACTACCCCGCTCTTCTTGTCAATTTCACTGCCTATGCCGTGAGCGGTGGACTGACGATGCTACGAGTATACGGTCTTGCTGCGTTGCATTGCGTTCAGTTTCATTCTGTGAGTTCGACAGCTACTTGACTAAATGTTGTATTTTCGCCTTACGCGACTTGTTTAATATGTAGCCAAAAGGATGGATCCTCTGACTCCATGTACAAAGCTGCATGACTAGAACTGTGTTGGTTTACATGATTGCTTTCATGGATTTGTTTTCCCCCGAAATCGGCGTATGCTGCCTGAATGGCGGGGTAAAAACGGTCATACACGTAAAAATCCACTCGTGCTAAAAACGTGAGTGAACGTGGGAGTTTCAGCCCATGAACGAAGAAGAAGAAGATGGATTTGTTTGTTTGTTTGTTTGTTTGTTTGTTTAGTGTTGTTTCTTGTCTCGAGAACCCTGGGGGTCACGAGAGACCTATTCAGCATCGATCTTATTTGTTCTACACTCTAATAATTTAAGGCGTATCGTTGTAAAACTTAGAAGTTTCCTTAAAACTCAAATTCCTTTACACGGGAAAGACGGTTATTTGGAACTAAAGCACGCACTACGTCAGCAAGAGAAACCAATCTCACCCGTCATACACAGTACCAGCCCTGTTGGTCAAGAGGTTTTTGCTGTACACGAAGCCCGTACCCCGGGTACCTCCCTCCCACATGGTGGACTTGGCTCCACGGAGAGGGTAGTTGTACCCTGCCGCCCACACCGGACCTCCGTTCTATGTATATAGGATAGGAATGAATACACTATACCTATTTTGAAACTGAAAGTAAGATAAAACAAAACAAAACTAAACTTCTTTTTTACATTTAGTCAAGTTTTGACTAAATGTTTTAACATAGAGGGGGGAATCGAGACGAGGGTCGTGGTGTATGTGTGTGTGTGTGTCTGTCTGTCTGTCTGTGTGTGTGTGTAGAGCGATTCAGACTAAACTACAGGGTCGATCTTTATGAAATTTTACATGAGAGTTCCTGGGTATGATATCCCCGGACGGTTTTTTAATTTTTTCGATAAATACCTTTGATGACGTCATATCCGGCTTTTTGTAAAAGTTGAGGTGGCACTGTCACACCCTCATTTTTCAATCAAATTGATTGAAATTTTGGCAAAGCAATCTTCGACGAAGCCCGGGGTTTGGTATTGCATTTCAGCTTGGTGGCTTAAAAACTAATGAGTGAGTTTGGTCATTAAAAATCAGAAACTTGTAATTAAAATTCATTTTTTATTAAACGATCCAAAAACAATTTCACCCTATTTGTCGTCATTTTCTGATTCCAAAATCATATACATATGTTATATTTGGATTAAAAACAAGCTCTGAAAATTAAAAATATAAAAATTATGATCAAAATTAAATTTCTGAAATCGTTTTAAAAACTATTTCATCTTATTCCTTGTCGGTTCCTGATTCCATAAACATATAGATATGATATGTTTGGATTAAAAACACGCTCAGAAAGTTAAAACGAAGAGAGGTACAGTAAAGCGTGCTATGAAGCACAGCGCAATCGCTACCGCGCCAAACAGGCTCGTCACTTTCACTGCCTTTTGCACTAGCGGCGGACTACGTTCAGTTTCATTCTGTGAGTTCCACAGCTTGACTAAATGTAGTAATTTCGCCTTACGCGACTTGTTTTACATTTAGTCAAGTTTTGACTAAATGTTTTAACGTAGAGGGGGAATCGAGACGAGGGTCATGGTGTATGTGTGTATGTGTGTGTGTGTGTGTGTGTGTGTGTGTGTGTGTGTGTGTGTGTGTGTGTGTGTGTGTGTGTGTCTGTCTGTCTGTGTGTGTGTGCGTGTGTGTGTGTAGAGCGATTCAGACTAAACTACTGGGCCGATCTTTATGAAATTTGACATGAGAGTTCCTGGGAATGATATCCCTGGAAGTTGTTTTCATTTTTTTGATAAATACCTTTGATGACGTCATATCCGGCTTTTTGTAAAAGTTGAGGCGGCACTGTCACACCCTCATTTTTCAATCACATTGATTGAAATTTTGGCAAAGCAATCTTCGACGAAGCCCGGGATTTGGTATTGCATTTCAGCTTGGTGGCTTAAAAACTAATGAGTGAGTTTGGTTATTAAAAATCGGAAACTTGTAATTAAAATTATTTTTTTATTAAACGATCCAAAAACAATTTCATCTTATTTGTCGTCATTTTCTGATTCCAAAAACATATACATATGTTATATTTGGATTAAAA
This sequence comes from Littorina saxatilis, assembly GCF_037325665.1. NCBI lineage: Eukaryota > Metazoa > Mollusca > Gastropoda > Littorinimorpha > Littorinidae > Littorina > Littorina saxatilis. Next base: position 18,745,288 of record NC_090251.1, on the reverse strand, counting down.
ACAAGCTCTGAAAATTAAAAATATAAAAATTATGATCAAAATTAAATTTCCGAAATCGTTTTAAAAACTATTTCATCTTATTCCTTGTCGGTTCCTGATTCCAAAAACATATAGATATGATATGTTTGGATTAAAAACACGCTCAGAAAGTTAAAACGAAGAGAGGTACAGTAAAGCGTGCTATGAAGCACAGCGCAATCGCTACCGCGCCAAACAGGCTCGTCCCTTTCACTGCCTTTTGCACTAGCGGCGGACTACGTTCAATTTCATTCTGTGAGTTCCACAGCTTGACTAAATGTAGTAATTTCGCCTTACGCGACTTGTTTTACATTTGGTCAAGTTTTGACTAAATGTTTTAACGTAGAGGGGGAATCGAGACGAGGGTCATGGTGTATGTGTGTGTGTGTGTGTGTGTGTGTGTGTGTGTGTGTGTGTGTGTGTGTGTGTGTGTGTGTGTGTGTCTGTCTGTCTGTGTGTGTGTGCGTGTGTGTGTGTAGAGCGATTCAGACTAAACTACTGGGCCGATCTTTATGAAATTTGACATGAGAGTTCCTGGGAATGATATCCCCGGAAGTTGTTTTCATTTTTTCGATAAATGTATTTGATGACGTCATAACCGGCTTTTTGTAAAAGTTGAGGCGGTACTGTCACACTTTCATTTTTCAATCAAATTGATTGAAATTTTGGCCAAGCAATCTTCGACAAAGGCCGGACTTCGGTATTGCATTTCAGCTTGGTGGCTTAACAAGTAATTGATGACTTTGGTCATTAAAAATCTGGAAAATTGTAAAAATTTTATTTTTTATAAAACGATCCAAATTTACGTTCATCTTATTCTTCATCATTTCCTGATTCCAAAAACATATAAATATGTTATATATGGATTAAAAACAAGCTCTGAAAATTAAAAATATAAAAATTATGATCAAAATTAAATTGTCGAAATCAATTTAAAAACACTTTTATCTTATTCCTTGTCGGTTCCTGATTCCAAAAACATATAGATATGATATGTTTGGATTAAAAACACGCTCAGAAAGTTAAAACGAAGAGAGGTACAGTAAAGCGTGCTATAAAGCACAGCGCAACCGCTACCGCGCCAAACAGGCTCGTCACTTTCACTGCCTTTTGCACTAGCGGCGGACTACGTTCAGTTTCATTCTGTGAGTTCCACAGCTTGACTAAATGTAGTAATTTCGCCTTACGCGACTTGTTTAGGATTCTTTTAGTTTGGGTGCTGTATTCAACTTTGTCCAACCAAGCTAACGCTTTCCTTGAAATCTTCCGATGACTGTTGACAGATCTTTGTCCTTTCGGCAAAGAAAAGAAAGAACAAGTCGCGTAAGGCGAAAATACAACATTTAGTCAAGTAGCTGTCGAACTCACAGAATGAAACTGAACGCAATGCCATTTTTCAGCAAGACCGTATACTCGTAGCATCGTCAGTCCACCGCTCATGGCAAAGGCAGTGAAATTGACAAGAAGAGCGGGGTAGTAGTTGCGCTAAGAAAGATAGCACCCTTTTCTGTACCTCTCTTTGTTTTAACTTTCTGAGCGTGTTTTTAATCCAAACATATCATATCGATATGTTTTTGGAATCAGGAACCGACAAGGAATAAGATGAAAGTGTTTTTAAATTGATTTCGACAATTTAATTTTGATAATAATTTTTATATATTTAATTTTCAGAGCTTGTTTTGAATCCAAACATAACATATTTATATGTTTTAGGAATCAGAAAATGATGGAGAATAAGATGAACGTAAATTTGGATCGTTTTTTAAATTTTTATTTTTTTTTACAATTTTCAGATTTTTAATGACCAAAGTCATTAATTAATTTTTAAGCCACCAAGCTGAAATGCAATACCGAAGTCCGGGCTTCGTCGAAGATTACTTGACCAAAATTGCAACCAATTTGGTTGAAAAATGAGGGCGTGACAGTGCCGCCTCAACTTTCACGAAAAGCCGGATATGACGTCATCAAAGACATTTATCAAAAAAATGAAAAAAACGTTCGGGGAATTCATACGCAGGAACTCTCATGTCAAATTTCATAAAGATCGGTCCAGTAGTTTAGTCTGAATCGCTCTACACACACACACACAGACAGACAGACACACACACACACACACACGCACATACACCACGACCCTCGTCTCGATTCCCCCCTCTACGTTAAAACATTTAGTCAAAACTTGACTAAATGTAAAAAAAGAAAAAAATCAAACTAGAATTATAATGCATGTGTATCAACTTCTTATCATCTTCCCCTACATCATCTTCTACCTTTGTGACTCATCATCATCATCATCATCATCATCATCATCATCATCATCATCATCATCATCATCATCATCATCATCATCATCATCAGCTGTAACCATCATAATTTGTGACTCACGTCAGTGGTGAAGATGACCAGAGCGTTGTCCATGTAGCCCTCCGCTTCCAACGTCTGCGTGATGTTGCCGATAGCCTCGTCCAGAATGGCCACCATGCCTGCCACAAGATGAGTCAACTTCATCAAAACAATCAACATAAATGTACATATTTAATACCTTAACAAAAACAACTGTCACCACACAAGAAACGGAGTGCCATCCCCAGCTATGATATGAGGGGGGGGGGGGGGGGGGGGGGGCGGTAGCGCTGTAGGTAAAACACAGCCTTGTGATCCGCGGCGTCACTGGTATATATACAAGTGCTACTAAGCAAGTGATAACTGAAAAAAGTCGGAGACCCCGAACGATCTTTGAAACTCTTTGGACTGTCTATCAACAGACTGGTAAGACGCAATGGCTGACATACCGCACTTGGTTTTACGAGTGCCGTTCTTGGTATTCTTGCAGTACATGTCTTCATACCACGACGGGACCTGCAACAAATACAATAAAATAAAAGATGGCAACACGTGTAACAGTTGTCTAGAGGTATTTGGTTTCATTTTGGCCAGTTCGGCACGGTTTAGTAAATTAAATGTCTTGTGATAACTGTGACTTCAAGTGTGATTTAAAGTGACAAACGTAAGCGTGGAAGTACAAAATCAGACGAACAGTAGTTAGAACAGAGTCTGCAGTCCCCCAATCCCGACTAAAACAGACCACAATCTCAAGTTTGCATGAATGTTTGTACAATGTTAATGATGATGATGATAAAGCGAGAATCACAGAATAATTCTGTGCTCTCCGAGATGTACATGCACAATGCAATACACAATATTAACACTTAATAGCATTTAAATTCCAGCATAAGAAAAAAAGTGTCAAATGATATTACAACACCACAACATCTATGTTAAAGCATAATAGTCAGATATACAATTTCAGCATAAAAGGAACATTATGAATCACATGTAAACACGCACAACTAGAAAACACACGAAACATTCCTTGAAAAGACAATAAATATTTTAATACTAGTAATACAGGAACAAAGGAGCCCCTCATGGAAAACATTTGCTTTTGTCCATGCATGGTATAACATACCTCCAACGGTTCATGCACGGACTGGAAGGGCAGGTAGAGGAACAGTGGCTGCGACTTGTTGTGGGCACTCACGATGGACTTGGTGCGTTCTGTGTACAGGTACTGTGGACATCAAAGTATGAAACAGAGTTCGAATGCAATAATCAAATGGCAGCCAAGACTGAAGGTATTGGAGTTCATTCTCGACTGTCTGTGACAAAGGCACAGTCCTTCCCACGAACAACAACATCGTCCTATTAACTCAGATCTACGAAGGCTTTGTACATAATAAGGACATCACCCCACTTAGACACATACCAACATTCAGTGGAGTTTTTTGATAAATTCATTTCGCAGAGCCCATGAAGAAATACATTGATACAAAATTACCACTCAGCACAGAAATCATAATATTAGTCGATGTTTGGTGCGTTTTCAAGTGGAGCGATGATCTTTTGTTTTAATGAAAAAGCCTGGTCATTTCTAAGATGTTGAGTGGAGTCGTTTACACGGAAAGGACAGCACCTTTCAAATAGCACCCGGTCAGATGATGCCAGTGAAGCAAAAACAATACAGGAACACGTCTGGATGCATCACGTACTAGCCCCGTATAGGGTCAGTTGCTGCACTAAATGAATCTCAAACTGTTCACGCGTCTTTTAGCATGTGACACCACTCACACAGGGCGAAGTCGGGAGTTTGCCATCATACTCTTAAAAACATTATTCATCAAGAACACGCTTGAAGTTTTAAACTGCATGGTCTGTGGTTGCAGTTGTTGCCGAAAACAATTGAATTAAACAAAAAGCATAACGTTCAAGCCAAAACAACCAGCCCCAATTTAAAGAAAATGGTCTCAGTGGAGGCAATCATTTGATGAAAGTTAAAAATGGAGATTTACAGCGGTTGTCTCCCTTGTCACATAGGTAGTACGGTATGTATGTGATACGTACTTTGGGCAGTCAATAGGTCAAAGTGTTTAAGTACACGTGTGTTAAGGACTACTCTTCCATGATCCACACATACATCCACCCCCCCCCCCACACACACACACACCACTTGGGTCGAGGTGCACGAGAAAGTGACCAACCGGGTGGGAGCCAGCCGCGGTGTTGGATTGGTTGTAATTGACATATTTGTTGTGATTTCAACGAATCAGACCTCGTGGTTTAATCTCTCCCGTTTGGGTGGCACCCACTTTCGGTTCGTGCCCCTCAGTCCAGGTAAGCAAACACAGAAACTGACCGTAGAATAAATGCCACTGTCCTCTCTGTCCACATCTTTGTTCTTCCTGAAGTCCAAGCCTTTTCCTGAAACGTCGGGGAAAGGGACAGTGAAGAAGCACAACTTCGGACTTTTGCAGGCACAACTACGACTCTTGATTGATCCTCAATGATAAGATCATGTCATACCTCTTCCATAACGCTTGCAAAATCCCGACAGAACTATTTCTGGAACAAATCTATTGGATACCAAATGCATAAAAACAACTGGAGAAGTAAACGAAATTAGTTCACAAATATGATAACAACAAACAAGAGAATAACGACATACCCACAACGTGTGTGTAGTAATCTTCTGCAGCGTTGTAGTATCCCATGAAGCTGTCAAAGCCTCGGAATGTGGGCGTGTATTTCCAGTTACAGAATCCCAGGTGCCATCTATCGAGGATAATACCACTCAATGACTTCATTGACAAACATGCATACAGGAAAAAAGACCTCTGTCTGCCTGACTTTTCTGTGAACTTGTCTAATTTTCTTCCTAACTGTGTGTGTGTGTGTGTGTGTGTGTGTGTGTGTGTGTGTGTGTGTGTACGTGCGTGCGTGCGTGCGTGTGTGTGTGTGTGTGTGTGTGTGTGTGTGCGTGCGTGCGTGCGTGTGTGTGTGTATGTGTGTATGGGTTTGTATGTGCATGTGTTTATGTGTGCAGGTATGTGCGTGCATGACAAGTTCGTTTTAATGTTTGTCAGTATCGTTTTCTCTTTGATTTAGTCTCTCTCAATGTGTATATATGCTCACTTTCCAACAGCGTGCGTAGCGTATCCCCGTTTCTTCAGTTCGTCCGGAAGCGTCGTCAGATTGGCCGGAAGTCCCACCTTCTGCGCCGGCAAGATTACAAGATGCTGTGTGGAAAAAAGTTTTGCTGAATTTGTTGTCGTCGATTATCAAGAAAGAACTTATTGTGAAAGGTACTTTCTTTCGTACGTGTGCGAACTATCGCGTAAAGCGTCACAAATCAAGCAGCACAATCACATTGGGATTGAACCACATCGCGATTCAACAGACATACAGCGTACTGAGTGTGTGATGGGTAAGATTAAGAGTCAAAACATAAACGAGATGTTTCAAATCCTTATGTTCTAGCATTATGTAACCGAGTGCCGAAACACCACAATCACCTTTGGAGGAGAAGTCCTATCAAACAGGATTGAGAATATTAGAGCTTATTTCTAAGCCCTATAAAAACTGTTATGCATTCGCAAAGAAATCCATGAACATACAGAGCGATAAAAGCCGCCAGACCCCATCACAAACAGAACTCTACAATCCACAGGTGTTGCCTTGCGAGCTATAAATAGCTCGCAACTTCTAAGGTGAACAACTCTGCAGAGTCTGCTGTGAAAGGCGACGGTAGTCTCCCTGTCACAATTATATGGGTGAGAGAAGGGAAGAGAAAAAGAAAAAGAAAAGAAAGGTGGCAGATGCATAATTATGCTGTGTGAGAGGAAGATAGACAGACAGGCATCAAATGTTAAGAAAGACGCAGAGAGAAGGTGAACAATTTAGTCAAGGAGGGACAAACAGACAGACAGACAGACAGACAGACAGACAGACAGACAGACAGACAGACAGACAGACAGACAGACAGACAGGAACAAATGGAACTCAAGGCAGGGGTAGTAAGTATACCAAAACTAGACATCATGTACCTGTAGACCAGTGTGGAAGGGGAAATAACCGGACATGAACGCACTTCGAGACCTGTAATTAAAAACAAAACGTGTACGTGTTCGTAACTTTATTTCAAGATTTAAACGTCAAGCAGGTAACCAACCATTTCAAACTGGCAGCCACAGAAACTGGAATCAAAGCAAAGATGTGATGCCAACTCACGGGCACACAGCTACAAAGACACAGACACAGACAGACGGACGGACGGACGGACGGACGGACACACAGACACACAGACACACAGACATACACACTCACACACACACACACACACACACACACACACACACTCACACTCACACACACACAACCCAGACACACACACACACACACACACACACACACACACACACACACACACACACATACACACACACACACACGTGCACACACACACACAACCCAGACACATACACACACACAACCCAGACACACACCCACCCACACACACACACACACACACACACACACACACACACACACACACACACACACACACACACACACACACACACAACCCAGACACCAACTGACGGGGAGCACAGTGGCTGGACATAGGAGCTGTTGAGGATGACGCCGTTGAGGGCCATGTGGTTGAGGGTGGGTGTGTGCATCATGGGGTCCCGCCATTCTACATCCGCCCAGCCTGCACAACAGTGGACGACGCATCACTTCCAGTGAGTGAATGTTTCGGATTGGGTTAGTACATGACTCACCACCCCCTACCCCCACACCCCAAAACAAACAAAAACAACATTTTAAATGAATGGATCGTTTCACAAAACATCCAGAAGGGCAACGACATCCCGGTGTGAAAGGATGAAATGTCTACCTGTTTCAAAGTCCGGCGAATTATAGTCCGTGAGGGAATGTGTCCCTTGACTTTGTAAGAGGAATAGATGTACCCCAGGGCTCCAATTCTGACCCTAAAAATAGGCCAGGACTTTTTGTCCCAGGAAAATAAGTCCGCTCAAAGTCTAGGAAAAGGGGCCGGCTGTGGACTATCGTTCTCAGAAACAAGAACTTTTACATTATGCTGCGCTCAGAAACAAGAACTTTTACATTATGCTGCGCTCAGAAACAAGAACTTTTACATTATGCCGCGCTCAGAAACAAGAACTTTTACATTATGCCGCGCTCAGAAACAAGAACTTTTACATTATGCCGCGCTCAGAAACAAGAACTTTTACATTATGCCGCGCTCAGAAACAAGAACTTTTACATTATGCCGCGCTCAGAAACAAGAACTTTTCCATTATGCCGCGCTCAGAAACAAGAACTTTTACATTATGCCGCGCTCAGAAACAAGAACTTTTACATTATGCCGCGCTCAGAAAGCAGAAGAAGATTTTCAACGCTAACACTTTTTTTACTTAAATATATTTGCACAATTATCGCGTTGATGGTGTGCGATGTCAATATTCAATAATTAAAGCCATTAGAGTCAATAATTATGTGCCTCTTGGGCGATCTGAGACAAGTCATTTTTTTTAGCTTACATCCCTTATTACATTCAGTAAAGTTTAAGATGCTTTTAGATGCTTTCAGATAGACTGTGAATCTAAACGAGGGTAGTGGTGTATGTGTGTGTTTGCGTTTGTGTTTAGAGCGAGTCCTAGAAAACTACTTGACAGATCTTCATGAAACTTTACATGTGAATTCTTCCAGATGATAACCCCAGACTTTTTTTTTATGTCTTCGATAAATGTCTGTCATATCCGGCTTTTAGTGAAAGTTGAGGCGGCTCTGTCACAACCTTTTTTTCCGAACAAACTGACCGAAATGTATGGTCAAGCAATCATCCACTCAGTCCGAAATTTGGGATTGCATTTCAGCTTGGAAGCTTAACAATTAAATAATTAGTTTGCTCGTCATTAAACTCACTTTTCACAAACAGGTTTAAAACATGATTGCATTGTATGTTGTATCTTCTCCTGAATCCAAAAATAAATCGATATGTCATGTTAATACTGAAAATGTGCTCAGAATTAAAGAAATTCGGTGCATGCAAATTAGGCATTACGTTCGCATGCATTGCTGAGACAAGCGCAATCCGTCTCAGTCTTTGGGTTCGGGCTAGTCAAACCTTACCACATGCAGTCACGTTGATGACCGGGTTTCAGGCCGACAGATTGACTAAATGCTTCACGCGACTTGTTTTATCTAACGATCTCACATATGAGCAAAACACCTACTTAATTTGTATTTCCCCTTCCAAAAACAACAATCATCATTATGCGTATATGTATATTCTTTAGTTGATTTTGTGCTTGTTCTTTCCTTTTCCTTTTTTTGATTAAACGCCCCACAATGCTGTGCTTGGCAAACATAAAAAAGTACACCCAAATAACAATAATCAATATTAAGACCGAAAATTCTCACCTAGATCATCCGCGACAATGAAGATGATGTGGGGTAATTCATTAGCCGCAGGTCTGCTGTCAATCTTTGCCACAAGGAACGCAGCCACGCACACAAACGCACTGACGCCCTTCAAAACACCCATAATTGTTCTTTCTGAAGCTGCCAAGACTATAGAGATGTGAAGACTCTGAAGATGTCAATCATCTAAACTTTCCAAAACTGCAACTTAACAAAACTGTTAACACTACAGTCGGGTGATAAGATAATACTGAAAGCTCACTTCATCTTCTGACACTAATGTACTTGACACGTCACAGAGAAAGCTGACACTGTACAATTCAGCAGGGCCCGTATGCTTATGGGAGAAGTACGCGACAACTCCCGAAGTTTTGAGTGACATCGGAAGTACTTGCCTCACTTTCGTATGCATGGGCCGGAAGAAGGGCTTACTTCAAAGCAAAGCGAGAAAGTAACTGAGGGTAGTTTGCGACTACTCCCAAAGTTTTGAGCGACATCGGAAGTACATCCTCACTTTCGCATGCATGGGACGAAAAAGAGCTTACTTTGGAAGCAAACTAAGAAGTAAGTGAGGGTAATTGTACTACAGCGAGACCCAGGAGTACAAACGCTACTTCCAAAGTTTCTCAGTGCAAAAGGGCAGGGCTTTTCTTCGGTTTTTCATATCAAACCGAGCTAACGCAAATGAAAGTCCCAAACAGAGAAAATAGAAGGAAAAGTCGTATCTCGTGCGTGCATTTCGTGCAAAATTCCCTGAGTACAAACCAGCCAGCTTTGACTTTTGTTCGTTTTGGGTCACTGGCCACCACTGTTTTATCCCCGCATATACGAGGGGGTGTTTCTATGTAAATGGGCGTCGTTATGTGCATGTGTGAGTGTGAGTGTGTGTTTGTTTGAGAGTGTTTGTGTGAGAGTGTGCGTGTGTGTGTGTGTGTGTGTGTGTGTGTGTGTGTGTGTGCGCGCGTGTGTGCGTGAGTGCGTGCCGTGCGTGCGTGCGTGCGTGCATGTGTAGTTGTGCGTCTGTTTATTCATGCGTTTATTTGCGTGCACGCACACATATGTATGTGTGTGTGTGTGGGGGGGAGGGGTGTGTGTGTGTGTGTGTGTGTGTGTGTGCGTGCGTGCGTGCATGTGTAGTTGTGCGTCTGTTTATTCATTCGTTTATTTGCGTGCACGCACACACATGTATGTGTGTGTGTGGGGGGAGGGGTGTGTGTGTGTGTGTGTGTGCGTGTGCGTGTGTGTGTATGTGTTTGTATGTATTTTTGCGAGTGCCTGCCTGCCTGTGTGTGCGTGCGTGCGGGTATAATTGTGCGTTTGTTTGCGTGCGTGCGTGTGTGTGTGTGTGTGTGTGTGTGTGTGTGTGTGTGTGTGTTCGTGCATGCGTGCATTGTGTGTGTGTGTGTTTGTGTGTGTGTGTGTTCGACGGTGGGTGTGTGTGTGTGTGTGTGTGTGTGTGTGTGTGTGTGTGTGTGTGTGTGTGTGTGTGTGCGTGCACCCCCCATCCCCCCTTACCACACACTATTATGAGCTGAGTATTTGTGCCTCGATATGTTAATTATTGATGTTCTTACGTTTTATGTTGTTTATTATGATTCACCACACCCGAGTTTCTCGTAATTGAGATAATACAGTGTTCTATGTCTATGTCTATGTCTAACACACATGCACACACCCGCGTAGGCTAAACAAATCCAATCTTGAATTTCAACTTTATACAAACATACATCCTGTTCACAATTAACGAGGACAAACAAAATTTACAAATACCAAAGTACAACAATTTATCTTTTGTAAAGATTCGGACACACATTTTCCCAATTAATATGAAAGTCACTGAACTTATCTTCTTTTCACTACACCTTATATCTTGATTCCCCAAACACTGATTGATTTCTGCCTTTTCAAATTTACTAGTAACCCAAACGTTCGCTCTAACCAACCTATTTTGTCCAAAACAGTTTTACCGATACACAATCATTAAAAAAAGAAGAGGTTTAACATAACCGACTTCGCTGCCACATAAACAAAAAAATGTTTTATTCTCCCCAACATTCTGGTCAACAAAATCATTATTATAGACAGTCATTCAATTTCAAGACAATCATCACAGCTTTGAACCGACCCTTCCGCTCAACCAGGCAGAAGCAACAACTATAGTAAAAGCTACAGCGCGATCAACGTTCGCCCATTTACGAACTCGCGATGAGATTTGCTTCCTCTGGTCACCAAGCCTACCGTTTACAAACGCATGCGCACTAATTGGGATTCCCCCAATTTCCTCGACCTTGACCTCAGAACTCTCGAAGCCACTACTTCGGCTTTCAATTTAGCTCTTGCATACCGAGTAGCTGGTAACTTTGCTTCCGAAGTTCCCACTTTCAATGTTAATTTGCAGGGTCTCTCACTTGACATCATTATACGACGATGTCACATGCATTCCTTCTTTGCCACTACTAAAGCAAACGTGTGCAAGATTGTATGTTACACGCTTTGATGCCGAAATCAATTATTTTGATTATGCATTTATTTCTGAAAATGTTTACCTTCACATACATTCAGTCACTACTTTAAACACTTATGTTTTCAGTATTCATTTCAAGTGATCACGAACGTAGAAAAATGGGTATCAAAGTGTTGTTACATTTTGTTGTGCATTCTGCATAGTGTGCAAACAGGCCTTGGTCAGTCAATCACGTTTTATCTGTGTACTTCGTGTTTGACGGAAAAAGAATAACACCAACCCCGTTCTCCTGTACATAACTGAAAGCCACATTTTCTTCTTCATTCAATTTCTGTTTTCAAAAGCTTCGTCAACTTTCCACTTACACGACAAACTCCCTTTACCAAGCTTCAATTAAGAACCCTGAATACGAAAGGTCAAAACAAAACAATAGGTACTACTTTCACTATCGTCGTCTGCAACGAAAACCGAAACATTAATGGCGAAACGCTTTGCTAAGTACACAGAGGACGACATTTCAAAGAAAAGATCGAACCTTACACCTGTGACTAGGAAAAGTTGCATGGACAGTTCCGTGCGGATCTCACCACATATCAACGTACATCCGATGCTCAGCACCCACAGATAGGTGACGCTTTGGCGATTGAGGCTTCGTCTTCAGCTCGAACACGCATGCCTTTTGCACTAGCGGCGGACTACGTTCAATTTCATTCTGTGAGTTCCACAGCTTGACTAAATGTAGTAATTTCGCCTTACGCGACTTGTTTATTTTTATCTTTTTCTTTATAGGCCTCAATTGATTGAAATTTTGGCCAAGCAATCTTCGACGAAGGCCGGACTTCGGTATTGCATTTCAGCTTGGTGGCTTAAAAATTAATTAATGACTTTGGTCATTAAAAATCTGAAAATTGTAAAAAAAATTAAAAAAAAAACCATCCAAATTTACGTTTATCTTATTTTTCATCATTGTCTGATTCCAAAAACATATAAATATGTTATATTTGGATTAAAAACAAGCTCTGAAAATTAAAAAAAATTAAAAATTATGATCAAAATTAAATTTTCGAAATCAATTTGAAAACACTTTCATCTTATTCCTTGTCGGTTCCTGATTCCAAAAACATATAGATATGATATGTTTGGATTAAAAACACGCTCAGAAAGTTAAAACGAAGAGAGGTACAGTAAAGCGTGCTTATGAAGCACAGCGCAACCGCTACCGCGCCAAACAGGCTCGTCACTTTCACTGCCTTTTGCACTAGCGGCGGACTACGTTCAATTTCATTCTGTGAGTTCCACAGCTTGACTAAAATTTATGTAGTAATTTCGCCTTACGCGACTTGTTTTAATTGCGTAAAGAAACTGTCCTATGCTTTCACAAAAAATCCAATCTTGACTTTCAACTGTACATAAATATAACAAGTCGCGTAAGGCGAAATTTACTACATTTAGTCAAGCTGTGGAACTCACAGAATGAAACCGAACGTAGTCCGCCGCTAGTGCAAAAGGCAGTGAAAGTGCAATTCTTCAGCAAGACCGTATACTCGAAGCATCGTCAGTCCACCGCTCGTGGCAAAGGCAGTGAAATTGACAAGAAGAGCGGGGTAGTAGTTGCGCTGAGAAGGATAGCACGCTTTTCTGTACCTCTCTTCGTTTTAACTTTCTGAGCGTGTTTTTAATCCAAACATATCATATCTATATGTTTTTGGAATCAGGAACCGACAAGGAATAAGATGAAAGTGTTTTTAAATTGATTTCGAAAATTTAATTTTGATCATAATTTTTATATTTTTAATTTTCAGAGCTTGTTTTTAATCCGAATATAACATATTTATATGTTTTTTGAATCAGGAAATGATGAAGAATAAGATGATTGTAAATTTGGATCGTTTTATATATATATGTATTTTTTTAACAATTTTCAGATTTTTAATGACCAAAGTCATTAATTAATTTTTAAGCCACCAAGCTGAAATGCAATACCGAAGTCCGGCCTTCGTCGAAGATTGCTTGGCCAAAATTTCAATTAATTTGATTGAAAAATGAGGGGGTGACAGTGCCGCCTCAACTTTTTACAAAAAGCCGAATATGACGTCATCAAAGACATTTATCGAAAAAAAGAAAAAAAATTCCGGGGATATCATTCCCAGGAACTTGCATGTAAAATTTCATAAAGATCGGTCCAGTAGTTTAGTCTGAATCGCTCTACACACACACACGCACAGACAGACAGACAGACAGACAGACACACACACACACACACACACACACACACACACACACACACACACACACACACACACACACACACACACACACACACACACAAACACCACGACCCTTGTCTCGATTCCCCCTCTATGTTAAAACATTTAGTCAAAACTTGACTAAATGTAAAAAGGAGAAAAAAAAGTTCAACATAATCATTTATTTTTCTCCCTAACATTCAGGTCAACAAAGTCATTGTCATAGCTAGGCAGTCATTCGATTCCAAGACAATCATCACAGGTTTGAACCGACCCTTTTGTTTAAACATTCATAAAAAACACGAGCAATAACGCTGTTAGGACTACCGCGCGCTCAACGTTCGCCCTTTTGAACTCGCGATGAGACTTGTTTCTTCTGGTCGCCAGTTAGTTAGCTGTTGCTTTTCGGGTCCAGCGGACCATAATAGGCCAAATCAGGACCCCAAGCTTACTGTCAACAAACGCATGTACTAGTTGGGATTCCCCCAATTTTCGCGACCTTGACCGAATACTCTCGAAGTCAGCACTACGGCGTTCATGCATAGGGAACAGTTAGAAAGTTAACTTCGGGAGTTCCCACTTTCAAAAGAGGCCTCTACTTCCAGTGTTTCTGACTTCCAGTTCATGCACACGGGCCCAGAGTAACTATGTCACCTTGACTCGAAAAGGAACAATGCATAACGATTTTGTAGAGAGGTAATGTTTTCTAATCAGTGTAAACTTGTACGGATATAAATGCACTGTCAACATTTATCACTTTACATTTATGAGATTATAGGTATCTATCAGACATATTGCATTCCACGGCAAGATAAAGACGTCCTTGGACTGCACGTGATAGCAGTCAATTATACAATTAAAAATATGAATATTATGATTAAAAATAAACTTTCGAAATCGATTTAAAAACAATTTCATCTTATTCCTTGTCGGTTACTGATTAAAAAAACATATAGATATGTTATGTTTGGATTAAAATCAAGCTCAGAAAGTTAAAAAGAATTATAGATACAGAAAAGCGCTATCCTGCTAAACGCAACCGCTACTACGCTATGCGGACTGGCTTGTCAATTTCACTGCGTTTTACACAAACAAATGTTGACTTTAGCATGATTTGAACCGAGGACCTTCAGCTATTTAGGCCGGGTCCGACACGCTTCCAACCGGCTATGACAGCTCCACGAAAAGCTTAGTGAAAAGAAATTATATGAACAGTTTGTGGTTCTCAGCTCAGAAATACTCATGTGAAAACAGCTCACACCTGAACTGCAAAGGCTTATGATCTGTAGAGCCAGTCAAACGCGATGGCAGCCACTCATACAGACTGTGCGGAACTGAAGTTTACCAGAGAACTTTTTAAGCAACGTAATGACAGAAAGACATGAAGTTTGATTCGCAAGTCGGAATACAACACGAATGTTAATGATGTCAAGAGTCCAGCCATTAACATCTCAACAAAACAATCAAGGGGATTATTGTAACAAGGCGAAGTGAGTCGATCTTTCTTTGTCTGTCTGTATGTATGTCTATGTCTCGCTCGGCTGTCTCTATGTCACTTGATCTGTCCGTCTGTCTGCCTGCCTGTCTGGCTTGATGTCTGACTTTTGGTATCCTCTGTCTCTATCTCTGTCTCTGTCACTTTCTCGTTTCTCCTCTCTCTGTGTCTCCCTCTCTCTGTCTCTGTCTCTGTCTCTGCCATTCTCTCTCCGTCTCTCCTTTTCTCTTTCTGTCTGTATCTCTCTCTCTCTCTCTCTCTCTCTCTCTCTCTCTCTCTCTCTCTCTCCGTCTTTCTCTCCTTCTCTCCCTTTCTTTCCCTCTCTCTCTCTCTCTCTCTCTTTCTCTCTCTCTGTCTGTATATCTGTCTCTCTCTCTCTGTCCCTCTCTCTGTGTGTCTCTCTCTCTGTCTGTCTGTCTCTCTCTCTGTGCCTCTCTCTCTCTCTCTTTCTCTCTCTCTCTAAATTAATTAGGCTTTCAAAATCAGTAGTTGTGTGTGTATGTTTGTTTGTGTGTGTGTCTGTGTTTGTGTGTGTGTGTGTGTGTGGGGGGGTGTGTGTGTGTGGTTTTTGTTTTGTTTTGTTTCGTTTGTTTGCTTGTTTGCTTGTTTTATTATTGTGTGTCATAAATTGACGTAGCAGTTCCGGGGAAAATGTCTGTGGGTTCTATTCACATGCGTTTTCTACCGTTACCAAACGAACAATTCAACGGTAGTCAACAGAAAGGACAAACAAGTCGCGTAAGGCGAAAATACAACATTTAGTCAAGTAGCTGTCGAACTCACAGAATGAAACTGAACGCAACGCAACGCAGCAAGACCGTATACTCGTAGCATCGTCACTCCACCGCCCGTGGCAAAGGCAGTGCTAGTGGAATTGACAAGAAGAGCGGGGTATTCGTTGCGCTAAGAAGGATAGCACGCTTTTCTGTAGCTCTCTTCGTTTTAACTTTCTGAGCGTGTTTTTAATCCAAACATATCATATCTATATGTTTTTGGAATCAGGAACCGACAAGGAATAAGATGAAAGTGTTTTTAAATTGATTTCGAAAAAAAATGTTGATAATAATTTTTATATATTTAATTTTCAGAGCTTGTTGTTAATCCAAATATAACATATTTATATGTTTTTGGAATCAGCAATTGATGGAGAATAAGATGAACGTAAATTTGGATCGTTTTATAAATTTTTATTTTTTTTTACAATTTTCAGATTTTTAATGACCAAAGTCATTAATTAATTTTTAAGCCACCAAGCTGAAATGCAATACCGAAGTCCGGGCTTCGTCGAAAATTACTTGACCAAAATTTCAACCAATTTGGTTGAAAAATGAGGGCGTGACAGTGCCGCCTCAACTTTCACGAAAAGCCGGATATGACGTCATCAAAGACATTTTAATATCAAAAAATTGAAAAAAACGTTCGGGGATTTCATACCCAGGAACTCTCATGTCAAATTTCATAAAGATCGGTCCAGTAGTTTAGCTGAATCGCTCTACACACACACACACACACACACACACACACGCACATACACCACGACCCTCGTCTCGATTCCCCCCTCGATGTTAAAACATTTAGTCATAACTTGACTAAATGTAAAAACTACAAGCTTGTCCAATGCGGCTTGGGTTGTGTTGCGTGAGATTTAAAATCTCCTTACCTTCAAAGCAGACGACAATCAGTCATTTTTTTCCGAAGGGAGTATTCGTTTTTCACAAATCCTTGCAAGAATCAAACAAACTTCTGAACGCCTCCTTTTCATTTCATTTGGATGCTTTTATCCACACTTCTGGTTGGGTAAAACGCACGCAGAACACAGCGCTGGAAAATCACACTGATTGGTATTCCAAAAGATGTTGGATGACGAGAGCTCTATTGCGTCATGGTCAAGCATAGACTAGTACTCTTTAGCTTACTTCCGATTTTAAACCCGAAACTCATAGAACAAAGTGAGTAATACAGCTGAACAAATAGAACTGTTTGCCTTGCTTACACCCCCCCCCCCCCTCCGAGCAAGCCTGGCCAGGCTTTCAGCTGTCTGAAAGAGAAGAGTGAATGAGAGTCTTCACTGGACTGTTTAGACGAAAAGACATGTCTTGATCTCATGACTGACAATTTCATGAACCCAGATGCTGACTTTGACACAACTCAACATGTTAATCACTAGATACCGATACCATTCCAAACAACAGGGAGGTTTATCTACAAGTCGGTCTTGTGCAAATGTTCTCTAATTGAAACAGGGTCAGGGCCGGACTACCGGGGGGGGGGGGGGGGGGGGTTATGGGGGTTGCGCAACCCCCCCCCTAGCCTAAACACGTACCTCACTTATTTAAAATTTTTTTTATTATTGTTTATTTTTGCCGTTTCATGCAAGGAGCGACCATTTTCCTATCTCAGAATATGACCTACCCATAAGCTTCAGGGGTCTTCGCCCTCTGACCCCCACAAGGGGCTCTGCCCCTTGACCCCGCTAGGGGGAACATCCCCCTGGACCACCACTGGCACCCCCCCCCCCTCCTCTTAGCCTAGTCCGGCCCTGAGGGTCATAAAATGGAAAATAAAAGGTGTACGGGCAAGGTCTTGTCAGATAGAGCCAGTGAGTCTGCGCCGGCATGAAGTCTAACGAGGCATATCGGTAACAGGCAGATGAGCCCTCATCATGTTTACATGGTGGTCGATTTCCCAATAGAGTGGATTGTCGCAGCAGTGCTTTTTGATGGCAGACCTTTTCCTTGCATCTCATGCTAAACTTGCAACTGTTTCCTCGTCAATCGATGCTTTCTTGTATGATTTTTACAGATAAATGAAAGAAAAAAGAGAACACGATGTTTTTGACAAAAATCGTAAACCCAATGACATCTAGTAAACAAGAAAAATGTTCATTCAAAATGAACAGGCGTCCATGTTATTTTGACAAAATGAATATTTTTGTTAAAGACGCTGGCAAGCACACCCTTTCGAATATAGCGGAAGTAGTTTCGACCCTAAATGCTTGAGTACTTAGGCCTTAAACTTAAGTACGGGTTGATAGAATATTTTAATGTAAGCAGAGATGTCTCTGATATAAGTGCAGTTTATTTTCAAAGTTTGGAGTCGTAGATCATTCTTTTTGGATGCAATGTGACTAGCATGTATCGGTGAAATTTGTTGTTTAATTCTGCAAGCAAATGTGTGTGCTGTTATTGCATTATTTACAAAAAACGCACAGAAAAAAACACTATTTTCGACTACTCACTGCGGAGCAGAGCGTGCAATATACGCTCTGCTACAGAGTTATCCCACGTGCGGTTAGATAGACGCTCATACATGTAAGTACAGTTTATTTTCTAGGTTTGGTATCGTAGATAATTTTTTTTGAATGCAATGTGAAAAACAGGTATTGATACAGTTTGTTGTATAATTTTGCAAGTGAATATTTGTTTATTGGCTGCATGTTTGACAAAAACGTTGTAAAATAAACACTTTTTCGTTGCTTTTATTGTTTGCTTTGATTGCAGCCAAACGACTTGCTCTACGGGGCTGAAAATAAAGTGGAAGACACTTTGAGATATAAGGAATTGGATAGGCCATCATACAAGAAGGTGTAGAAATCTGCATGCTGGCAGCTTTAAAGTGTTACAGCGACATCAGAAAGCTCTAAAAGCTTTGTTTTTTTTTTAAATGCATGATTTTCATAGTTTGTCACTTTAGACAATTTTTGTAATAATTAATTTGATCGGAAAAAAATAGTGTAATATACAAATAAGAAAATTTTTGAATCACATTTTTGCTATCCTTGATGAGAAGCGAGTTGAAATGTGCCTAAATAAAGTCACACCTTAACATTTTTTAGTTTTTGCCCACTAAGGCATTTGCAACATGAAATTTCAGTATTTTTTAAGTTTTTACCCCCCCCCCCCCCCCCAAAATGACATGTTTTAACAATTTGAAGTTTTTGTCTAAACATGAAATGACATTCTTAGATCTGAAAGCTTTTTTTTTTTTTTTTAATGCAACGTCATGAATAATATTTTCAATTTTTTGCATTAAAGAAGCTGGCAAGCACACCCTTTCGAATATAGCGGAAGTAGATTCGACCCTAAATGCTTAAGTACTTAGGCCTTAAACTGAAGTACGTGTTGACAGAATATTTTAATATAAGTGCAGTTTATATTTCAAAGTTTGGAGTCGTAGACCATTCTTTTTGGATGCAAAATGACTAACATGTATCAGTGAAATTTGTTGTTTAATTCTGCAAGCAAATGTGTGTGCTGTTATTGCATTATTTGAAAACAAACGCACAGAAAAAACACTATTTTTGACGACTCACTGCAGTTATCCCAGGTGCGGTTAGATAGACGCGCATACATGTAAGTACAGTTTATTTTCTAGGTTTGGTATCGTAGATAATTTTTTTGGAATGCAATGTGACAAACATGTATTGATACAGTTTGTTGTATAATTTTGCAAGTGAATATGTGTTTATTGGCTGCATGTTTCATTAAAACGCAGTAAAATAAAAACTTTTTCGTTGCTTTTGTTGTTTCCTTTGATTGCAGCCAAATGACTGAAAATTAAGTGGAAGACACTTTGAGATATAAGGAATCGGATAGGCCATGACACGAGAAGGTGTAGAAATCTGCTTGCAGACAGCTTTAACATGACATCACATATTGATATATTTTTTAAGTTTTTGCATATTACCCCATTTTTGAGGTCACGTTTTAACTTTGGTTAAGTGTTTGCCCACAACTGACATTAGATTACATTTAAACATTTTACATTATTTTTCTAGCACATGTTCATGTTAGTCTGCGCCATCCATTGATCACAGAACATCCACATAGGAAGAAAAGGTGTTTGACTACTGAAATAAAAATGTTTAGAGAAATGTAGAAAGAGGTGAACAAAATGCAAGATGATTTGGTATGGAATTTAGTTGTATACGTGAATGAGGTGTGAAACGTATGCAGAAAGGAAGATGTTTATTTGCGATGAAAGAAAATAGATATAATAACTTCATACTGTAGTAAAAAAACAAAACAAAACAAAAACAACCAGTAATCAGCCAATCAATTTCAAATGTTCATTCAACAGTAACCATATACATTCGACAATGGTCCTCTGTAAATAAAAATTAAAAACAAATCTGCTTGGACAGAATTGTTGTTATTTTTGGGAATAAGAAAATATCAACTATCTTGAGATGCATCCTCTTGCACAAAAATAATGCAAGTTAAGGAGTTACGTCCATATGCGTAAAAAGTTAAGATGAATATATGGATCAACAATTACCTCCCCTACTTGCATTATATTTGGGCAAAGCTATAGGAATAGTGTAATGATATTTTAAAATAATTGTCACATTGCCTTAAACATTTGGATTTTGACATGGAGTATTTTACGTAATGTGTACATTTTAGACATGGCAACTGAAGGAAAAAAAAGTGGAGAAAAAAACCCTAACATTTTGTGGGACAAATTTTGTAAGTTGGGTGACGAAACCATGTAAACTTTTCCTTCACAACAGACAAAATTAAGAGGTTTTTCTTTTAACAAACACAAAGAAATATGTCTTTACCTTCGAACAAGCACAGAAAGTATGTGTTTTTGTTCATAAGACCATACATTTTGTTGTTGTGGAGATATGGATTCAACTGCAGAAAATGTGAAACTTTGCTAACAATTCCCATACCTGACATTTTAAAAGTCTAAAAAGTGCCTCCCACTAGCTTGTCACCAAATAAACAAAGTAGGTTGTAACAAAATTGCAGATTAATAAAAAAAATAGTTCAATCAATAGTATATGTCACACCTGACATTAAACTAGTAATTTCCATCACTATCCTTTTCAGGCATTAAAAATAGTTCAAAGCAGCTATAGCCCCACATGGAAGTAAGAGGCTCATTCACAAGCTAGTTAAAAGCTTTTCATTCTTTTTGTTTTTCTCAAAAGAAAGTTCATAGTATGACAACAGTATTCACAGCAGGCAGTTTTAAATCACGCAAGGGTCATTCTCAAGGTGTGTTCACGAAATACATTGTAATTTTAAACAGAGACAATTATCAGTTCACGCTTGAAGATGATTTTACTGACCAAGTTTCTCCCCATATATTTCATAACCCTGCAGGTGAAAATGGGAATACCAGCACAGAATGACTGTCAGTGAACATTTAATACCAACACTTCAAACTACATCACTCATCATAAAACAGAAGCTGTGACTTGGATTTAAATGAAAATCAAAAAGTGGAAAAACTCATACTCTGATAATTGTTGTCCAAGTGTTTCAAACTACATCACTCATCATAAAACAGAAGCTGTGACTTAGATTTAAATAAAAATCAACACGCGGAAAAACTCATACTCTGATAATTGTTGTCTAAGTGTTTGTGTGGTTAAAAAAACAAACGTACCTGATCCTGAATAAAATCAGAGCAACCCATATGATCATTAAAATGTAACCATTCACTGGTCCATAGGTATACTCTTTTCAAAAAGGAGATGGGTATGGAAGAGGCAGTGCTTCTGTTAGTGATTCAAAGTGCCAGACATCCCATCCTAGTGCTGTGAAATGGATATAAATTATATATATATTCAATATTTCATGGAAGCTTACTAATATTTGCATGCAAACATACTGTGACAGTACTAATACAGTAAAAGCAGTTGAGGGTGAACAGCCTGCTTTACTTGGTTTCAGTGAGGAGTAACAATACTAACAATAACAATAACATGCCTAAGTTGTGAAATGTAAGTACTTAACCCCCCCCCCCCCCCCCCCCCGGACACTGGCAAAATTCCAGCAGAATGTCCCCCACCTTCGCTGACGATTATCCACAGTTTATACAGGAAGTGTGCAGGTAGGTTGTCTGCCTCTGTGTCGGTTTTACCTCCGCGGTGTAGACGAAAAACTTTTCCACTTCTGCCACAGGGCGAAAAGTCTCGTTTTGGCACTTTAACTTGGCATATAACATCAAACATCACGTTAATCAACTGAATTGTGTGGCATTATACCTATGCGATTCATGTCACATTAGAAAAACTGCCGTAACGCAATAAAATTCCTGAGATGTTAGTATTATGCATAACACGGTAAAACATCGAGTTTTGGTGTCTGCGTTTTGGACGTTTTCGCTGGGATTACGGAGGGCTATTCACATCGTGTTAAACAAGTTGTCGCAGTGAGCAAAACACCAGATAACGTCTGGAATTATGACAAGTTATTGCAGTGACTTAAACTCGAAGTTAGCTGTTGGTTTTGATGTGTTTCACTGCGTTTTCGTCTTGCTTTTGTTTCATAATGTTGTTGCTGTTGTTGTTACTGTTGGGAGCTATACATCACATTTTTGTTCCCCCCAAAATTTATTCTTGATTAATATCAGGACGCAAACCATCCCCTTTACTTCACACACACACACACACACAATCTACTCCTCAGTTTGCAGCGTGGCTTCGACAGCGAGTTTGCCCGTACCCAAGGGGAGTAACTCGAAATAACTCAGCGCGCGGTCTGCTGTGAAAGGCCCTAATAGAAATCACCCGCTAGGTACACGCGCACTCAAGTTAACCTCTGCTTTGACCTGTGGCTGTGTGCCAAGAGAGAGCAGAACACACACGCCGTAGACCAGATAAATAGGTGCTTGATTTTGGTATTTTGATTTTACATAACATTAAACCTTTCTTGGGGTTCATGGTCATGGCAACAGCCATAATAATATTATATCATGTATAATATTACATTTCAGCATATGTGAATTACATGTCATCATAACAAACTGTCATACATTTTTATTCCTCATCATTCTGATTGATCACAACCAAACCTACTATCAGTGGACACATCCAAATGCAAGCGCCTGTTCTTGACAAATTGCCACAGTGACTGATCTAAAAATATAGGTCCTTTGCCGCCACGGACACTGTTTGGCCTGTAGGTAAAATGTACAATGTATTTTCTGATTTGTGCACAAAAGCTTTTTTTCTTTTTTTCTTTTTTTTAACATAACAATGTTTAATGTTACTGTATGTTTGAAAGACCATGGTCACATTTGTAAAACAAATGTTAAATTAAAAAATAAATAACATTTTGGTTCATGATTTTTTCCTACACCTGTGCTAAAACTAAGAAGTAAAAATGTCGGTATATAAGTCACTCAAATACTTCAAAGTATGAATGGTTAGAGTTTGTTGCGGTTGACCCTGCACAGTTCGACCGACGATGTTTTTGTTGAACAATTTTGTCAAAAAAAAAACAAAAAAAAAAGTAAGGGCAGTAACTCAAGACGTAAATGTGGCAGTGTCCCATAGGCAACCGCAGAGTTATCCTGTCCATAGGCAAGCGCTTACTTGATCCCAATTACTAGGCGTCTCCGGACGCCTAGAATAAAGAAATGAATTCACCCGCTCTCGCAAACTCATTCGCCCTCTCCCTGCAGCAAACTAACTAATCATGAAGCCAGCTGCACCAGTACGTATCATTCAACAATACAACGATGAAACCCGCTTATGAGTAGCGGGGGACAACCTTAAAAAATAATACGATGCAAGATAAGACAAATTATTCAACATTCTAAGGTAAGTTCAAAATAGCAGGATCAGGATTTTTGAAGCAATCTTGGAATGATTATCGAGAATCTGGTTGATGCCATCACAAGTATGTCATGTTTAAAACTATAGGTAAATCTTGATACATATTATTGGAAAGAGCTTTCTTATCAGAAACGCTGCATTTGTGAAGAGTTTCTTAGTATAGATTTCTAAAAAAGAAAGTCACTAACCAGGAGAACAGTGTTATTGTGCAAACACGTTTTAATGGAAGGGCTCTGGTTCTGTACGACGCTTTGTTATCGAGACAGGTGTGACTACGAGCTTTCCAAATCTGTTCGTATTCCAATCAGTGAGTTCCAGTACTATGTTCTGCGATCGTTTTGACTGACCTGACGCGTTGAGAAAAGCATCAGAGTGTGTTGCTGCGAAACATGATAATATTAACAGAAAAGCATGCAGAAGTATGTTTGGGTATTTCAAGAATTTGTGAATAACGAATTCTCCCTTTCAAAGGGTTAGCCTGCTTTTTATATTTAGTCAAGTTTTGACTAAATATTTTAACATCGAGGGGGAATCGAAACGAGGGTCGTGGTGTATGTGCGTGTGTCTGTGTGTCTGTGTGTGTGTGTGTAGAGCGATTCAGACTAAACTACTGGACCGATCTTTATGAAATTTGACATGAGAGTTCCTGGGTATGAAATTCCCGAACGTTTTTTTCATTTTTTTGATAAATGTCTTTGATGACGTCATATCCGGCTTTTCGTGAAAGTTGAGGCGGCACTGTCACGCTCTCATTTTTCAACCAAATTGGTTGAAATTTTGGTCAAGTAATCTTCAACGAAGGCCGGGGTTTGGTAGTGCATTTCAGCTTGGTGGCTTAAAAACTAATGAGTGAGTTTGGTCATTAAAAATCTGAAAATTGTAAAAAAAAGTTTTTTTTATAAAACGATCCAAATTTACGTACATCTTATTCTTTATCATTTTCTGATTCCAAATATATATAAATATGTTATATTTGGATTAAAAACAAGCTCTGAAAATTAAAAATATAAAAATTATGATCAAAATTAAATTGTCCAAATCAATTTAAAAACACCTTCATCTTATTCCTTGTCGATTCCTGATTCCAAAAACATATAGATATGATATGTTTGGATTAAAAACACGCTCAGAAAGTTAAAACGAAGAGAGGTACAGAAAAGCGTGCTATCCTTCTCAGCGCAAGTACTACTCCGCTCATCTTGTCAATTTCACTGCCTTTGCCGTGCGCGGTGGACTGACGATGCTACGAGTATACGATCTTGCTGCGTTGCATTGCGTTCAGTTTCATTCTGTGAGTTCGACAGCTACTTGACTAAATGTTGTATTTTCGCCTTACGCGACTTGTTTACATCTAGTCAAGTTTTGACTAAATGTTTTAACATAGAGGGGGAATCGAGACGAGGGTCGTGGTGTGTGTGTGTGTGTGTGTGTGTGTGTGTGTGTGTGTGTGTGTGTGTGTGTGTGTGTGTGTGTGTGTGTGTGTGTGTGTGTGTGTGTGTGTGTGTGTGTTCGTCGCGATATAACCTTCGTGGTTGAAAACGACGTTAAACACCAAATAAAGAAAGAAAAAGTGTGTGTGTGTGTATCTGTGCGTGTGTGTGTGTGTGTGTGTAGAGCGATTCAGAGTAAACTACTGGACCGATCTGTATGAAATTTTACATGAAAGTTCCTGGGTATGATTGTCTTTGATGACGTCATATCCGGCTTTTTGTAAAAGTTGAGGCGGCACTGTCACACCCTCATTTGTCAATAAAATTGATTGAAATTTGGCCAAGCAATCTTCGACAAAGGCCGGATTTCGGTATTGCATTTCAGCTTGGAGGCTTAAATATTAATTGATGACTTTGATCATTAAAAATCTGAAAATTGTAATTAAAATTATTGTTTTTATAAAATGATTCAAAATTACACTCATCTTATTTTTCATTATTTTCTGATTCCAAAAACATATACATATGTTATATTCGGATTAAAAACAAGCTCTGAAAATTAAAAATATAAAAATTATGATTAAAATAAAATTTCCGAAATCGATTTAAAAACAATTTCACATTATTCCTTGTTGGTTCCTGATTCCAAAAACATATAGATATGATATGTTTGGATTAAAAACACGCTCAGAAAGTTAAAACGAAGAGAGGTACAGAAAAGCGTGCTATGCAACACAGCGCAACCACTACCGCGCTAAACAGGCTCGTTAATTTCACTGCCTTTTGCACGAGCGGCGGACTACGGTCATTGTGAAAAAATGCAGTGCGTTCAATTTCATTCTGTGAGTTCCACAGCTTGACTAAATGTGGTAAATTCGCCTTACGCGACTTGTTTTATAAGTGTCTGTGATGACGTCATATCCGGCAATTTGTGAAAGTTGAAGAGGCATTGTCACGCTCTCATTTTTCAACCAAATTGGTTGACATTTTGGTCAAGTAATCTTCGACAAAGCCCGGATTTTGGTATTGTATTTCAGCTTGGAAGCTTACAAATTAATTGATAAGTTTGCTCATTAAATTTGTCATTAAAATCGAATACAATTGATTGCATCGTATTCTTCATCAAATTCTGAATCTAAAATATATATACATATGTCATGTTTACTCTTAAAATATGATCACAATTAATGAAAAAAGATTAATTAGTACTACGATTAAAATTTAGGAAATCGATCCAAAAATGATTTCATCTTATTCTTTATAATTTTTTTTTATTCCAAAAACATATAGATATGATATGTTGTATTCAAAACAAGCTCAGAAAGTTAACAAGAATACAGAAAAGCGCGCTATCCTGCTCAGCGCAATACGCTACCGGGCTATTCTGGCTTGTCAATTTCACTGCGTTTTGCACGTGGAAAGTGAGCGATTTCCTTCTCGCGGGGATTGACGAAGCTGTATTGGTGAAAAAATGCAGTGCGTTCAGTTTCATTCCGTGAGTTCGACAGCTTGACTAAATGAAGTAATTTCGCATTACGCGACTAGTTGTTTAATACAGTCGAACCCACCTATAAGAACATCGCTTATAAGAAACATCGTTTACAAAAAAGGACTTTATTTTTCCCTTCCTAATGTGGGAAGAGCAGTTTGGATAGCTACATAAACTAAGCAAATAGAGCTAACCAATCATAAGCGCAATAAGGAAAGTCTGCTTAAACTCTGCCCCAAGTCACGTCCGAGCCAAGCAGCGCTCAACTGAGTTTTTGAGTCGCTGCTAAATCTGACCTAAATCGAACCTAAATCGTCAGGGCCGTTCCCATGACAAACTTGTCGCCAACTTGGCCTCGTCAACTCGGGAGCAATTTCAAACCAACAAAGGTTGGGGAAAAGTCGGTTGAAAGTCTACCATGTGAACGGCACTTAAGACCTACTGGATTGGTTTTCATACCCTAGGTATGCACTTGATGGTCTCAGTTTAATTCACTTGTCCTCCCAATGGGCGGGCATGTTCTTGTCTGTATGTACGTGTTTGTGCGTGCGTGTGTGTGTGTGTGTGTGTGTGTGTGTGTGTGTGTGTGTGTGTGTGTGTGTTTGTGTGTGTGTGACGTTGCCTACGTGAAGGCGTGATGGTGAGTGTGATGACAATACATTGTACTATACTAACAAATATAATAAAAATAACATTAGGTAAAAATAGAGTGCATACGTGAAGTTCCCCCCTGACACATACACACACACACAAACTCACAGAAATGCACTCACAGATTAGCAAGAATAAAACACACACACACACACACACACTCACACACAAACTCGAAGACATGCACTCACAGATTAGCAAGAACAAAATACACACAAACACACACACACACACACACACACACACACTCACACACACACACACACAAACTCACAGAAATGCACTCACAGATTAGCAAGAACAAAACACACACACACACACACACACACACACACACACACACACACACACACACACACACACACACACACACACACACACTCACACACAAACTCGAAGACATGCACTCACAGATTAGCAAGAACAAAATACACACAAACACCACCACGTAAATGCACGCACAGACACACAAACACAAAACGCATTAGTTTAGTGGCTAGAAGCGCTGACCAACAAGTGTTCAGATATTTTTCTAATTGTCGTTTCTAGATAGTAAAATATGTGCTGAAAACGGTCAGCTATCGCACCATCAAGAAATCGGTTCCCTAGTACCCCTTTAAGGCTCTGGAACCACCCCGGGTGGCAATATCGGGTCGCAACAAAGAGTGTTCCCCATAGCCGGAAAGAGCCTCAACCGTGAAAGATAGAAAGAAAGGTATTGAACAAAAAAGATGCACAACACCAATGTGAACCATTTGTGTTATCATACTTATATTAAAATATTGATGACCATGGAATAAATGGGTTATTTTTAGATTTCTGACAAAAAATCGCGAAAAACATGACAAATTGTCTTTTTTATAGCCTAAACTATGAAAGATTTAAAGACAAGTATTGAACACAAAAGATAGCAATGGATAATGGCAACAATATTTGCTCTCATTGTTGTACAAAATTGTTGATTGTTTTTTAATACTTTTCCGTTTTTGTGGATTTCACAAAGCATACCAATTAAACGGCAGTCCAGGTAACTCGTCCGAATTTTTGCGGCTAAGAGCCTCAACATTTGAAGATAGAAAGACTATCATTGAACAAAAACTATGGTAAACACTAATGTTAATAACTTTTGATCTCACACTGATATTGAAATATTGATGACCATGGAATTAATGGGCTATTTTCAGATTTGTGGGTACAAAATCGCCCAAAACATGACAAATTGTCTTTTTTCTAGCCTAAAATATGAAAGATTTAAAGACAAGTATTGAATATAAAAGATTGAACGGGATAATAGCAACAACATTTGCACTCATTGTTGTACAAAATTGTTGATTGTTCTTGAATATTTTCCGTTTTTGTGGATTTCACAAAGCGTACCGATTAATCGGCAACCCGTGTCAATCATCCGAATTATTTCATGCTGCGCCAAAACGATTGAAAATGGATGGAATATTAGTGTTTGAAGACAAAAGGCGCACATTGTCATGTTAAGCATATCTTGTTACACCGTATACACATCAAAATCGTGATAGCTCTTGGTTTGAATGTTACAATGTTTGATTTTGTGCAAGTTACACACATTGATACTGACAAAATGTAATGATATTCCAGGACAATATATCCAGCGCGCTCTTTGGGTCCCCAAAACACTGTACATGGTGAGTCCCATTGTGGTGCCAAAGTAGAAAATAATTATATTCACTTTAGCGATAGTCCGCAGTAGACGACATCAAATGACACAGACTGTAATGATAACTCAAAACTCGTCATCGCTTTCAGCAAACGCGTCAAAGTCAACCTCCTCATCTTCTTCCTCGTCATCCTCTTCTTCACAACCACCATCTGCCAGAAGATCGATCAGCGACACAGGTAGGATGGGCTTGAGGCACCACACGGGTTCCAGGACTCCGTCTGCATTTTTCGTCCATCCCTGCCCCTGGTCGTAGGGTTTGGGCCTCTCCAGAATGCCTTCATGAGCACGCTTGTACAGGGCAACGCGGTGGTTTACTCGCTGAATGTGCGGCATCAGAGCAGATTGGCAGGGAGGCATGCGGGCTAGATCGACCTTACACTTGGACGTGAGTTTCTCGTTGTCTCCCACCATCTTGCGGAGTAGCTTTCCACGAACGACTGGTGCAGTCCTCTCCGCTGTACACATAGAACCCAAGAAGAGTGGCACAGTAGTCATGCCCCAGGGACTCTGCAAGCTCAGAGAGGTTGATCAGTTGCCGATGTTTTCCTGATCCCGTATACAGTCAACTTGATGGCTTCAGCGTGGTAGAGAAGAATGACAAAGATGTCCGTGTCCGGGGTTCTGACCACAGCGTTCTTGTATCCCAGCGCTGCGGCATGATGGAGGTACAGCACCACCCTGGTGTCAGTCTCTTCCTGGTTGCTGTAGATATTGGGAACCTCATGCACCTCTACCTGAAAACACAATGGCCATTAGAACATTTAGATTGGAGTCTAAACTGGAAAATATATGAAGACTCCAATCTAAATGTTCTAATGGCCATTGTGTTTTCAGGTAGAGGTGCATGAGGTTCCCAATATCTACCACGCTAAATCCATCAAGTTGACTGTATACCTGGATACGGGATCAGGAAAACATCGGCAACTGATCAACCTCTCTGAGCTTGCAGAGTCCCTGGGGCATGACTACTGTGCCACTCTTCTTGGGTTCTATGTGTACAGCGGAGAGGACTGCACCAGTGCATTCAAAGGAAAGGGGAAGGTGGGGCCCCTTAAGAAACTGGAGAAGAACCCCAAGTTTCACACGGCATTCAGGCAGCTTGGTGACGACTGGGATGTCAAACTTCGGGTGGTGAAGCAGTTGGAAGAGTTTACGTGCCTGATGTACAATTACAGTCGTGAGAAATCAGTTGATGTCGTTCGTGGAAAGCTACTCCGCAAGATGGTGGGAGACAACGAGAAACTCACGTCCAAGTGTAAGGTCGATCTAGCCCGCATGCCTCCCTGCCAATCTGCTCTGATGCCGCACATTCAGCGAGTAAACCACCGCGTTGCCCTGTACAAGCGTGCTCATGAAGGCATTCTGGAGAGGCCCAAACCCTACGACCAGGGGCAGGGATGGACGAAAAATGCAGACGGAGTCCTGGAACCCGTGTGGTGCCTCAAGCCCATCCTACCTGTGTCGCTGATCGATCTTCTGGCAGATGGTGGTTGTGAAGAAGAGGATGACGAGGAAGAAGATGAGGAGGTTGACTTTGACGCGTTTGCTGAAAGCGATGACGAGTTTTGAGTTATCATTACAGTCTGTGTCATTTGATGTCGTCTACTGCGGACTATCGCTAAAGTGAATATAATTATTTTCTACTTTGGCACCACAATGGGACTCACCATGTACAGTGTTTTGGGGACCCAAAGAGCGCGCTGGATATATTGTCCTGGAATATCATTACATTTTGTCAGTATCAATGTGTGTAACTTGCACAAAATCAAACATTGTAACATTCAAACCAAGAGCTATCACGATTTTGATGTGTATACGGTGTAACAAGATATGCTTAACATGACAATGTGCGCCTTTTGTCTTCAAACACTAATATTCCATCCATTTTCAATCGTTTTGGCGCAGCATGAAATAATTCGGATGATTGACACGGGTTGCCGATTAATCGGTACGCTTTGTGAAATCCACAAAAACGGAAAATATTCAAGAACAATCAACAATTTTGTACAACAATGAGTGCAAATGTTGTTGCTATTATCCCGTTCAATCTTTTATATTCAATACTTGTCTTTAAATCTTTCAAATTTTAGGCTAGAAAAAAGACAATTTGTCATGTTTTGGGCGATTTTGTACCCACAAATCTGAAAATAGCCCATTAATTCCATGGTCATCAATATTTCAATATCAGTGTGAGATCAAACGTTATTAACATTAGTGTTTACCATAGTTTTTGTTCAATGATAGTCTTTCTATCTTCAAATGTTGAGGCTCTTAGCCGCAAAAATTCGGACGAGTTACCTGGACTGCCGTTTAATTGGTGTGCTTTGTGAAATCCACAAAAACGGAAAAGTATTAAAAAACAATCAACAATTTTGTACAACAATGAGAGCAAATATTGTTGCCATTATCCATTGCTATCTTTTGTGTTCAATACTTGTCTTTAAATCTTTCATAGTTTAGGCTATAAAAAAGACAATTTGTCATGTTTTTCGCGATTTTTTGTCAGAAATCTAAAAATAACCCATTTATTCCATGGTCATCAATATTTTAATATAAGTATGATAACACAAATGGTTCACATTGGTGTTGTGCGTCTTTTTTGTTCAATACCTTTCTTTCTATCTTTCACGGTTGAGGCTCTTTCCGGCTATGGGGAACACTCTTTGTTGCGACCCGATATTGCCACCCGGGGTGGTTCCAGAGCCTTAAAGGGGTACTAGGGAACCGATTTCTTGATGGTGCGATAGCTGACTGTTTTCAGCACATATTTTACTATATAGAAACGACAATTAGAAAAATATCTGAACACTTGTTGGTCAGCGCTTCTAGCAACCGTACTACATGGGAATGCACTCGCACGGCATTTGCCAACACAAAAAAGAATCACGAACACACACCCAGACACACACACGCAAACATACATACACACACACACACACACACATACACACACATACACACACACACACACACACACATAGGTGGTTTTACAGTCATTTGGGGTCGGCTGTGTATCAAAATGCCATCTTGCTCAAAACACAGGCATTTGGGGTCTCTTTTGTTTTAAGTGTTAGAAAGTTTCTTAAAACTTCAATGAGCGTTAAATGCCATTTTAAAGTGTGAAAACTCATTTCAGGAGGTTATTACATAAAATGCAACCTCCAGCGTGATTTTTAGAAAAACAGACATTTGGGGACGATGTTTGCTGTACAGCAGTCAAATGGGGACGTATGTGTACAAAAAGTGCAGAGCTAGAATTATGTTATCGGTGCTATGAATGTTTTAGGTGTTAGAAAGTTTGTTAAAACTTCAATGAGCGTTAAATGCCATTCTAAAGTGTCAAAACTCATTTCAGGAGGTTATTACATAAAATGCAACCTCCAGCGTGATCTTTTAGAAACAAACAGGTATTTGGGGACGATGTTTGCTGACAAGCAGTGAAATGGGGACGTCCAAAAGTGCAGAGCTCCCGCAGAGCTATATGAATGGTTTCATCACATACATGGCGCTAGGCGACATATGTTGTGAAAAATTTTACAAATCACGTTTTTGCGCCCGATATTTTCTTGTCATCTCCAAAGTCAAGGGACAAACACGAAATTCCTTGACTTTTGGGGTAGCGCGACTCTGTTAATTTTAAGAATTAAAAAAAAAAAAAAATTCATTACTAGGATGTCCCATCGTTGGGAAATTCCGGTCGCTTCCTCCGAGTGGAAAGCTAGCAGTGACAGAGTCGCACTACCCCAAGTCAAGGGATCTATTAGTCCTGTTTCGCCGTTATCCCAATTCGCCCCATCCCATTTTGGCGACATTTCTCAGGCCAAGTGTCATTTTACCACCATATCATGTACCATTAGCTCCACATCCCATTTTGGCGCAATCCCGTTTGGCCGTTAGCCCATTTCGCCCCCATCCCATTTTTGCGACATTTTACAGGCCAAGTGTCATTTTACCACCATGTCATGTACCATTAGCTCCACGTCCCATTTTGGCGCAATCCCGTTTGGCCGTTATCCCATTTTGCCCCCATCCCATTTTTGCGACATTTCATAGGCCATGTGTCATTTTACATGCCATTCTAAAGTGTCAAAACTCATTTCAGGAGGTTATTACATAAAATGCAACCTCCAGCGTGATTTTTTAGAAACAAACAGGTATTTGGGGACGATGTTTGCTGACAAGCAGTGAAATGGGGACGTCCAAAAGTGCAGAGCTCCCGCAGAGCTATATGAATGGTTTCATCACATACATGGCGCTAGGCGACATATGTTGTGAAAAATTTTACAAATCACGTTTTTGCGCCCGATATTTTCTTGTCATCTCCAAAGTCAAGGGACAAACACGAAATTCCTTGACTTTTGGGGTAGCGCGACTCTGTTAATTTTAAGAATTAAAAAAAAAAAAAATTCATTACTAGGATGTCCCATCGTTGGAAAATTCCGGTCGCTTCCTGCGAGTGGAAAGCTAGCAGTGACAGAGTCGCACTACCCCAAGTCAAGGGATCTATTAGTCCTGTTTCGCCGTTATCCCAATTCGCCCCCATCCCATTTTGGCGACATTTCTCAGGCCAAGTGTCATTTTACCACCATATCATGTACCATTAGCTCCACATCCCATTTTGGCGCAATCCCGTTTCGCCGTTAGCCCATTTCGCCCCCAACCCATTTTTGCGACATTTTACAGGCCAAGTGTCATTTTACCACCATGTCATGTACCATTAGCTCCACGTCCCATTTTGGCGCAATCCCGTTTGGCCGTTATCCCATTTTGCCCCCATCCCATTTTTGCGACATTTCATAGGCCATGTGTCATTTTACATGCCATTCTAAAGTGTCAAAACTCATTTCAGGAGGTTATTACATAAAATGCAACCTCCAGCGTGATTTTTTAGAAACAAACAGGTATTTGGGGACGATGTTTGCTGTACAGCAGTGAAATGGGGACGTCCAAAAGTGCAGAGCTCCCGCAGAGCTATATGAATGGTTTCATCACATACATGGCGCTAGGCGACATATGTTGTGAAAAATTTTACAAATCACGTTTTTGCGCCCGATATTTTCTTGTCATCTCCAAAGTCAAGGGACAAACACGAAATTCCTTGACTTTTGGGGTAGCGCGACTCTGTTAATTTTAAGAATTAAAAAAAAAAAAAATTCATTACCAGGATGTCCCATCGTTGGGAAATTCCGGTCGCTTCCTCCCAGTGGAAAGCTAGCAGTGACAGAGTCGCACTACCCCAAGTCAAGGGATCTATTAGTCCTGTTTCGCCGTTATCCCAATTCTTCTCATCCCATTTTGACGACATTTCTCAGGCCAAGTGTCATTTTACCACCATATCATGTACCATTAGCTCCACATCCCATTTTGGCGCAATCCCGTTTCGCCGTTAGCCCATTTCGCCCCCATCCCATTTTTGCGACATTTTACAGGCCAAGTGTCATTTTACCACCATGTCATGTACCATTAGCTCCACGTCCCATTTTGGCGCAATCCCGTTTGGCCGTTATCCCATTTTGCCCCATCCCATTTTTGCGACATTTCATAGGCCATGTGTCATTTTACCACCGTGTCAAACCACTAGCGCCACATTCCATTTTGTCGCCATGCCGTTTTTCCGTCATCCCATTTTGCCGCCATCTCTATTTCGCGACATTTTGGATTGTGGCAAAAATGGAATTTGGCGTAAACGGAATGTCTTCCTAGTTGAATAACGCAGTATAGTAGTATAGTGAGGCTTGGCAAGAAGAATAAATAAAAAATGTGATGGCGGCCAAATGGGATGGTGTCAAAATGGGATGACGCGCTATTGTTATGACACGATAGTAAAATAACGCTTGGCTTGTGAAATGTCGCGAAAATGGGATGGGGGATAAATGGAATACGGTGAAACGGCATGACGGCCAAATGGGATATGGTGTCAAAATGGGATGTTGCGCTTTTGTTATGACATGTTAGTAAAATGCCCTGTCACGTAGTCTCAATCCAAATTGGAAATCCATAGCATCATCATTATAATCATCCTCATCTCATTAATCATTCAAAATTATAAATTTTATAAAATGACGCTTGGCTTGTGAAATGTCGCGAAAATGGGATGGGGCAAAAAATGGGACGGCGGCAAAAATGGGATTGCACCAAAATGGGATGTGGATCAGCCACTAGATTGCCAATTTTAAAGTCTTAGGTATGACCCGGTGTGACGTTTTTATCTTTCGCCGTGTTGATATTTCGATTTTCGGCCTCGTTGATCTAGTATAAACTCTACACTGAACAAAAAACAAGTCGCGTAAGGCGAAAATACAATATTTAGTCAAGTAGCTGTCGAACTCATAGAATGAAACTGAACGCAACGCAACGCAGCAAGACCGTATACTCGTAGCATCGTCACTCCACCGCCCGTGGCAAAGGCAGTGCACGTGGAATTGACAAGAAGAGCGGGGTATTCGTTGCGCTGAGAAGGATAGCACGCTTTTCTGTACCTCTCTTCGTTTTAACTTTCTGAGCGTGTTTTTAATCCAAACATATCATATCTATATATTTTTGGAATCAGGAACCGACAAGGAATAAGATGAAAGTGTTTTTAAATTGATTTCGAAAAAGAAATTTGATAATAATTTTTATATATTTAATTTTCAGAGCTTGTTTTTAATCCGAATATAACATATTTATATGTTTTTAGAATCAGCAAATGATGGAGAATAAGATAAACGTAAATTTGGATCGTTTTATAAATTTTTATTTTTTTTTACAATTTTTAGATTTTTAATGACCAAAGTCATTAATTAATTTTTAAGCCACCAAGCTGAAATGCAATACCGAACCCCGGGCTTTGTCGAAGAGTACGTGACCAAAATTTCAACCAATTTGGTTGAAAAATGAGGGCGTGACAGTGCCGCCTCAACTTTCACGAAAAGCCGGATATGACGTCATCAAAGACATTTATCAAAAAAATGAAAAAAAACGTTCGGGGATTTCATACCCAGGAACTCTCATGTCAAATTTCATGAAGATCGGTCCTGTAGTTTAGTCTGAATCGCTCTACACACACACACACACACACGCACACACGCACGCACGCACACACACACGCACATACACCACGACCCTCGTTTCGATTCCCCCTCGATGTTAAAATATTTAGTCAAAACTTGACTAAATATAAAAACACCCTTCGATAGTACTGATGAGCGACCTTGTGTACCTTACATTCATGGGGCCAAATTTGTCCAACCAATTATTTTATTTAACTTAGAAATTTGATTCATCCTAAAATGTTTCCCTTCTTACTCAAGGGACGTAACCACTCGGTACACGTTTTCGAAGAATTCGATTTTGGGAGTGAAATCTATTTAATTTCACAACCAATTTTCTTCACATGCAAGAAACTGACATGCTTTTCGTCCATAAATAATTTCCTTTCTTAATTTTACCAGGAAACAACATTTCAGTCTCGAGTAAATATCGAGGGGGAAATATGTACACAGGCGAAGGATGAAATCGTTACACCGGCCGAGGTTCGAACCCACGACCTCCCGATCACGGGGCGGACGCCTTACCACTAGGCTAACCGTGCCGGTTTACCCTTGAGTGACAGACGGACAGACAAAAGAATATACAGACATACCGTAATTAACACAAACACACACACTCAGCAGAGCAAAGCGGTATGACACACACACTCAGCAGAGCAAGGCAGTATAACACAAACACTGAGTCTGATTTATGAGAATGAGAATGAGGGAGAGAGAATTGTATTGAATTGAATTGAATTAAATTGAATTGAATTGATCTTTATCTTAACACAAACAGAATAAGAAATGCTAAAATGCTCTCTTTTTCATCCCGCAGACAGTCAAAATTCTAATCAAAAACAAGGAAAGAGATAGAAATAAAAGGAACAGTTATGACAGCTTTACAGACAGACAGACAGACAGACAGACAGAAAGAGAGACAAACAAGTCGCGTAAGGCGAAAATACAATATTTAGTCAAGTAGCTGCCATTTTTCAGCAAGACCGTATGCTCGTAGCATCGTCAGTCCACCGCTCATGGCAAAGGCAGTGAAATTGACAAGAAGAGCGGGGTATTCGTTGCGCTAAGAAGGATAGCACGCTTTTCTGTACCTCTCTTTGTTTTAACTTTCTGAGCGTGTTTTTAATCCAAACATATATCTATATGTTTTTGGAATCAGGAACCGACAAGGAATAAGATGAAAGTGTTTTTAAATTGATTTGGACAATTTAATTTTGATAATAATTTTTATATATTTAATTTTCAGAGCTTGTTTTTAATCCGAATATAACATATTTATATGTTTTTGGAATCAGCAAATGATGGAGAATAAAATAAACGTAAATTTGGATCGTTTTATAAATTTTTATTTTTTTTTTACAATTTTCCGATTTTTAATGACCAAAGTCATTAATTAATTTTTAAGCCACCTAGCTGAAATGCAATACCGAACCCCGGGCTTCGTCGAAGATTACTTGACCAAAATTTCAACCAATTTGGGTGAAAAATGAGGGCGTGACAGTGCCGCCTCAACTTTCACGAAAAGCCGGATATGACGTCATCAAAGACATTTATCAAAAAAATGAAAAAAAACGTATGGGGATTTTATACCCAGGAACTCTCATGTCAAATTTCATAAAGATCGGTCCAGTAGTTTAGTCTGAATCGCTCTACACACACACACACACACGCACACACGCACACACACACACACGCACATACACCACGACCCTCGTTTCGATTCCCCCTCGATGTTAAAATATTTAGTCAAAACTTGACTAAATATAAAAAGAAACAAACAGACAGACAGACAGAGAGAGAGAGAGAGCCAGAGAAAGAGAGAGACAGAGAAACAGAGACATAGAGAGAAAGATAAACAGACACACAGACACCGACAGAAAAGTTGTGTGAAGAGCAGCTCAGCAGAATTTGTCTTACATTTTGGAAAGTTTTCTGACGATTTGGACGTGAAAACGAGACTGAACCCATGCAATAATTTTTTCAAAACTGCTCCGAAACTATCCCAAAATCAAGTAATTAAATGACATGTTGTTACTGTACGATAACTAAATCTTTCAATCAATCAATCAATATGAGGCTTATATCGCGCGTATTCCGTGGGTACAGTTCTAAGCGCAGGGATTTATTTATTTTTTATTTTATTTTTATTTTATGCAATTTATATCGCGCACATATTCAAGGCGCAGGGATTTATTTATGCCGTGTGAGATGGAATTTTTTTACACAATACATCACGCATTCACATCGGCCAGCAGATTGCAGCCATTTCGGCGCATATCCTACTTTTCACGGCCTATTATTCCAAGTCACACGGGTATTTTGGTGGACATTTTTATATATGCCTATACAATTTTGCCAGGAAAGACCCTTTTGTCAATCGTGGGATCTTTAACGTGCACACCCCAATGTAGTGTACACGAAGGGACCTCGGTTTTTCGTCTCATCCGAAAGACTAGCACTTGAACCCACCACCTAGGTTAGGAAAGGGGGGAGAAAATTGCTAACGCCCTGACCCAGGGTCGAACTCGCAACCTCTCGCTTCCGAGCGCAAGTGCGTTACCACTCGGACACCCACCCTAACCCTAACTAAGTCTTTCCGATGTATTGTCATTCTAACTTGTTTTATCACACCCGGAAAATATCACACGCAATATACTATCAATCAATCAATCAATCAATATGAGGCTTATATCGCGCGTATTCCGTGGGTACAGTTCTAAGCGCAGGGATTTATTTATCATTTTTTTAATCTTTTTCATTTTTTATTTTATGCATGCAATTTATATCGCGCACATATTCAAGGCGCAGGGATTTATTTATTCCGTGTGAGATGGATTTGTTTTTTTTACACAATACATCACGCATTCACATCGGCCAGCAGATCGCAGCCATTTCGGCGCATATCCTACTTTTCACGGCCTATTATTCCAAGTCACACGGGTATTTTGGTGGACATTTTTATATATGCCTATACAATTTTGCCAGGAAAGAGCCTTTTGTCAATCGTGGGATCTTTAACGTGTACACCCCAATGTAGTGTACACGATACTAGCGAAATTATAATTTTTTTTGTTTGTTCTATAAATGTGACATGCTTTAGGCTGTTATATACTACATTATAACCGAGATGATGTTTTTAGATCCACAGATTTAGGTCAAAAATATGATAGTTTTTCTGAGATGGTGCAGACAACGTTAACCCTCATATAAATTAAATGTATTCCATGGTGGAATCCTGCTTGCACAATCTAATCTATTCAATCTAACCTAATCATAGGCACAATCAATAGAATCAAAATCACTCACTTTTATTTTCTTGCCTTTCTGCTATTCCTCCCGTCTTTGAAAGATCACCAAAGTCATCAAAATCAGGTATTTACCACTGTATGCAACAAGTCTCACAAACTCGAATTATCTCTCTTGCAAACTGACAGATTTAACACCCGCACCATATGATGTCTGACCGGACAATTGCTAATTTGTAAAAAAAAGGGGGTCCTTTACGTCCTCACATGAAATTTTCCTTTTAGGGACATGAGTTGATGATACGCTAAAAGAAGAAAAGGAGGGAAAGAAAAGGGCAAGACCAAGCAATCCCGACCGTGATAGGACCCCGGCCCCGCTCTCCATGAATAAGGGAGGGGGGTGGGGCAATGAGAAATATACTCGGGGATAATTTTTCCTTTATATGCGTTGACTTCCTAGGGGAAGGACCATTAAAAACATGGATTTTTAATTCAATTTTAGTTTCGTTAAGAAAAAGATAAAACTCAGGACCACCTGTTAGAAGGTTTAAAAGTGACAACATTGTGAGAAAAATATAAAGAACATGCGCAAAACGTAATACTGATCTTCTATAGGGTAGTAACATTTGGATACATCATTTCATTGACGCACGCATGAGTTGCTATGCGGCATTTGTT
This sequence comes from Littorina saxatilis, assembly GCF_037325665.1. NCBI lineage: Eukaryota > Metazoa > Mollusca > Gastropoda > Littorinimorpha > Littorinidae > Littorina > Littorina saxatilis. The sequence continues at coordinate 18,705,489 of NC_090251.1, read as the reverse complement.
AATTTTAAATGGGATAAAAAGATCTATCTGCGTTGTCCGTCGACCTCCCCGCCACTACAATAGTCGCAGGGGAGGCGACGTCACATTAGCAGTATTAACTGAGAGAGGAAACAGCTATCCTCTCGTTTATATAATCATGTTTTTATGTTTATTGTGTAATCCGAAAACAGGAGTTTAAAACCATCAGGAAAAAAAACAAAAAACACGCACTCGCCCGCGAGGTGGGGCAATGCCCTTCCCTCCCTGCGAGCTGTGTGTCCCCTTTGTTTAAGTTAATACCGTTGACAAATGACGATCATATATTTATGCTGGCTTTATTTTATTTTGCCCCCCATTTAGGGAGTCCAGAATTACAAGGGACTTGCAGTGATTTTTTAATTGTGAGAATTTCCTCAGACGACAGATCTCTGCTCCCCGCGAGAGCGCTGAGGGCCATGAGATAGGTGTCTGGTTTAGGGACGGACACTTTATTTTTTGTCACAAAACAGTAGGTATCCGTTAATAAGTTGATGAGAGCCTCGGGGCTCTGCTTCTGCCTAGCAGTCACCATAGAAGTGAGGCAGAGCTCCAGGTAGCCTCTCAGGTCTTTTTCTTCTGGTTTTTGGGTTGTTATGAACACAAAGTCTCTGTGACTATCGACTTTTTTTGAGGATTTTTGCTAATTTGCGAAACGAACTAACTTTATGTTGGCCACGACCTCTCAAAGGGGTGAGAACCGTGTCAGTGTATTAACCAATCATATGAACACCTTAATTGCCCGGCACGTGTGCTCTCAAAATCCACTGACCAATAGCCGACGAGAACGACATCACTGCAGGACGGTCAAGTCATGCAATCCAATTGGGCGGTGTTTATGATGCTCCCCGTGTCGACCACTGTTGCGTCTTCAAATGTCCAGTGTCAATTGTATTGGATGATTCTCAACGCCCAATACCAAACGCTTATAACTTTTATCAACGCAACTTTTAACTTGTACAGCCCCACTCCCGTCATCCTCCCGGCCCCACCCCCACACACCCAGCTTTTTCTTAGCGTACAACCACCTCATGTCCCAAATAGAATCTTATTCTGGGGACACAAATAGAAATTTACATACATTCAACTCGTGGTCAAAACAGCGTTTATGCTTGCGGCCATTGTCACCTAGGCGAGACCATGAAATCTTGGCGAAAAATGTTTAATATCTTTATTGTACAAAATAAAACAAACTAACAAAAACCGATTTTATCTCACAGAATATTATCAAGCTGTTCTCGCAACAACAACAACAACAACATCAACAACAACAACAACAACAACAACAACAACAACAACAACAACAACAACAACAACAACACCACTTCAGGGAGTTATTCCATGAAAAATGCATGGATGTATAATTTCTATTCGATTTTGTTTTCGCTGTGTACAAAAGGAAACAAACAAACTGACAATAACCGATTTTATCTTACAGAATATGATCATGCTGTTCTGGCAACAATAACAAAAACACTTAACAGAGTTATTCCATAAAATCGCATGGATGTATTATATATTTTCTATTCGAAAAAAACCCACCCGAATGTTATGCTTAAAGTATTCCCATGCACGTTTTAGGATTGGACATGAAACGGTTACCGAAGGTGCTTTTCCTCAGGCCCGTACAGACACTTCGGCATGCTTGAATTCTTTGACATTCAACAAGGCTTGAGTCGGTTTCGTGTAATCCCTTTGCCTAATCAGTCAAATTATACACGTCATAAAAAATGTTCCCGGCAGATATCAAACCATACGTGCAGAAGTATCGTCTGTTTCTCACGCGGGCTTAAAGCTTAATTATGATCAAAGCACTCTCTGAATGGTAACATGAAAGCACAGCTGTTTAATATTTTCCCACACACACACACGCACACGTGCGCACGAGAAAACATAAGACTTTCATAAGTAATGTGATTAATCAACATGAAATAAACTTTTTTGTTGGCTTCTAGCGTGAAAAAGCGCGTGGGTGGCACGAACATTTTCATAATAATAAACATCACCTTTATCACAGACTTATATCCCATTTCGTGACACCTACCACTACTCCACTACATCAAAGGATGTCTGTTGAGATAATCGAATGGTTCAAAACTTTCAAACCTGCGCGCATATTCTAAGCCGACTAACACATAATAGTCAAGGACATCATAAAATGGTTCTCGGTGAAAACTTGACCGAGGGCCATTTTACGACGTCCTTGACCAGATAGTGTTTATGGCCAAACCAAGCACAACCCGAGTGTGTCAAGTATACTCATGTGTGTTGCTTCTTGGACAATGTAAAGAACACCGAAAGTACTTCAATGCCGTTCTCGAGTTACGTTGACTTTTACAAAGGTTGCAGCTGACACGGCTTACGTAATCCGGTTTCCTGGTCATGTGTGTGAAAAATGTGTCCATTAAAAGCATAATCTTTAATTCATATATTATTTCAAAAAAGATGTTAAAACTAAGGACCACCTTTTGTTAAATACTTTAAGAGTGAAACGTAATGTGAAAAATAGAGAAACTGTGGCCTATTATGTGTTTTCGCCGGGAGGTGTCAATTGGCAGGCCAGGCACTTAATCACGCTTGACTCCCCTCCGCTTAAGCGGCAATCGTTTAGCAAGCGCCGGTGTCTGCTTCAAGAAAGCCCTTCACACCCGGATTAAGTGAGGGAACATCGAATAGTGACATTTTTCGATGTGATTTTTCGATTTCATAAACAACAATTTTGAAAAATAATATAAAAGAGATAAATATTTTGCAAATACCGTATCTAGGTGGTCTAAATCAGGCTACCAAAACTGTCTCGTTGTATGCCTTTTTTTCTTCCAAGTATATACATCTATTGCAACAACAATAAAGAGTTAACAGGCAAGTGATATTTAATTCAGAAATGGAATACGCTTTAATTTAAAACAAAAGCACAACGAACAAGATGTTTTAATTTATTTCGCTCCAAGTCAAAATTTAAGCAAAACATCTAAATAGTTTTAAATGCGCATTTAGTCCGCTGTCGCACGGAGGAATGTAGGATTACCAAAACCGGCAAAATCAAAACTGGGCAAAACTTGATTTAAAAGAACGCCCCCCCCCCCCCCCCCCCCTGTAGAATTTGCACTGCTAGATGCTTTGGCGGCATCCCATCCTGCCTCTCCCAACTTGCCGTATCCCAGTCTGCCTTACCCGATTTGCCGCATCCCGTCCTGCTGCTTTGTGTGTGTTAGTGCGTGTGTATTTGTGTTTGTGAGGCAGGGAAAGAGAGAGAGAGAGAGAGAGAGAGAGAGAGAGAGAGAGAGAGAGTGACTGAGAGAGAGAGAGAAAGAGAGAGAGAAAAACTAGAGAGAGAGGGGGGAGAGAGAGAGAAAGAGAGAGAGAGAGGGGGGGAGAGAGAGAAAGGGGGAGAGAGAGAAAGAGAGAGAGAAAGAGAGATAGAAAGAGAGAGAGAGAGAGAAAGAGAGAGAGAGACACACACACACACATACACAGAGAAAGAGAGAGAGAGAGAGAGAGAGAGATGTCAACAAAATCAAGGAAAAGAAAAGCCTAACAAAGAATTTCAAGTGGCAGCCCAAATTTTCGACCTGTTCCCAGGCCTTCCTCAGCGGCGTTTAATTCTGCGAGACGCCAATTCATGCATCAAGTACTAAGCAACACAATACCATAGTTAATTCTGTTACGAAACACAAAGCAAATATTTCAAAGATAAAATCTACAAGACTTGACTAAAATTAATGTAAAAAATCAACAAGAAGAAACAGAGGCGAAAACAGTATTTGACTTTCAATGTTTTTGCAGCCACCGAGCTCGAAAGTATTCACTTAGATGCAATTCGAACCATTGTTGGAGCAGTCCGCGGTACAAGCCATCAAAAATTGTACGATGAGTCAGGCTTTATTTCATTACTAGAGAGGCGAAAACGTCATAAATTGATATTATTTCACAAGATCGTTCACCGCAAGGTGCCAAACTACTTATTAGCGATATTGCCACCATTGATATCAACTAATAACCCATATCACCGGCGCAGACCTCTAGACAGGAAAGTTCCATCGTTTAAAACTGAATTATATAGAAACTCATTTCTCCCATCTACTACACAACTCTGGAATTCTTTACCAGACTATATAAAACTTAGTGATTCCCTAAGTGAATTTAAGCACTTTTTGTCAAAAAACGATTTAAGTCCGCCGTGTTATTTTTATTCTGGAGATCGCATGTCACAAATAATTCACTGTAAGCTCAGGTTATATATAAGTGATCTCAATAACGATCTAGTGAGACGTCACGTTGCTACAGATGCATCTTGTGACTGTGGATTCCCGTCCGAATCCGTACAACACTTCATATTCGATTGTCCAAATTATCGCGAAGCACGTCAAAAAACTATACATACCCTCCCTAATCACACAATTCACCTCCCCCACCTTTTAAACGGAGACAGACAGTATTCTTTAGATTTGAACAGGAAAATTTTTTCCACCGTACACTCGTTCATTGAACGTTCAGGCCGCTTTGGGTAAGTCAGAATAAATGCTCTACAAGCCGGACAACAACTTAAACTTCTGCACATCTCCTACCCATCCCTCTTCTTTTATTCATCTTCTTTCCCTCCTTCCTTCCTTTACTGTCTTTCTTTATAATCATTATGCAACGTTCATTACGTTATTAATAGATTTGGTTTATTGAGACAAATTTTTCACCCGTTACCGCCTTATGTTGTACTGTCATGCAGGAACACCACTATAAGCTTCTAGCTTGTTGCTGTTTCTGTGAACTTTGTATACATGTCATGATTGTAACCCTTGTTAAAATAAACTTATGTCTAAACGGGAGGCACCCGCTATTGCCGCGGCCCGTTATTGCCGCGGCCCGTTATTGCCGCAACCCGCTATTGCCGCAACCCGTTATTGCCGCAACCCGCTATTGCCGCGGAACTTTGTTTGTTCTTTTTACATTTAGTCAAGTTTTGACTGAATGTTTTAACATAGAGGGGGAATCAAGACGAGGGTCGTGGTGTGTGTGTGTGCGCTGTATCACCATTTTCACCTCTTTTATGGTATCTATGACCATCACAAATCAGCTTTCCCTCCTCTGTCACCCGCGCAAATGGAAATTGTCTGTCTGTCATTCATGATAGCCTACCACGTCATCGGAAAAAAACCGGTAGAAATGACGTTGAGCATGGAACAAACCCTCACAGTTCTGGCGTGTGTTGACAAAACCGAGTAAGTCCACTGAAGCGTTTTTTTTTTTATTGTATGAGTCCTCTGACAAGAATTTTGAAACTATCATTATACGAAAATTAGGAACCCCTTAGACTTACTTTGTTTTGCCAAAACATTCATGCATACTTGAAAAAGTTGTTTTTGGTTGTGGACTTACTTGTTCATATCTGCTTATTTAAGGACTCTAAAAAGTAGAAATGAACACAAAAGATGCGCATTGATTTGGTTTTTTTGATGAACGAAAAATATCTTCTTTTTTTTAAATGGACTTACTCGGTTTTGTCAGCACACGGCTGTTACGCGTGATTGTTCTGAAAAGTGACTATTACATGATTGTTCTGAAACTCTACTATTTATTTCATCGTAAACATGTAAGCCCTCATACGTGATTGTTCTGAAAGCTTACTAATTTACATGATTGTTCTGAAACTCTACTAAAGGTAAACTTGCTTCACCCGTGAAATGTTGTCAGATATGGAACAAAATGTATACCCCAGCCCAACGAAGTTGGAGGGGGGTATACTGGATTCACTTTGTTCATCTGTCTGTGTGTATGTCTGTATGTATATATATGGAACAATATTTTGATACAATGATACTAAATCTTAAGTGAAATTGATATTTATACCCCCTCCCAATGAATACAAACTCAACAAGTAATACGTTTCATACATTGAACATGTATTCTTTATTGTTCTCAACTCAAAATTCAAATTAAATCTCCAAAGACAAAAATTATTTATAATCTTCAAAAATGTAATTATTCTTCTTGAGTATTCCCAACTCAAAATTCTAATTACAGGTTTAAAGGGACACATAGAAACTTTTGATTTTCCCTCTTTGCCATGCTAAGGGGAAAATGGAAGCTAATTTTTTGCCCCTTTAAAGACGAAAGGCACAACAAATAATTTTCACAAATGAAACTTTTTTTTTATGAACTAAAAATTCAAGTGGAGAGGGGATGAGAGACGTGAGGAGATGGCCGCGGTTGCAAGATGGGTGGGGAGTCTGGGCTATAAAGTTCTTGCACGCGAGACAATATACTTCTTTTTTGTGTGTGTGTGTGGGGGGGTATTTTGTTTATCAACTCTCTCTCTCTCTCTCTCTCACTCTCTCTCTCACACACTCTCTCTCTCTCTCCCTCTCCCTCTCTCTCTCATCTCTCTCTCTCTCTCTCTGTGAATATTTTTGTCATCCTAAATATTGGGGGGGGGGGGGGAAGACATGCTTGCCCCCCCCCCCCCCCGCCCAAGGAACAGCAGCTGCCCCCCCCCCAACCCCCCAGTTTCCGACGCCAGTGCACTGAGTACATACGCACACACACACCACACATACACATGTTACGCGTGATTGTTCTGAAACGTGACTATTACATGATTGTTCTGAAAGTCTGCTATTTATTTCATCGTAATCATGTAAGCCCTCATACGTGATTGTTCTGAAAGCTTACTAATTTACATGATTGTTCTGAAACTCTACTAAAGGTAAACTTGTTTCACCCGTGAAATGTTGTCAGATATGGAACAATAATAATGTATACCCCTACCCCTGGTGGTTGCTGTGTAATAAAAAAAAAAGTGTCACTGAAAACAGATGTGCTAATAAATTTAGCTTTCATGTGTGTGTATGTGTGGTGTGTGTGTGCATATGTACTCAGTGCACTGGCGTCGGAAACGGGGGGGGGGGGAGCTGTTCCTGGGGTGGGGGGGGGGGGAGCAAACATGTCTTTTTGCCCTCCCCCCCCCCTTCTAACATTTAGGATGACACAAATATTCAAAGAGAGAGAGAGAGAGAGAGAGAGAGAGAGAGAGAGATAGAGAGAGAGAGAGAGATTTGATAAACAAAATACTCCCCCCCCCCCAAACACACACAAAGAAGTATATTGTCTCGCGTGCAAGAACTTTATAGCCCAGACTCTCCACACATCTCGCAACCCCGGACATCTCCTCACGTCTCTCATCCCCTCTCCACTTGAATTTTTAGTTCATAAAAAAAAGTTTCATTTGTAAAAATTATTTGTTGTGCCTTTCGTCTTTAACGGGGCAAAAAGTAGCTTCCATTTTCCCTCTTTGCCATGCCTTTCGATCCATTTGGGTGACCTCGCCACCTAAGCATGGCAAAGAGGAAAATTCAAAAGTTTCTATGTGTCCCTTGAACCTGTAACTTGAATTTTGAGTTGGGAATACTCAAGAAGAATCATTACATTTTTGAAGATTATATATAAGTTTTGTCTTTGAACATTTAATTTCAATTTTGAGTTGAGAACAATAAAGAAGACATGTTGAATGTATGAAACGTATTACTTGTTGAGTTTGTATTCATTGGGCGGGGGTTCATTGTATCAAAATAGTGTTCCATTTACATACAGACATACACACAGACAGACGGACAAAGTGAATCCAGTATACCCCCCTCCAACTTCATTTGGCTGGGGTATAAATATCAATATCACTTAAGATTTAGTATCATTGTATCAAAATATTGTTCCATATATACATACAGACATACACCCAGACAGATGGACAAAGTGAATCCAGTAGACCCCCCTCCAACTTCGTGGGGCAGGGGTATACATATTGTTCCATATCTGACAACATTTCACGGGTGAAGCAAGTTTACCTTTAGTAGAGTTTCAGAACAATCATGTAAATTAGTAAGCTTTCAGAACAATCACGTATGAGGGCTTACATGATTACGATGAAATAAATAGTAGAGTTTCAGAACAATCATGTAATAGTCACTTTTCAGAACAATCACGCGTAACATACACACACATGAAAGCTAAATGTATTAGCACATCTCTGTTTTCAATGACACTTGTTTTTTTTATTACACAGCAACCACCAGAATTTTGTATATGAATTATTCAAATGGTTTGATAAAGTGTCAGTTGATATGAACAAACCTCCCCCACCCCCTACACCTAAAAAAGGGAGTGGAGAGACGGATCAACTCAAACACACATCTGAAGCTGTCGCGCACACAGAAGACGGATCAACTCAAACACACTTCGTTGGGCAGGGGTATACATATATTGTTCCATATCTGACTACATTTCACGGGTGAAGCAAGTTTACCTTTAGTAGAGTTTCAGAACAATCATGTAAATTAGTAAGCTTTCAGAACAAACACGTATGAGGGCTTACATGATTACGATGAAATAAATAGTAGACTTTCAGAGCGGCAATAGCGGGTTGCGGCAATAACGGGTTGCGGCAATAGCGGGTTGCGGCAATAACGGGCTGCGGCAACAACGGGCCGCGGCAATAGCGAGTTGTAACCGTTTATACCAACAACAAAAAAAGTTTTTGCAGAGAACTTGTTTACGGCAATAGTAGAAACTAACATGTTTTATGAACGTGTTTATGTTTTGCAATCTTGTTTTCTGATTTATCCATCTATATATTTATTTACCTATTTTCACTTTACTTATTTAGTTCCGATCAAATGATCCGCTGCAAGAGCAGTTTGTAAATAAAATCAGCGATACAAAATGCCTCCGTTTCACTTAGATGGCGTATGGAAATAATTAATAACCTTATTTTATGATGGGTGACCTCATTGCAAATTGCTGAAATTTAAAAAACGATATCAAAAATAGAGTTACTAGACGGAGCCCTTCGGGGCGTTTAGTCATGCTTGAGACATATATTCACATGTTTTGATAGAGTATGTCCTTATCTGCGACCAAAAGACAAATTGTTGCTTCAACAGTGCTTTGAGCGGATCATTAAGTATTGCACTTTCGCGTCTAATAACGTACGGTGTCTAAAATTAAATACGGCGAAGTGGTCTGAGCCTACAATGTTTAAATGTGTACACTACATTGGGTGTGCACGTTAAAGATCCCACGATTGACAAAGGGGTCTTTCCTGGCAAAATTGCTTAGGCACAGTTAATAATTGTCTACCTATACCCGTGTGACTTGGAATGAAAGGTAAATATGCGCCGAAATGGCTGCAATCTACTGGCCGTATAAAATTTCATCTCACACGGCATCACTGCAGAGCGCCTAGAACTGTACCCACGGAATATGCGCGATATAAGACTCATTGATTGATTGAAATGTTTGACTGCATAACTTCTAAAAACTAGTTCCATGGTCTCATCCCTCCCCCCATCTACCCCCCCCCCCCCTCATCCCCTATTTTAAAAAAATAAAAATTCTTTTCTTTTCTTGCTCCTCTTACAGTATCACAGTAAATGTTCCCAAATATATCCTAGTTACCTAAGAGGACGTTAATCCCCAAAGTCAGCCAGTCAGTCAGTCATTAAAGGCAAAAGCGAGGTAACGCACAACTGGTCCGACAAGTAAAGCCGTCGCTGCCTGTGTGACAACCACCATAAAAATCTACCACAGCGGGAAACTTTCAAGTTAAGTATTTTCAACCATCATTCAACTTTACAATCAAAGGATGTCTGTTGAGATAATCGAATGGATCAAAACTTTGAAACCTGCGCGCATATTCTAAGCCGACTAACACATAATTGTTAAGGACATCATAAAATGGTTCTCGGTGAAAACTTGACCGAGGCCCATTTTACGACGTCCTTGACTCGAGTGTGTGACGTATTCTCATAAATGCGCTGCTTCTTGGGCAAGGTAAAGAACCCCTTCGTTGTGAAGTTACACACGCGCAATGTCGAGACAAATTCATCAAAGACATGAACGCAATCATCCATGGAAAACGCGCTGATCATGCCTTCAATGCCGTTCTCGAGCTACGTTGACTTTTACAAAGGGTACAGCTGACACGGCTTACGTAATCTGGTTTCCTGGTCATTTGTGTAAAAAAATCTGTCCGACAAAGAAAACTGCCCAACGAATATAGATAGCTCGGTCGAAAAAAATACTACCAGCAAAATATCTACCCCCCCCCCCCTCCCACCTCCGCCGAAGAAAGAGCACGGGATTCAATACATGATGATAGTTATTAAACACAAAGCAGTTGTTGCTAGGTTCAAGGCAATCACAAGATAGGAAAGCTTTCGAGTCATCGACAATCATTCGGAGGTGTGTTTTGGAACAAATGTTGGAGAAAAGGGTAAATGTCGGCTTCTTTTACAGACACTATCTAGTCTTATGTTTCTTATTTGTTTGACCCTCTTAGGATTATGGAGTTTTATGCACTGCCTTTTATAGTTAACTAAACTTTTGTATTTGAATTAGCCCATTGCAGTTGGTGTAGGCCTTAAGCTTATTTAAATCGCTTGTCCAGTATTTAATTTAGTTCTCAATTTTTGCATGAACTCAAATGTTTAGTGTCTTAGTATGTCTTGCTAACTAAGTTCTATTTAATCAGAGTATGTTTGCGTGTGCTTATACTTAGTGATATTGTAAAGCGCATAGTGCTTTTCGTTATGCGCTATAGAAATCTCCTTAATAAATAAATAAATAAATAAATAAATAAATAAATAAATAAATAAATAAATAAATAAATAAATAAATAAATAAATAAATAAACATTCAAAACTGTGTAAAATGGTCGAACTGAAGTTTTTGCACAACAAATATGACCATAACAATTATTTCTTAAACTCAAAGTACTGGACAAATTAACCCCTTCGTTGTGAAGTTACACACGCGCAATGTCGAGACAAATTCATCAAAGACATGAACGCAATCATCCATGGAAACGCGCTGATCATGCCTGTAAGGGCTGTTTTAAAGTCACTGAATGTCTAATGTTGATTGAGGTACACCATGTATGGTAACACTTATCTCCCAATACCCCCTCGGACTGTTCTAGAACCCTTGCAATGCTTAAAAGATAAACTCCATTTCCTCACTTCATTTTGGCAGTTCAAAACTGTCAAAAACATGATTTCACATTTTGGTCATGCTCGCAATAGTTATCTCCAATCGATGCTTCATAATATTCTGCATGTTTTAGTTCTGCAGTTGCTCATACATCTTTTTATAGACATCTGAAGACGTGTGCTGCTCACATACAGATCAGCATAAATCCATTTACTACTTAGATTGTTTAGTGTCTATAATTATGTTATTTGCTTGTCTGTCTGTCTTGTGCGTACTCCTTCTCAAACATAAACAAACTCGGACATATTCAAAGATAGTCTACATAATTATGATCCAGAGACAGCCAGCATGCCTCTTCCTTGTTCTCCGACAAAAGAAAACTTCCTTGTGGCCTATTGTGTGTTTTCGCCGGTAGGTGTCAATTGGCAGGCCAGGCACTTAATCACGCTTGACTCCCCTCCGCTTAAGCGGCAATCGTTTAGCAAGCCCCGTGTCTGCTTCAAGAAAACCCTTCACACCCAGATTAGTGAGGGAACATCGAATAGTGACATTTTTTGATGTGATTTTCGATTTCATAAACAACAATTTTGGAAAAAATGATATAAAAGAGATAAATATTTTGCAAATACCGTATCTGGGTGGTCTAAATCAGGTTTCTTGTCAAACGTAAAATGCAGTATAGAAAAAACCCGTTGTGTTGGAATTTAAGACTAAATCAATTTGGGTCTACTTGTAGAAACAGTGTTAATAAATGTTCAACAAATGCTGAAAGAAACAATTGGCAGCACCCTTGAAACGCTTGGCATGTATATTAAATGTTGAATGTATATTGGTTAAGAACAAAAGTAAGGCAATTTCGTTACTTTTGATTTGGACCCCTACCTCAATAGTTCTTTGAATGTTCGCCTTCTATATATTTACGGTACCGAGAAGCCTTCAACAGATGTATACATGTATAACTAATTCAATAAGTTTTTCGAAGCATCATATTCTAAACTCTTACGTTAAATGTCTGACCTTTTTGTTTTTGTTTTTATTTGTTTCTGTTGGGTTTCAAACAACATTCTGTGAGATAACCTTAAGGTCATCGCCGTAACAAGAACACTGTTCTTCCTTTTAGGCTTTTATAGTCCATACAATATTGCTGGCTTACACCCGTCAATTTTACGTGTATCAGTTCATGAAATATTTGACGGCTTTTACCCATCTATGTTATCTTTCCCCGGTCAAGGCAATATCTTGAAATGATTGTTGAAACTTCAGAGAACCCTTTGCTTAAAGTTCCAAAGATTTTTTGTTTGGAGCTTTCCATTCTTTTCGATCATGAACAAGGAAATAGCTGAATGAGTATGACGCATTCTCTAAAGCTGTCCTGGGGTACAGAACGGATGTGATCACACACTTATCGCTCGCTTGAGTAATTCTTTAATCACACAAGAAGCTTTTGTGGTGTTTTGTTTTCTTGAAATAGTGACACGTTACCTGGCACACTTAAGCAGGTTTCATGCCCCCCTCCCTACCCATTGGAATACTGACCACTTGAACAAATCTGAGTGTGTGGAGTTACGCCCTGGAGTCATACTCGCCGGAGAAAAAAAGGTGAGTTCTTGGCTTTGTGGCGCCAATAACAAGTCATTGATGACGAATTGAGCCATCTGTCAGTAAAACGTAAAAACGGAGGAAGGTCTCTTATTCATATTTGCTTCTTTGGCTACCATAACTGTCTCGTTGTATGCTTTTTTTTTCTTCCAAGTATATACAAACTATTGCAACAACAATAAAGAGCTAACAGGCAAGTGATATTTAATTTAGAAATGGAATACTCTTTATTTAAAACAAAAGCACAACGAACAAGATATTTTAATTTATTTCGCTCCAAGTCAAAATTTAAGCAAAACATCTAAATAGTTTTAAATGCGCATTTAGTCCGCTGTCGCACGGAGGAATGTAGGATTACCACAAAACGGCAAAATCCAAAACTGGGCAAAACTGATTTAAAAAGAACGCCCCCCCCAACCACCCTGTAGAATTTGCACTGCTAGATGCGTTGGCGGCATCCCATCCTGCCTCTCCCAACTTGCCGTATCCCAGTCTGCCTTACCCTATTTGCTGCATCCCAGCGTGCTGCTTTGTGTGTGTTAGTGCGTGTGTATTTGTGTTTGTGAAGCAGGGAAAGAGAGAGAGAGAGAGAGAGAAGAGATGAGAGAGAGAGAGAG
>NC_090251.1:18667722-18692081 GCF_037325665.1 Littorina saxatilis | reverse complement strand
AACCGACAAGGAATAAGATGAAAGTGTTTTTAAATTGATTTCGAAAATTTAATTTTGATCATAACTTTTTATATTTCTAATTGTCAGAGCTTGTTTTTAATCCAAATATAACATATTTATATGTTTTTGGAATCAGGAAATGATGAAGAATAAGATGAACGTAAATTTGGATCGTTATATAAAAAAAATTTTCTTAACAATTTTCAGATTTTTAATGACCAAAGTCTTCAATTAATTTTTAAGCCACCAAGCTGAAATGCAATACCGAAGTCCGGCCTTTGTCGAAGATTGCTTGGAGAAAATTTCAATCAATTTGATTGACAAAATGAGGGTGTGACAGTGCCGCCTCAACTTTTACAAAAAGCCGGATATGACGTCATCAAAGACATTTATCGAAAAAAAGAAAAAAACATCCGGGGATATCATTCCCAGGAACTCTCATGTACAAGTTCATAAAGATCGGTCCAGCAGTTTACTCTGAATCGCTCTACACACACACACACACGCACACACACACATACACACACACATACACCACGACCCTCGTCTCGATTCCCCCTCTATGGTAAAACATTGAGTCATAACTTGACTAAATGTAAACAAGTCGCGTAAGGCGAAATTACTACATTTAGTCAAGCTGTGGAACTCACAGAATGAAACTGAACGTAGTCTGCCGCTAGTGCAAAAGGCAGTGAAAGTGACGAGCCTGTTTGGCGCGGTAGCGGTAATTGCGCTGTGCTTCATAGCACGCTTTACTGTACCTCTCTTCGTTTTAACTTTCTGAGCGTGTTTTTAATCCAAACATATCATATCTATATGTTTTTGAAATCAGGAACCGACAAGGAATAAGATGAAATAGTTTTTAAAACGATTTCGGAAATTTAATTTTAATCATAATTTTTATATTTTTAATTTTCAGAGCTTGTTTTTAATCCAAATATAACATATTTATATGTTTTTGGAATCAGAAAATGATGAAAAATAAGATAAACGTAAATTTGGATCGTTTTATGAAAACATTTTTTTTTTAAACAATTTTCAGATTTTTAATGACAAAAATCATTAATTAATTTTTAAGCCACCATGCTGAAATGCAATACCAAAGTCCGGCCTTTGTCGAAGATTGCTTGGCCAAAATTTCAATCAATTTGATTGAAAAATGAGGGTGTGACAGTGCCGCCTCAACTTTTACAAAAAGCCGGATATGACGTCATCAAAGACATTTATCGAAAAAAAGAAAAAATCATCCGGGGATATCATTCCCAGGAACTCTCATGTCAAATTTCATAAAGATCGGTCCAGTAGTTTAGTCTGAATCGCTCTACACACACACACAGACACACACACACACACACACACACACACACACACACACACACACACACACACACACACACACACACACACACACACACATACAGACACACATACACCACGACCCTCGTCTCGATTCCCCCTCTATGTTAAAACATTTAGTCAAAACTTGACTAAATGTAACAAGTCGCGTAAGGCGAAAATACAATATTTAGTCAAGTAGCTGTCGAACTCACAGAATGAAACTGAACGCAACGCAACGCAGCAAGACCGTATACTCGTAGCATCGTCACTCCACCGCCCGTGGCAAAGGCAGTGCACGTGGAATTGACAAGAAGAGCGGGGTATTCGTTGCGCTGAGAAGGATAGCACGCTTTTCTGTACCTCTCTTTGTTTTAACTTTCTGAGCGTGTTTTTAATCCAAACATATCATATCTATATATTTTTGGAATCAGGAACCGACAAGGAATAAGATGAAAGTGTTTTTAAATTGATTTCGAAAAAAAAATTTGGATAATAATTTTTATATATTTAATTTTCAGAGCTTGTTTTTAATCCGAATATAACATATTTATATGTTTTGGGAATCAGCAAATGATGGAGAATAAGATAAACGTAAATTTGGATCGTTTTATAAATTTTTAATTTTTTTTACAATTTTCAGATTTTTAATGACCAAAGTCATTAATTAATTTTTAAGCCACCAAGCTGAAATGCAATACCGAACCCCGAGCTTCGTCGAAGAGTACTTGACCAAAATTTCAACCAATTTGGTTGAAAAATGAGGGCGTGACAGTGCCGCCTCAACTTTCACGAAAAGCCGGATGTGACGTCATCAAAGACATTTATCAAAAAAATGAAAAAAACGTTCGGGGATTTCATACCCAGGAACTCTCATGTCAAATTTCATAAAGATCGGTCCAGTAGTTTAGTCTGAATCGCTCTACACACACACACACACACACACACAGACACACACACGCACACACACACGCACATACACCACAACCCTCGTTTCGATTCCCCTCGATGTTAAAATATTTAGTCAAAACTTGACTAAATATAAAAAGAGCACAAACA
This sequence comes from Littorina saxatilis, assembly GCF_037325665.1. Taxonomy (NCBI): domain Eukaryota; kingdom Metazoa; phylum Mollusca; class Gastropoda; order Littorinimorpha; family Littorinidae; genus Littorina; species Littorina saxatilis. The sequence goes on along the minus strand of NC_090251.1, from coordinate 18,689,687 downwards.
GCACAGTGCGCCTCCCGTAAACCATCACAGATACTGTCAGGCTTTTACACAGACACAGTACAAACACCCTTCCATTTGAACGCTCACCAAACGGGAACATCCTAGGTGCCCTACGTAAAGAGCGAGCAATTTTCAAAGAAATAATTTTGCGGATTGTGATAGACAATCGGACCGTGGTGCGTTTTGGCGCAAGACCTAACTTTTAAAATCTAAATAATAAATTGACAGCTTGTTACACAAACATTCTTAAATCATAAACAAGTCGCGTAAGGCGAAATTACTACATTTAGTCAAGCTGTGGAACTCACAGAATGAAACTGAACGTAGTCCGCCGCTAGTGCAAAAGGCAGTGAAAGTGACGAGCCTGTTTGGCGCTGTAGCGGTTGCGCTGTGCTTCATAGCACGCTTTACTGTACCTCTCTTCGTTTTAACTTTCTGAGCGTGTTTTTAATCCAAACATATCATATCTATATGTTTTTGAAATCAGGAACCGACAAGGAATAAGATGAAATAGTTTTTAAAACGATTTCGGAAATTTAATTTTAATTATAATTTTTATTTTTTTAATTTTCAGAGCTTGTTTTTAATCCAAATATAACATATTTATATGTTTTTAGAATCAGACAATGATGAAAAATAAGAAGAACGTAAATTTGGATCGTTTTATAAAAAATTGTTTTTTTTTACAATTTTCAGATTTTTAATGACCAAAGTCATGAATTAATTTGTAAGCCACCAAGCTGAAATGCAATACCGAAGTCCGGCCTTTGTCGAAAATTGCTTTGCCAAAGTTTCAATCAATTTGATTGAAAAATGAGGGTGTGACAGTGCCGCCTCAACTTTTACAAAAAGCCGGATATGACGTCATCAAAGGTATTTATCGAAAAAATAAAAATATGGCCGGGGATATCATTCCCAGGAACTCTCATGTCAAATTTCATAAAGATCGGTCCAGTAGTTTAGTCTGAATCGCTCTACACACTTACACACACAGACACACACACACACACACACACACACACCCACACACCCACACACACACACACACACACACACACACACACACACACACACACATACACCACGACCCTCGTCTCGATTCCCCCTCTATGTTAAAACATTTAGTCAAAACTTGACTAAATGTAAAAATGAGAAATAGTGCGCCCTGCGCCACATTACGTATCACTGCGCCATCCTATGCACACTTTACATCGGAGTACAGCATTCAAAACAAAAGCGCACCAATGCAAGTGTGTGTAACGCGCTGTGATTGGCTGTTTAAATATGTAGTGCATTTTACAGACCAAATCCGGCGAACTATCTTTTCTCGCTGTAATGTTTTTCTTCGTAACACACCAGCCAAGCGTCGACTGATTTTTAGGAAATACAGGCCTACACTAGAAATAACGCATCATGAGAAAACACAAGAAAATTGGTTGATGGCCGCAGCTGTGTTTTAATAAAATAAGCGGTATTGTATGGACACATGTTCTATTTGGGTTTCATGTGTTGCAGAGTACTGTACTCTGTATTTGTGTTGTACATACAGTCAAGCGGAAGATTGACTACTAATGTATCACACTAGTTTTGCTGCTATTGAGGTTTTTTTGTGTGTGTTACTTTTGTTGATTCTTGCTTGCAAATTATAACACAAACGCAAAACTCAAGGCAGGGGCAGACAATGCGACTGCGAGCGAGTTAGGTTTTAGCAGTGAAATCCACTAAAAATTGTTTTCTGTTACTTGGATTCGTCCGCCCTCAATAACAACAAGTCGCGTAAGGCGAAATTACAAAATTTAGTCAAGCTGTCGAACTAACAGAATGAAACTGAACTCACTGCATTTTTACAGCAAGAGCGTATACTCGTAGCATCGTCAGTCCACCGCTCGATGCAAAGGCAGTGAAATTGACAAGAAGAGCGGGGTAGTAGTTGCGCTGAGAAGGATAGCACGCTTTTCTTTATCTCTATTCTTTTTAACTTTCTGAGCGTGTTTTTAATCCAAACATATCACATCTATATGTTTTTGGAATCAGGAACCCACAAGGAATAAGATGAAATTGTTTTTAAATCGATTTCGGAAATTTTATTTTGATAATAATTTTTATATTTTTAATTTTCAGACCTTGATCCGAATATAACATATTTATATGTTTTTGGAATCAGAAAATGATGAAGAATAAGATGAACGTAAATTTGGATCGTTTTAAAAACAATTTTTTTTTACAATTTTCAGATTTTTAATGACCAAAGTCATTAATTAATTTTTAAGCCACCAAGCTGAAATGCAATACCGAAGTCCGGCCTTTGTCGAAGATTGCTTTACAAAAATTTCAATCAATTTAATGGAAAAATGAGGGTGTGACAGTTCCGCCTTAACTTTTACAAAAAGCCGCATATGACGTCATCAAAAGTATTTATCAAAAAAAAGAAAACAATTTCCGGGGATATCATTCCCAGGAACTCTCATGTCAAATTTCATAAAGATCGGTCCAGTAGTTTGGTCTGAATCGCTCTACACACACACACGCACAGACACACACAGACACACACAGACACACAGACACACACACACACACACACACACACACACACACACACACACACACACACACACACACACCGCGACCCTCGTCTCGATTCCCCCTCTACGTTAAAACATTTAGTCAAAACTTGACTAAATGTAAAAAATGGAAGCTCGCACACCCGACTTGCTCTGTTTCAAGCTTTCTAAATCGTTTTCTGTACTCATATTAGGCCACGAAAAATAAAATAAAATAGATTAAGCTTTCCGACATCTTGTGTAACAAACACGAAGCCAACACTCACAGTGTTTTCTTCAAAATATTGCTTTACTTTGAGCTTGTGATATTTTGAATACGAAATTTGCAAAATGTAAAAGCTTTGATGTAATAATCGATCCAGAACTTAGTTACAATTAGAAAACTGATCTGAATGTTCGTGTAAACCGGGTTCACACACTTCTCGTTTCTCTAAACAAATGGATTCACCAAACAAATAGTACAGCCGTCCCTCCCGTGAACGGACAGTCTTCAGCCAGTGCAAACCTTTCGGTACATTGCAGCGTGGGCGGACACACACACACACACACACACACACACACACACACACACACACACACACACACACATATATATATATATATCTATATACATAATTATACACACACACACACATCACACACACACAAAATACACACATCACACACACACACACACACACACACACACACACCCATACACATGTCACACACACACACACACGCATCACACACACGCATAAACACACACACACACACACCACACACACACACACACACACACACACACACATACACACACACACACACCTACACACACACACACACAAACTAAGTACACACACACTAACACACACACACACACATACTAACCCACGCTTACACCCACACACACACACACACACACACACACACACGCACACGTACACACACACACACACACGCACACGTACACACACATACACACAATAACACACACGTACTCACACGCCTATCTTTCCACTGGAGCATGCACACGAAGTTTAAGGTTTTCACACAATACCTTCATTGTCACTAATGGCAATATTCAACGATGGCCAATTGTGGTACATGGTGCGATGTGTATACATCATAGAAAGGGATTCCAACCTCCCGTTGCTGACAGCTCATGTGGTTATATCCGCATCAGTTGGAATGACATATCAGAAGAAATACGCATGCCAGCTGAACAAAACAATCTGTTCGGGGTAGCGATTTGATTTGATTTTCTCCTCGTGTTTAAAAGTTGACAAGTTGTGCCTATAATGATTGTTCGTCAATTTTTCAATGGTACCTGACGATTTTGTCAGGTATAATTTATGGGTTTCCAGTATTTTAGCGGCAGTCAGCTGATTCCTTTAAATTAAATTTGTAATCCAAAAGGTGTGCCGGATATCAAAATTACTAGCATAGAAATTCCGAATAAAAGGACACGGGAATTCATACTTTAGTTGGTTTTGGACATGTGTCACGTTCATTGTCTGCAACAGTTTAGATGTTCTTAGACTAATATAAGAAGGTACTGTTTTGATTTTAAAGCTCATCACTACATTGCACTTGAGGAATTTGCATTTGTAATGGAGAAGAGAACTTACCTATCGCATTTCAGTAAATACCGTTTAACACTTGATTGCATGTGAGATGAACCATATTCCTTGTACTTCAGAACATACTGTACCTCCAGATTTTCCGGCTGGACAAAGTTGACCAGGTTTCTGCCCAACCCCGTGCGATGTGTAGTCCTTGCCTCTCATGGCGACGTCGCTGCCAAGAGTTGACTCTGACGTTCAATATTTATCCATGGTGGATGCTTTACGTGATTTCAATATATTTTCTTCGTGGGTGGTGTCCGCCATGTTTCATCAAAGCCTGCACACATTCCATATGCCTTTATTCTGTCAGCCAACGTGTTAGTATTTCCTGCCTCTTTGTCTATCTGTCTTTTTGTCTGTCTTTTTGTCTGTCTGGCTGTCTGTCTGTCTGTCTGTCTGTCTGTGTGTGTGTGTGTGTGTGTGTGTGTGTGTGTGTGTGTGTGTGTGTGTGTGTATGTGTGTGTCTGTGTGTGTGTAGAGTGAAATCTACTGGACCATTCTTCATGAAACTCTAAATGACAGCTCCTGCAAATGATATCCCCAGACATGTCTGGGATGACGTCATAACCGGCCTTTTGTTAAAATTGAGGAGACAATGTCACAACATCATAAGTCGATCCAATTGATTGAAATTTTGGTCAAGCAGCCTTTGACGAAGTCCGGACTATGGGATTTCATATCAGCTTGAAGCGTACTAATTGATTAATGAGTTTAGACATTAAAAATCTGAACATTCATATCAAAACTTTAGTAAGTATTTTAAAAATGATTTCAACACCTTTTATTTAATTTTCTGAATCAAAAAACAACACACAAAAATAGAGAAAAGCGCGCGTTAATGTGAAGCACAATTATACGCTTCTATGCTATACTGGCTTTTTACTTCAAGCTATCAGCGAGCCGATCGCGGGTAAACAGCAAGGCCATAGTCGTGAAAAGCCGCAGTACGTTCAGTTACATTATAATAGTTCGACAGATGGTCTAAATGTATTAATTTCGTTTCACGCGACTTGTTTCTTCATCTTTTAAACGATCTTTACCCTATGTATTAAATGCTTTTGTGAGATATTATAAATAAAACAAGTCGCGTAAGGCGAAATGACTACATTTAGTCAAGCTGTGGAACTCACAGAATGAAACTGAACGTAGTCCGCCGCTAGTGCAAAAGGCAGTGAAAGTGACGAGCCTGTTTGGCGCTTTACTATACCTCTCTTCGTTTTAACTTTCTGAGCGTGTTTTTAATCCAAACATATCATATCTATATGTTTTTGGAATCAAGAACCTACAAGGAATAAGATGAAATAGTTTTTAAAACGATTTCGGAAAATTAATTTTAATCAAATTTTTTATATTTTTAATTTTTAGAGCTTGTTTTGAATTTGAATATAAGATGTTTATATGTTTTTGGAATCAGAAAATGATGAAGAATAAGATGAACGTAAATTTGAATCGTTTTATAATTTTATGTTTTTTTTTACAATTTTCCGATTTTTAATGACCAAAGTCATGAATACATTTTTAAGCCACCAAGCTGAAATGCAATACCGAAGTCCGGCCTTCGTCGAAGATTGCTTTGCCAAAATTTCAATCAATTTGATTGAAAAATGAGGGTGTGACAGTGCTGCCTCAACTTTTACAAAAAGCCGGATATGACGTCATCAAAGACATTTATCGAAATAATGATAAATATTTCTGGGGATATCATTCTCAGGAACTCTCATGTCAAATTTCATAAAGATCGGCCCAGTAGTTTAGTCTGAATCGCTCTACACACACACAGTGACACACACACACACACACACACACACACACACACACACACACACACACACACACACACACATACACCACGACCCTCGTCTCGATTCCCCCTCTATGTTAATGGTGAATTACTTCATGACACGTTTACGTTCTAATGCAAATTATTTCACTAGAATACATGTATCATAATTTTAAACTTCTTTCTAAAATCTATTTTTGGACATTGCAGATGGTGAACACTTTAAAACAGCGCTTATGCATAGTTTTCAGAGTACGGTCACTTGTAACTCTTCTGATGCCCTTTTTCAACATGGGGGAATTGGTACGTTTTGCAGGTCGTTGCAATCATATGTCTCGGCCAATTATAATAATTATTTGTTTGGATATGTGAATATTTGAACTCGACATTGTGTCATTGTTTTGTTAAAATCGATCGGATGCTCCAAGAAATACGTTCATGCAAATTGAGAAACTGATCTAATTTTTGCTTAAGAAAACGTCACGTTACGTCATACTCACCTGAAGTAAAAACCGGCTTTACTCTTTCTCAAAAACCTGCTTTGAATACCCTATTTCCAGCCAAATCGGAAAGTCACGTTACAATAATTCCAATAAAAACACATCATTACAACAAACGTAAACCGGGCGGTAAATACCTCTTCCATGATAGGTCCTGTGGTTGTACATGATTGGTCAGAAGCCCAATTTTATTACCCAACCCTCGTTTATCTCAAAATTGGCATGTCGTCATATTAACACGTATCTAACATAAAATCTGTCCGATTAATTTTTCTATTTTTTTCACGCTTATGTCAACACACTCTGGAAATATCACAGGCAGCGAGGACATAGCTCAATCGGTAGCGGCGCCGGTGTAGCACGAAATTTTCACTCCACGAAAATTTTACTCCGGAGTAAAAATTTCGTACGAAATTCTTACTCCGAGTACACCTTTTATACGAGAAAAGAACTCCCCAAGGCACGACAAAATTACTCCCTCCACAAAATTTTTACTCCCCATTTTTACATTTAGTCAAGTTTTGACTAAATTTTTTAACATAGAGGGGGGAATCGAGACGAGGGTCGTGGTGTATTTGTGTGTGTGTGTGTGTGTGTGTGTGTGTGTGTGTGTGTGTGTGTGTGTGTGTGTGTGTGTGTGTCTGTGTCTGTCTGTGTCTGTGTCTGTGTGTGTAGAGCGATTCAGACTAAACTACTGGACCGATCTTTATGAAATTTTACATGAGAGTTCCTGGGTATGATATCCCCACACATTTTTTTAAATTTTTTCGATAAATGTCTTTGATGACATCATATATCCGGCATTTTGTAAAAGTTAAGGCGGCACTAGCTGTCACACCCTCATTCTTTAATCAAATTGATTGAAATTTTGGCCAAGCAATCTTAGACAAAGGCCGGACTTTGGTATTGCATTTTAGCTTGGAGGCTTAAAAATTGATTAATGACTTTGGTCATTAAAAATTGAAAATTGTAATTAAAATTTTAAAAAACGATTCAAAATTACGTTTATCGTATTCTTCATCATTTTCTGATTCCAAAAACATATAAATATGTTATATTCGGATTAAAAACAAGCTCTGAAAATTAAAAATATAAAAATTATGATTAAAATCAAATTTCCGAAATCGATTTAAAAACAATTTCATCTTATTCCTTGTCCGTTCCTGATTCCAAAAACATATAGATATGATATGTTTGGATTAAAAACACGTTCAGAAAGTTAAAAAGAATAGAGATATATAAAAGCGTGCTATCCTCCTCAGCGGAACCGCTACCGCGCTTTTCTGGATTGTCAATTTTTCACTGCCTTTGCCACGAGCGGTGGACAGACGAAGCTACGAGTGTACGGTCTTGCGGAAAAAATGCAATGCGTTCAGTTTCATTCTGTGAGTTCGACTGAGCTTGACTAAATGTTGTATTTTCGCCTTACGCGACTTGTTTTTACTTCCAGTCAAAAAAATCTCGTACGCGAAAATGGGATGCGGTGAAGGGATAATGTCAATATGTAATCTCGCACAAACGAATGTCGCACTAACCTCCCGCCACCCCTTCCACCACCAAGACTATCAATCAATCAATCAAGACTAACGGGGGATTAAACTTTTTGCTGTGAACTTAAAAACTTAGTGTTTTATATTGGAATTATTGTAACGTGACTTTCCGATTTGGCTGGAAATAGGGTATTCAAAGCAGGTTTTTGAGAAAGATTTTACAAGAGAGTAAAAATGTCGTACACCTGGCATGGGAAGTTAAATTGCTCATGTTAGGGTGACGTAATTTATTCGGTTTTTTTCGTCAGAGGAGTAACATTTTTGTACGAAATGTTTACTCGGAACTCATCTGTCGTGGGGAGTAATTTTCTCGTGTAATGGGGGAGTACTTTTTTCGTAAAGGGAGTAACATTTTAATTCGTACGAAAATTTTACTCCGGAGTAAATATCTCGTGGGAGTAATTTTCTCGTGTTACACCGGTTTCAAACTCAGTTGTCGCTATCGGCGTGGGTTTGATCCCCACGTTCGGCGAGTGATTGATTTTGTAGAATCAACTTTGTGCAGACTCTCTTCGGTGTCCGAACATCTCCGTGTGCACACATGCGCACGATAAAGAACCCAAGTTCACAGCAAAAGTCTCAGGGCTTGAAAACACGAATGTACACGCATGCAAGAAAAACGAAAACACTGGATAGAACCGTGCTTCCCCCAGTGAAAAACAGCCCGCATTTCCATGAAGAATAAATAAAATACTGGTCAATCGGTGTCCGATGTCATTAACTGATGACACTGATACTTTGCTCTCCTGAATGTTCCAGGACACTGTCTTCATTTCATGTTCAATAATGGTTCAAATGTGTTAATTGGACAAAAACCTGATGAAACACTTGTGAACACTCGCAAAAGTAAACTTTAGAATTCGTTTTATCAACATAACCATGGATACACTCTTTTCGAAACAGCGACTTTGTATCTATATATATATACGAGTAGTGTCTGTCTGTCTGTCTGTCTGTCTGTCTGTTCGCGATGCACGGCCAAAGTTCTCGGTGGATCTTTTTCAAATTTGGACACCGTATTCAGCTACATCCCGGACACAACCTCATTGATGAGATATTTCAACACGTGCTCTCAGCGCGCAGCGCTGTGCGCGATGAACCAATTTTTTTTCTTTTTTTTTCGGGATCCACTACCAGTAACTCTTCCTTATCTTCTCCAGTGTTTTCAGCCGCGATTATCTCCCTTCCTCCGTGTGGCGTCAACCTATATTCCCGTTACTACGTTACTATTTTTAGAAGGTCACTGCACGTTACTATTTTTAGAAGGTCTCCAGTGTTTTGCGCGTTTATCTCCTTTCCTTCGTGCGCCGGCAAAGCCGGGTCCCAGGTGCTCTGCCGGGTCCCAGGTGCAGCCTGGTATTCGGCTCTACTTCTTCCCGGCGAAGCCGGTACCCGGCGAAGCGGGTAATCATCTAGTGCATAATATACGCAAACTGTGAAATTAAAAACGTTTTCACAATACATATTTTCCCAACAATGCTCAAATTTCGCTTGTCCCATGCACAAATCAATCGCTAAATATTCCTTATTCTTCCAGTCCAGTTATCTTCTACCAAAGAAGCACTCTTAACTTATCATTACAAAAATATACACCCAAAATCTTCAACTTTTTCAATACTTATGAAACATACATTTCGTGCTCACTCAGGCATGTGTGTGTGTGTGTGTGTGTGTGTGTGTGTGTGTGTGTGTGTGTGTGTGTGTGTGTGTGTGTGTGTGAGTGTGTGTGTGTGAGTGTGTGTGTGTGTGTGAGTGTGTGTGTGTGTGTGAGTGTGTGTGTGTGTGTGTGCGTGCGTGCGTGTGTGTGTGTGTGTGTGTTTGCGCGTGTGTGTGTGTATCTGTGTGTGCGTGCGGGTGTGCGTGCGTGCGTGTATGTGTGTGTGCGTGCGTGCGTGCGTGTATGTATCTTATATATCTACATATATATACGACTTGTGTCTGTCTGTCTGTCTGTGTGTGTGTCTGTGTGTGTGTCTGTGTGTCTGTCTGTGTGTGTGTGTGTGTGTGTGTGTGTGTGTGTTTGTGTGTGTGTGTGTGTTCGCGATGCACGGCCAAAGTTTTCGATGGATCTGCTTCAAATTTGGTGGGCATATTCAGGTAGACCCCGGACACAACCTGGTCGATGAGAATTTTCAACACGTGCTCTCAGCGCGCAGCGCTGAACCGATTTTGGTTTTTCTGTTCATCTTCCCAGATCCATTCCCAGTAACTCTTCCTTATCTTCTCCAGTGTTTTGCGTTTATTTCCCTTCCTTCGTGTGGCGTTAATCCATATTCCCGTTACTATTTTTAGAAGGTCACTGTCCACAACGCTTTCATCCCGGCGAAGCCGGATATTCCCGTTACTATTTTTAGAAGGTCACTGTCCACAACGCTTTCATCCCGGCGAAGCCGGGTATTCCTCTACTTCTTCCCGGCAAAGCCGGGTACCCGGCGAAGCGGGTATTCATTCTAGTCTTATATATATATACGACTAGTGTCTGTGTGTCTGTGTGTCTGTCTGTCTGTGCGCGATGCACGGCCAAAGTTCTCGATGGATCTGCTTCAAATTTGGTGGGCTTATTCAGAGAGACCCCGGACACAATCTCATCGATGAGATATTTCAACACGTGCTCTCAGCGCGCAGCGCTGAACCGATTTTGGTTCCACCTGAGCTACCCGGGCCCCCATACCGACACACCAAAGCCGCTAGACCACATCACAACGCCAAAGTTCTCGGTGGATCTTTTTCAAATTTGGACACCGTATTCAGCTACACCCCGGACACAACCTCATCGACTGAGATATTTCAACACGTGCTCTCAGCGCGCAGCGCTGAACCGATTTTGGTTTTTCTGTTCATTTCACCATTCCCAGTAACTCTTCCTTATCTTCTCCAGTGTTTTGCGTTTATCTCCCTTCCTTCGTGTGGCTTCAATCCATATTCCCGTTACTGACTACGTTACTATTTTTAGAATGTCACTGCGCTGTCCAGAACGCTTCCCTTGCACCCGTAAGTTGTTCTTACTGTCAAAGTGAAAAGGTCGAATCAATTTATAGCCACGCGAAAAATACACTGTCACCTATCTCTATATACTTATAGATATAGATATACATATATATATGTGACCCTCCACCACGAAATGAGTCGCATGTCACCTTTGCATGATTTTCATATTTTTACATTTTCCTAAAGAGTTGTTTATGCTCTATCCAGTGGTGAAACCCGTTTTAGAAAAGAGCGAAAACTGTTTGAGTTATAAGCCTGTGACTAAGGTAACCCTTACACTGTTACCAGACACTCCCCGGACTTATATTAAGCCTAGCGCAGAACCGCGCGAGGTGACATGCGACTCATTTCGTGGTGGAGGGTCACATATACGGCTTCTCTGTGTGTGTGTGTGTGTGTGTGTGTGTTTGTGTGTGTGTGTGGGCAAAAACCTGTGTATTGTAGAGTTCTGTTTGTGATGTGGTCTGGCGGCATTGGTGTGTGTTCAGAACCTTTAAGAATACCATTTTATATCCAAGTATCTCTTATTACCATTTTTAATTAGATGAGCGAGAGTGTGCGGGGGGTGGGTGGGTGGTGAACTACTGTACATAAAGGGAAAGTTTGTGTGCGCGCCTGTGTGTGTTTTTAATCTAAGACAAATGTCGCCAATGTTTTTACAGAGTGACGTTAAATAAACGATTTTATCATCATCATGTGTGTCTATTTATGTTCAGGCCTTCCTTCCAGAAGCCATAACAGTTATTCTCAATCCCGTTTGAGTGGACTTTGGCTTCACATATGATTGTGGTGTTTCGGCACTCGGTTACATTTGGCGTCGTCGACAGCGATGGGACTCGACATGAGATATTTCAACACGCGCAGCGCTGAACCGATTTGGGTTTTTCTCTTTATCTTCTTCAGTGTTTTCAGCGTTTATCTCCCTTCCTCCGTGTGGCGTCAATCCATATTCCCGTTACTACGTTACTATTTTTAGAATGTCACTGCGCTGTCCAAAACGCTTCCCTTGCACCCGGAAGTTGTTCTTACTGTCAAAGTGAAAAGGTCGAATCAATTTATAGCCACGCGAAAAATACACTGTCACCTATCTCTATAGATATATTTATAGATATAGATATACATATATATATATACGGCTTCTGTGTGTGTGTGTGTGTTTGTGTGTGTGTGTGGGCAACACCTGTGGATTGTAGAGTTCTGTTTGTGATGTGGTCTGGCGGCATTGGTGTGTGTTCAGAATAGCATAGCATCGTCGAAGCCTACCCATTATTTAACTAATTTGTTAATTAAATTTTTCTTGAAAATGAAACTGCAAAACCAAATTCAAAAGTTGTATTGGATTTTTGCTTCCAAAATCAAAACCTTTGTATAATGTGTTTAGATAAAGAACATCCGTTTGATGTAAATTAGGTAGAGTTGGCTTCAGTCACCAAGACCACTGAGTCAGCCTGCCTCAGTCGAAAGGTTTCGTCAAGCCAAGGACTTAATCGGCTCGTTTATAGAGTATCAATCAATCAATCAATATGAGGCTTATATCGCGCGTATTCCGTGGGTACAGTTCTAAGCGCAGGGATTTTGTTTTTTGTTTTTTTTGCAATTTATATCGCGCACATATTCGAGGCGCAGGGATTTATTGATGCCGTGTGAGATGGAATTTTGTTTACACAGTACATCACGCATTCACATCGGCCAGCAGATCGCAGCCATTTCGGCGCATATCCTACTTTTCACGGCCTATTATTCCAAGTCACACGGGTATTTTGGTGGACATTTTTATCTATGCCTATACAATTTTGCCAGGAAATACCCTTTTGTCAATCGTGGGATCTTTAACGTGCACACCCCAATGTAGTGTACACGAAGGGACCTCGGTTTTTCGTCTCATCCGTCTCAATCTTATAAACCACCAGACTTCCTTGACATTGCCTTGCGCGACTGGTTTCAGGTTACAATGGTGATGGTTAAGGATTCCAACATCGTGGTATTCATACTAAGTTTGCTTGCCCTCGCAAACACTGGTGCATCGAATAATGCTGGAAACAAAGGTAAGATTGTTTTTATGGCGTTTTTTGTTCAATCACCACAGATAAATCAATTGTACGATATATCAAAACAATGCTGCGAAATCAGGGTTCCTGTCGATTTAGACAGTTCGGGAAAATCTTGAAAAACTAAAGTGGTATTTTCAAGGCCAAAAAAGACACAGAACTTAGTGAACGTCTTGGAATCTAAGAAGCTATATACAGCAGACAATTCCAATTCATTGTAGTAAAAGAGAGTAACAATTATCGTTTATCCGGAAAATGAACTACTCAGAGTCCTGCGCCCGTTTACTTGAATTGCACATTTCTATACTGTTCAAAAAAAGAAACGCATAGTTGCTACTTGCCAAATTTGTTTTATTTTTCGAAAATATTAACAGAAAATCCAATATTTAGATTATTTGTTTGAAATTTGGTATGGACACAGTTGAATGCACACACAGTTCATTTGCATCTTCAAATCAATCAGTCAATCAATACGATTGGGTGCCGAGGCTGTCAAGTCAGTAGGGGGTGTGACTGCCTTGAGCAGCAACAACTGCCCGGCACCTTCTGGACATGGACTGGATCAGATGCCGGATATCTTGCTGTGGGATGGTGTCCCACTCCTCCTGAAGTGCCTGCAATAGATCGCGGTGATTTGCGGGCGCTTCTTCTCGCCTGCGCACACGTCTGTCCAATTCATCCCAGAGGTGTTCTATCGGGTTCATGTCTGGCGACATGGATGGCCAGGGAAGCACCTGGACATGGTGGTCGGTGAGGAACTGGGTGGTGAGTCGTGCTGTGTGCGGGCGAGCGTTGTCCTGCTGGAATATGGCATCCTGGTCAGCCAGAAGAGGAAGGGCGTGTGGGCGCAGAATTTCCTCCACGTATCGCTGGGCAGTTATGCGCCCTTGGACGTGCACCAGGGTGCTCCTTCCAGCGGTATTGATCGCCCCCCACACCATGACGCCTCCATCACCATGAACGGGTGCCTCATCCACACAGTTGGGCGCGTAACGTTCGTTTACTCTCCGGTAGACCCTCCTCCGACCATCATGTCGCTGGAGCAGGAAGTAGGACTCGTCGCTGAACCACACGTGTCTCCAGTGATTCCGGACGGTCCAGCGAAGGTGCTGGTTGCCCCACTGCACTCGGTTCTGGCGATGGCGGCGGGTGAGGACAGCTCCTCTGTGAGGTCTGCGAGCTCTCAAACCAGCTTCATGCAGGCGGTTCCGCACGGTCTGGTCCGATAATCGGTGTGGCCCGGGGAGAGCCTGGACAGAAGATGAGGCCGACAGGAAACGATTCCGGAGGTGGCGGAGCCGTATGAAGCGGTCGTGAGCAGCAGTTGTCGCCCTTGGTCTTCCCGCTCGTGGCAAGTCAGCAACGGAGCCAGTGGCTTGAAACCTGACCCACAGTCTACTGATGGTGCTCTGGGACACGTGGAAGTGCCTGGCGATTGCACTTTGACTTTGGCCTGCTTGTAAACGACCCAATGCAATTTGGCGGTCTTCTCTGCTCAATCGGGCCATCTTTCGTCGCTGAATTGTCGTCTGATTTCTTTGTGGCGAACAATCCGCTTTTATGGGTTTTGGAAGACATGGTGAGAGCTCAATATTCCCCGAGTTTCACGAGATTACACTGAAGCATGACGAGTGGTCATGCCAAATGAGCAATTTTGACATTGTAGCCACTGATAACGCATGCGTCACGTGCAGAGCTCACTTGTGGCAATGGACGAAAGGTCGACGACCAGATAAACATTTTCTGCAGTTTGGTGGATATCCTTGTAGCCATATAACTAAATTAACCAAATATTACAAGCTATGCGTTTCTTTTTTTGAACAGTATATATAACTAACGAACTGAACCCGTTTTTCGAATCCTCTTTATTAATGTATTGAACATGTCCTTTACGAACGATTGTTTCCTTCGTGTGTTTCAAAAGTGGCGCATATGACTTGTTACGCGCGCACACACACACACACACACACACACACACACACACACACACACACACACACACACACACACACTAACACACACACACTAACACACACACACACACACAAACGCACACACACATACACACACACAAACACACACACATACACACACACACACACACACAAACACACACACACATACACACACACATACACGTGTGCACAAGTATAAGCACGCAAACAAACATGCAAAAATTCTAGATAGTCTAGATATTTTCCCTCGGACCCGTTTTTGTGTATTCCTTCGCCAGAGGTTCTGGAATGCCTAAAATAGTCCCAGGGGAAATATCTCAGCTATCGTGAACGAGAATAGTAACCCATCCATAAATCTTCCTTTTACTTTTCTTTATTGTGTACATTACGTTAAAAAAAATGTGGCAAATGAAAACTTTGGAGCAAGGTGAAATTTGGAAACAGTTTTGACGACCTTGTAATCCGCGGCATTTTGCATGTATTGCAGGTCCAACCCCGAGAACATTTCGGGTTAGAACCTCAACAGTGGAAAATGGCAAACACGGCTGGGCGCTCGTTACGTCAGTTTTGGTGACGGACTATGGACAGCTTCTGATGGCTGACTTCTTGAGGAACGAAGTCAAAATGGTTTCTCTCAAGAACCCCAACACCGTCCTGTCTTCTGTACGTGCTTCGGGAAACCCCGATTCCCTCTTGCAGCTTCTGGACGGAAGGGTCATGGTATGTTTTCGTAACGCTAAGAAACTTCTCATCATCACCGTTAACACAGACTCTCTCGCAGTGGACGCGACACTGACAACAAACAGAGAGTACGCTGGTCTGGCGCAAGGTCCGAATAACACTGTCATTGCCAGCGCTCCAAAGCGAGGCAGTCTTCACGGCCGTTTGGACGTCCTTGACCTGAGAGGAAACATCCTCAGGACCATCCTGGATGACACTCACAACAACTACATCGGGGTGAACTACTTGACGCGCTTCGGGGAGGACGTCTTCTTGTCTGACCACGAAGGCGACAAAGTCCGAGCGGTCAACATTGCCACGGGAACCGTCACTAGCACCTTCCGTGGTTTAGACCTAAACTCCTTGAACCTGAAAGAGCCCAGGGATATCACTTTTGATCGTAACGGAAACATGTACTTCGGCGTCTTGCAGTCCAAGCTGTGCAGCTTGTGCTATATCCAGATCAGCCAGGGAGGAAAAGCGACGGCTCTGTCCTGGGTGTCAGCCGATACTACTTCCTATCCCTACGGTGTGACCACCACCTCTACTCACCTCATCGTGTCCTGGTGGCACACCATGGGGGGGCGGTCGGAGGTGACGGCGTACCAGCTTCCCTTCTAGCTCGACAAGTAGCGTGCGTTGCTTTGCTGTGTAGTGGACACCGCTTTTTAGGGGCCCACACTCCACCTCTCAGCCTCCCCCCCCCCCCATTCCATTTAAAACGTCTACACTCTCAGATTTTCTGCTCACAAAGTTTGTATTGTAAGTTTATTGTTGGACCTCACTTCTTTCTATTCTTGTTCTTCTTCCTCTAGTTCTTGTTGTTCTTGTTCTTCTTCTTGTTCTTGTTCTTCTTGTTCTTGTTGTTGTTCTTCTTGTTCTTGTTGTTGTTGTTGTTGGTGGTGTTGTTGTTGTTGTTCTTCTTCTTCTTCTTCTTCTTCTTCTTCTTCTTTTTCTTCTTCTTCTTCTTCTTCTTCTTCTTCTTCTTCTTCTTCTTCTTCTTCTTCTTCGTGAGCTGCAACTTCCACTTCCACTAAAAGGCACAAGTGTGTGAGATAGATAGAGAGAGAGAGAGGGAGAGAGAGAGAGAGACAGACAGAGAGAGACAAAGAGAGAGACAGGGAGAGAAAGAGAGACAGCGAGAGAGAGACAGAGACACACATAGAGAGAGAGAGAGAGAGAGAGAGAGAGAGAGAGAGATATTGAGTCAGAGAGAGAGACTCAGACTCAGAACTTTATTGCAAAAAGATCAAGGTTTTAGGCAAAGCCTATTCTTCCAACCTGTCCTTTATACAACACATAAAGACAGACGCACATTAAAAATATAAATTCAATCATATAAAATACAGAAATACATTGTATGGAATGCAACACAATGTGCATTTAAGGAATTACATAAGGAGAACTCAAAAATTACAAAATCACATTGACATAGTTATACCTTTCATTTGGGAATAAAGTAGCTCAAATCAGCTACACATCCGTTAACACTAATACAACATGTTTAACAAAATAACAATCAAACAAGACATTTCATTCAGGAATGATGTGTGAACGTGACTGTCTCTTAAACATTTTCACTGAAGTTGCATTTCTTATCTGTTGGGGGAAGGAGTTCCAGAGAAACGCTCCCGAGAAGGCTAAGCTCGATTTGTAGAGGTCTATGCAAGGTATAGGAGTGATGATTTTTTGGGACCCATATCTTTTTGTGGCATGTTTGAAATGTGATTGCAAATATTCAGGACAGTCGTCATTTAGAATTGTATACATGAACACAGCCTTGTTTAACGTCAACTGATCTTTCAAGGGGAGGAAATTCAAGAGCTTTAGTTTATCATCCGTGGACCTATTCAAATCATGCAGAATAAGTTTTGCAGATCGGCGATGCAGGGAATTGAGTATTTTTAAATGAACGTACATCACTGCAGTTATCCCAAAGTGTCGATGCGAAGTTTATATGAGGCATTATGTGGGCGTAATAGAACATTTTGAGTGCTGCAGAATCTGCGTAATGCCTTAATTTTGATAACAGGTACAAATTTGTTGATACTAGTTTGCAAATATTGTCTCGTGGTTATCACCATACTCTTTGTTTTAATCGGATGAATGATCATTGCATTAGAAACGCACCACTCAGTGATTTCATCCACACTTGTTTGAAGAGAAGAGTTGACGGATTCCAAAGATTTTTGACTGGTGTGAACAGAAGAGTCATCCGCGAAGAATTCACATCTAACTTTTTCATCGGACACATTCTTTCTTTCTTTATTTGGTGTTTTACGTCGCTTTCAACCACGAAGGTTATATCGCGACGGGATCGGACACATGAATGGGGTAAATCATTTATATAAATACAGAACAAGATAGGTCCTAATACTAGACCCTTGAGGGACACCATGCACTCCTGACAAACTCGTTTGACGAAGTTTTACAGTTAATAGATACATACTGTTTCCGTTTTGAAAGATACGATTCAAAAAAGGCACAGGCGGAGTCGTCTTTTAAATAGCACTTTAATTTCTTTAGTAGAAGTGAGTGATCTACTAGGTCAAAGGCTTTCTTAAAGTCCAAAAACAACGCTCCCGTTATTTCTGCTTTGTTTATTGCTGACAGCCAAGTCTCGCATAAAGAGCTTAAGGCGGTGTGGCAGGAATGCTTAGAGCGGAATCCAGACTGAAAAGGATGAAACAGATTCATTTGTTCCATATATGCCAGTAGGTGTTTTTGTATGTGCTTTTCTAAGGGTTTAGATAGAACAGGTAAGAGGGAAATAGGTCTAAAGTTGTTTGGGTCTGTAAGATCCTTATTTTTTGGAAGTGGTAATACCTTTGCACACTTTAAAATAGAAGGGAACACGTTTTGTTGTATGCTTAGGTTATAAACATAAGTTAGGGAATCGACAATGTAAGGTAAAGCAAGTTTTAGCAACTTGACTGGAATCTTGTCTGGACCCATTGACTTCTTATTCGCCATTTGTTCTACCAGTTTTCCTACCTCGTGCACTGAGATTGGAGGAATAGAAAACGTGTCAGTTTGAATCAGCTTTTGTCCACATAAAGTTTTTAATTTTTCAAAACAATCATCCGTATCAAGGGAATCATTCTGATTGAGACAAGATTTTAGGTTGTCTGCTAGCGAAATGAAGTGTTTGTTAAAATCATTTGGAGATATTTGTGAATGAGAATTGGTTGATCCCTTCCTAGATTTATCAAGAATTTCATTCACTGCTCGCCAGATTGTAGCTGTATCCTTTTTTTCAGAAATCAGTTTATTAAAATATTCTGCCTTTGCTTGTCTCACTGTGTCCAAAACTTTATTTTTTTGCAGTTTATACTCTGTTTTCATGTTGCGCTCTTTAAAATAATCACGCATCGCCATAGCCTCGATAATGTCTGAGGTTAACCAAGGGGGGAGCTGGGGATGTTTCACTCTATGCTGACGTAGTGGTGCGTGTTTATCAATTATTGAACACAAAATATGGTGAAAAATATTGCAAGCGCCCTCTGCGTCACTGCAATTGAATACGCTATAAAATGGGGCTTGGTTAAGGTCAAAGAAAAAGGCAGATTCATCAAAATACTTGAAACTTCTGTATTCGATTGTTGTGTGGCCTTTATGACGTGATTTTGGCAATCTAAGAGAAATCGAGCAAAAAACAGAATGATGGTCACTAAAACTGGAATGCACTACTTGCGCATTTGCAACGATATTCTTACTATCAGTGTAAATATGATCAATCAGGGTTGATGAAGTATTTGTTTCTCTTGTAGGGGTTTTAACCAGCTGATGAAGACCAAACAGAGCAGTGGTTGAGCACCACGTTGTTTGAGGCCAAGCAATACAACATTCTCGTCACGAGCCTTCACTCTGTCCATCATAGAAACAAAATCATCAATCCACCTTGACGTTTCAGCAGGGTTACGATACACATAGCCAATAAGCAAGGGAGAGGATTTGTCATGTTTTAGTTCCAACCACATACATTCAACATTTTTATCTTCAAGATCAGGGGCCAGTTTCATAAGCCAGAAACACAGTCGACCAACAGCAGTTGTCCGAGAGAACCACAGTAATCCGACGTTATCGGGTTTCACGAACAAAATTTCAGTCGGTCGACTGCGGGTCGTCTCACCGGAAGTCGGCCAAACACGGTGATGCTCTCCCCCCAACACTGTGTTCGGCTTACTGCGGTAAACCGAAAATAAATGTAATTATCCGCACAGTCAATGGCAGAATGCTCACACTTTTTTGGATTGTGAGCCAAACCTTGTGATTGTTCTTCGAAATGTATCTATCATTACGCAGTAATCCAGGAGACAAGTCAGGGTTATGTCTTGAAGACGTCACATTATGGCGTAAGAGGGTTTGACGTCACTCGAAGGAATTACTGAAAGTCTCGGTCATTGTTATTTTGAGCGGGCCGAGACTTGTTTTTTCTTCGAAATCGGCCATTTCCACGTGCGAATGAGCAAACGGAAGTGGTAATGTTGCTAAATTTAGCCCTCGACTTGGCCATTCGGATTACTGTACAGTCGGTCGACTGCGGTTGTCCGCGGGTGACGGTGATTCGCTCATGAAACGCGCTTTTCGGTGACACGGCGATCAACCACAGTCCATCGACTGGTCAGTCGGTTCCCTGCTATCTTATGAAACTGGCCCCAGTTCTACGTTTGACAATCCCAGCAATGGACTGATGAACATAAAGAGCGATGCCTGTTTGGCCTACTCGTGCATTGTCCCGTCGTAAAACCGAATAATTCCGAATGTTAACAAGGCTGTCTGAGATATGCGAATCTAGACGCGTTTCACTTACACCGAGAGAGAGAGAGAGAGAGAGAGAGAGAGAGAGAGAGAGAGAGAGAGAGAGAGAGAGAGAGAGAGAGAGAGAGAGAGAGAGAGAGAGAGAGAGAGAGACACACACACACACATACACATACAAAATACAAGCGCGCTCACGTTAACGTCTTACCGCAAATGATTTTACTAGAATATAATACTTTTTACTTTTCTGAAGGTATACTAATATTTATTTTCAGACATCGCTTGATTATGAACACTTTGAAACAGCGCTTATGTACCTCTCAGCATTCATATTTTTCGCGGGTACCTTTTTTGGTGCCATTTGTTTTAATGCGGGTGATGGTACGTGTTTCAGATGAGTACAAATATGTCTTGTTTTATTTTTATTTGTGATGGTGTGGATTCTGCTCTGTATTTTGTCAATGTTTGTTTAAAATCGTGTGGGCGATTCAGGAAATGTGTTAATGTAAAAACTGGTCTATTTTTAGCCAACAAAAACGTCTATATTTAGACTACAAAAATGTCATGTTATTTTGTTATTTTCAGCCATATCATAAAGACACTTTACAATAATTCAAATAGAAAGTCATCATTTTAACAAACAAAAACCAAGGATTTAATCACTAAAACAATAGGTCATGTGATTGTCATTGACCTGTCAGATACCCCATTTAATTACCCAACCTTCTTGGCGTGTCATCATATTCAAAAGTCTGTATCAGGAAGTCCGTCCAGTAGATTTCTCTGATTTTTTCACATTTGTTTTCAACAAACTCTCAAAACTCTTTAAGTCGTATTGATGATAATAATGGCAAACAAATTAAACACAAAAATCATTTGCAGCCAGAACTGAACTGTTTCAGATGGTATTAATTCTAATGACGCTATGCTGAAATTGTGATTTTGTGGTCACACATGAAACGGTTGAAAACATCGCCTTGGGTCGTTGAGGGCTTAACAGGTAATACTACGGCTATACGTATTTGCTTTTTGTTCATATACCTGTGTCCCATGCAGCTCTTTCTGTAGTTACATGCATAAGGTTATTCTCAAACATGACAAGGGATGCCATCCTCCATCAGGCATTTTCGTGTAGATTTGTTCTCTCAGGCCAGAGGTCAATGAAGGCTTACTTGTAAATGTTTCGTTTTTACACAAACTAAACGTTCCAGCCTTTCTTGTTGATATTTTTTTCTTTACAATTTAAAAATAAAAAGTGTATTTTATTTAGTTGTTTGTGGTTTTGTGTGTGTGTGTGTGTGTGTGTGTGTGTGTGTGTGTGTGTGTGTGTGTGTGTGTGTGTGTGTTTTAGGGGGGATGATTGGTGAAATGGATTGTAGCTGGTCAAACATTTTTCGGACATCAAAGACCCCACTTTGAGCTACACAGTCCAAATGTTTGGCTTACTTTCTTATGAAGATGGTAAGTAAAAACAAGTCGCGTAAGGCGAAATTAC